>NW_011494858.1:3771910-3837313 GCF_000754665.1 Bison bison bison
GATTATGAGTGATGTTGAGCATCTTTTCATGTGTTTGTTAGCCATCTGTATGTCTTCTTTGGAGAAATGTCTATTTAGTTCTTTGGCCCATTTTTTGATTGGGTCATTTATTTTTCTGGAGTTGAGCTGTAGGAGTTGCTTGTATATTTTTGAGATTAGTTGTTTGTCCATTGCTTCATTTGCTATTATTTTCTCCCATTCTGAAGGCTGTCATTTCACCTTGCTAATAGTTTCCTTTGATGTGCAGAAGCTTTAACTTTTATTGGAATTAACAGGTGAATAGGCTCTGAGAAAGGAATTAAATAGCCCAAGCAGAAGCTTTAAGCATGTTGATCTCCAAGGGGATATTGATTTGAGTACAAATGTGAAATCAACTTTTCTGTCAATTTGTCCAAACCCGACTTTAGCTGGGAGAGGGTAGTTGTGATTGTGCTAAGGCTTCAGCAGACACATGCTGTACACTGTACACTGTGGACCCTATGAGTGGAAATATCTACCTCCATATGCATCCAGTATCTAACTCTTTACTAGCAAAGTCCTTCCCTGAATTTGACCCCATGATGATAAATGTCTGCATGAGCTTTTTTTTGGTAGTATGGTTAGAATCACCCAGAAGGAGGCAAGAGAGACCTAAGTTTGGGTGAGGATATAGGAAAAGTAAATGAAGACCTCAAAAAAGTTGAAAGTTTTGGTTTTGGTGACCAAAATAAATTGAAATTCCAATGTACTTAGAATTCAAAACTGAGGGAGTTTCTTAGTGTTTCTTTATAAAATTTAAATTTCTTTTTATCAAGGTCATAAATATTCAAAAAATTTTTAAACAAGCTTATGAATAGCAGTAGTTTGCCTGCTTGTCTCCTCCCTACTCCTTATTTAGGCATTCTAGAGGCAGCCACTTTTAACTCTTTGATCTGTTTCTTCTGTTATTTTCTTCTGTATTTCTAAATAATACATTCATATTGTTATTTCTTTATTTTTCAACTTCAGACATGTTTTACTGATTCCTGCTCTGAGAGAGAAACAAATAGCCCTCCAACTACTGTACTCCCCACCAACACGCAACTTTGCTTTTTCTCATTTTCCAAATACAGTTATTCTGCAAAAGGTCAGTATTACACTGTTTACATTTTAAGATTGTGGGTGGGCATTTTGTGCATGTTCATAATAGAAATCTATCTACATTTAAAACAATACATTTTTGGGGGGAAATTTCTTAATGGTATAAATTTTAAATATTTAAGCTTTTGGATTCAACTTACAAGTTTTATTATTCTATCTCTAATCAATTATTATTAATAATTATTTATAAGAAGATTTTACTGTTTGTCACATTTACAAATTTAGCTCATTTAAATCCTATGAACAGCTTTTAACTTTACTTTCTATTTAGTATTTTCAAGTGTTTCATTTTGCTGACTAGGAAACCAAACCAATAATTTAAACAATGAGAATAAGCTAGCAAGTACTGCAGTGGGTTGCCATGCTCTCCTCCAGGGGATCTTCCCAACCCAGGAATCAAACGCAGGTCTCCTGCATTGCAACTGAGCTACCAAGGAAGCCCAATCAGTTAGTATTAATAGTTATTTATAAGAGGGCCTTTTACTAATGTTTGTCACATCTACAAATTTAGCTCATTTAAATCTTATAAACAGATTTAAACTTTACTTTCTATTTAGTGTTTTCAAGTGTTTCATTTTGCTGAGTAGGAAATCAAACCAATAATTTAAACAATCTGAAGAAACCTAGCTAAGTAAACTTCTAGATATTGTGACCCTCCACTTATCCTAAACATTCTAACACGGTTGATATACTTTCTAAAATTCTATTATACTTTCCAACTGAAAACCTCAAGACAAAATCAGATGCTCTAGAATATTAGGACTAATCTGTTGGATTAACTAATTGGTTGGAATGCCAAATTCTTAAATTTCAAATTAAAACAGAGATGTTAATGTGTCTGTCATGGGCTAAATTTAGTATATTATAATTTACCCTAAATTTCCCAGAGTTAAAGACACTTACAAAAAAAAGTTAACTTTTCTTCTGAGCAAAGTGGAATTCCTATATTGGTGGACAGTACTGGCCTAAGCTAAAACCTAAAATTATTACTTTTTAAAGGTAAATTTTTTTAAAAAACTGAAATTGGTCCATGTGCCTGGGATTCTAGTAACTGATTAATTTTTGTTTAATTTGACTCTGAATCTCTCCATCCAGGCCACCAAAATCAGGTTGTTTCATCATGTGCTTGGATTATTCTGATTGATAATATTCTGGATTCTTTTAATGGTCTCCACTTTTGGTAAGGTCACAACATCTACAGATATTTAAATAACATCTAATTTTACTTTATATACTTCTCTTGTCTTGATGTCATTCTAAATAACAATCGCTATATAAATATTACTCCAGGTGAACTGCGTCATGTTCTATTATTAGATTTCTTACCCTAAAAATATTATTTTTCATTGTTTTTACATTTGCTTTATAATTTTGTTTCTACTATAGTTTATGGAACTAAGACATGCCCAGTTTTGTTTTACAATATAATATATCTGAAATTAAAACTACAAAATGAAAGTTTACAAAGACTTTGATCAGTTTTTATTTCCTCTTTATATATAGTGTAATAGAAATCCATGTCTATATATTATTAAGTCTAAAGTTCAACAAATATAGATGAAAACAGAGTTATATTTAATTGGTTATGATTCTTTTCTTAGTAGTATATAAAATAATGGATGGTAAGTTTTATTTTTAAAATGTATTTTATTGAAGTATTGTTGATTTACAATATGTTAATTTCTGCTATACAGCAAAGTGATTTGTTTTCATATAAATATATAAATATGCATTCTTTTTCATATTATTTCCCATTACAGTTGATCATAGGATATTGAATGTAGTTTCCTATGCTGAACATCAGGCCTTTGTTGTTTATCTCCTCTCTATATAATAGTATCTGCTAAGACCAAACTGCCAGTCCATCCCTCCCCCTCCCCTTTGGCAAGCGTAAGTATGTTCTCTATGTTTGTGATGCTGTTTCTGTTTCACGGATAAATTCATTTGTGTCACATTATAAATTACACATACAAATGATATCATATGGTATTTGTCTTTCTGTTTTTGACTTACTTCACTTAGTATGATAATCTCTAGGGCCATCTGTGTTGCTGCAAATGGCATTATTTCATTCTTTTATGGCTGAGTAGTAGTCCATTATGTATATGTGCCATATCTTCTTTGTCCATTCATTAGTTGATGAACGTTTAGGTTGCTATTGGAACAGTGCTGCTTATGGATGGTGCATTTCAGAATCTATGATACCTTCAGTTCAGTTCAGTCACTCAGCTGTGTCCGACTGCGACCCCATGGACTGCAGCACACCAGGCCTCCCTGTCCATCATCAACTTCCGGAGCTTGCTCAAACTCATGTCCATCGAGTCGGTGATGCCATCCAACCATCTCATCCTCTGTTGTCCCCTACTCCTGCCTTCAATATGTCCCAGCATCAGGGTCTTTTCCAATGAGTCAGTTCTTCACATCAGGTGGCCAAAGTATTGGAGCTTCAGCTTCAGCATCGGTCCTTCAAATGAACATTCAGGACTGATGTCCTTTAGGATGGACTGCTTGGATCTCCCTGCAGTCCAAGGGACTCTCAAGAGTCTTTTCCAACACCACATTTCAAAAGCATCAATTCTTCGGTGCTCAGCTTTCTTTACAGTCCAACTCTCACACCCATACATGACCACTGGAAAAACTATAACTTTGACTAGATGGACCTTTGTTGGCAAAGTAATCTCTCTGTTTTTTAATAGGCTCTCTGGCTTGGTCACAGCTTTTCTTCCAAAGAGTAAGTGTCTTTTAATTTCATGTCTGTAGTCACCATCTGCAGTGATTTTGGAGCCCCCCAAAGTAAAGTCTCTCACTGTTTCTATTGTTTCCCAATCTATTTGCCATGAAGTGATGGGACCAGATGCCATGATCTTAGTTTTCTGAATGTTGAGCTTTAAGCCAACTTTTTCACTCTCCTCTTTCACTTTTATCAAGAGGCTGTTTAGCTCATTAGATTTGGTAAAATCCACTGTCACTTATTTTACTGTAAAACTCTCTGAAAGAAATGAAAATTTTCTTTCAATATTTTCAAGCACATGGATCCTACCTTGGCATCTCACTCTATTCTAGTCTGTTCTGATTGTTCTGAGTCTGCTCCCCAGCTGTTGTGGAACCTCCCTTCACTGTTATCGCTGGAAGTTCCTTCTCCCTCCTTCCTTGAATTCTCTATTCCTGGGATTGCACATTTCCTTCTTCCTTGATTTATCCCATCATTTGGGAGAGCTCATCTTTGGGATTTTGAATTTCTAGAAAGTTTTAGTCTAGTCTCATTCTTGCTACTATTATAATTGTTGATAATTTCCTCTTACCTGTATTCCCTTTTGAAAAATGTTTTATTCTTTATTATTTGAGGGAATATTTATCATTTAGATGATAAACCCTAGATTGACCCTCTCTTTTTCTTCTCTTGTTTCCTATTTTCTCTTTGTTTTATATTCCTCTTATTTTCTGATTGATTTTTCTCATACTTATCTTACAAATATTTGAATTTTTTCTTTCTGCTCTTCTGTTTAACGTCTAAGTTTTTTTAAACTGTTTTTCAAAGATTCTTCAAACAATTGTATTACTTTTATGTTCTCTTTTACAATGTTAAATTTATTACATTGTAAACATTACTTTTGCTGCCTGGTTGTTCCTGTTTCATTCAAGTTCCTTTACTTGTTTGTTTGTTTTGTTCTCTCTCACATTAAATGCTTTCTTCAAAGATCAGGATCCTAAGTCAGTCAATTTGCCCAGAGAGGAATCCTCCAACCTTTGTCTGTGGGCTATAAGCCCATTGCCAGTGATCAGTGAGCTAGTGTGGGAAGGGTGATGGAGAGAGAAATCAATTAATCCTACTATCCCATCATGGTGCCATACCTCACCCCAGCCATATCTCTGAGTCTCAGGTAGAACCTATCAGTTCAGTCTTTCCAAAGAGAAAGCCTCTGTCTTTAGTCTGGATCCTGAGAACGATATGGCTTGAATTAATGGGTGAAGACCTCATGCTTCTGATGGGGTATTTGGATAGAGGAGAAACATATAAAATACATTTTATTAAGTAAGTAGAAATGTTAAAGACAAATATCACCAGAGGAAAGACAAGATTTAGTCAAGTGAATCTCCTTTCTTTTCCTCTTTTATTCACTTTACAAGTATTTACTTTGACTTCGAAAAGACAGCAGAAAGATATCCTGAAGCCATTTGAATCAGGTGGCCAAAGTATCAAAACTTCAGCTTTAGCATCAGTCCTTGCAATGAATATAGCCTGTGAGAAGAAACTAAAGGTCCTTGACTTTGTTTCATGACTAAACTCTTATTATTTTGTCTTGTGTAACTGCTTTCCTTTGTTTCTACATTTTCTAACTTCTCTGAACTAAATTTGCTGTTTAGGACTCAAGGAAGGCCCAGGAGGCTAAGCTTTTCTACAAACAGGAAATGTGTTTGTGTGTGTGTGTGTGTGTGTCGGGGGTTGGGGAGTCTGTCCCTAGGGAGGCCTTGCAGGGTCCTGGTGGGTTTGAGTTTCACATGATAGGCATGGGTCAGCCACATCAGAAACAGCTCTAAAGACTATAAATCTCAGAGACAAAAGTTGCGAGTTACTGATGTGTTGCATAAAAATATTCACAGGCTTGCCTGGGAAGCAGGTTGTTCTATTCCCTGAAAGAGCTGAGAAAAGGAAGAAGCAGCCTGAGAGAATAAGCAGATGGGAGGAAGGAACTAAAAGACCTCAATCCTTGGGAGAAAAATAGAGCCTTCCTTTGCAAATACCAAGCAGGTCTATTGGCGCCATATTTCCAAAGGCATTGTATGTGGAAAATGAGTAGACACTGACTCAAGGCCAAGCAGTTCTCTCCTTGCTAATTCAGGAGTTATACTGGCTTAGTGCCCCAGGGCATCTGCTCCCATCCAACTAGGACCTGCAGACAGTCCACTAACTGATGGTTCTAGAAACCTGTAGGGGACTGAGATGTTCAGCAAGATTCTGTCTAGAATAGATCTGAGTGGATCAACAGCTAATATACCTCTCCTGTTACAGGGGCATAGAAATAAAGGAGAAGAGATACAAGTAAACCTAGGAGATATTGTGAGTTTGGTTCCAGACCGCCACAGTGAAGCAAAAATATCAATAAAGCAAGTCACATACTTTTTTCGGTTTCCCAGTGCATATAAAAGTTAATGCTTATGCTATGCTACAGTCTATTAAGTGTGAAATAGCATTATGTCTAAAAAATAATTTTAAAATTCTTCATTGCTGAAAAATGCTAACTATCATCTGACTATTCAAGAGTCATAATCTTTTTGCTGATGGAAAGACTTACTTCTGTGTTGATGGCTGCTGACTGATCAGGTGGTAATTGCTGAAGGCTGGGTGGCTTTGGCAATTTCTTTAGAATAAGACAATGAAGTTTGTCACATTGGTCAACTCTTCCTTTCACTTGAATACTGAGAGGTCATTGCAGTGTTATTCATTGACCTAATTTCAGTACTGTTGTGTCTCAGGGAATAGGGAGGCCTGCTGCTGCTAAGTCGCATCAGTCGTGTCTGACTCTGTGCGACCCCATAGATGGCAGCCCACCAGGCTCCTCTGTCCCTGGGATTCTCCAGGCAAGAACACTGGAGTGGGTTGCCATTTTCTTCTTCAGTGCATGAAAGTGAAAAGTGAAAGTGAAGTCGTTTAGTCGTGTCTGACTCTTAGTGACCCCATAGACTGCAGGCTATAAGGCTCCTCCGTCCATGGGATTCTCCAGGCAAGAGTACTGAAGTGGGTTGCCATGAGGAGTAGGAAAAAGATAGGTGGTGAATGGCCAGTTGGTGGAGCAGTCAGAACACGCACATTTGTCATTAAGTTCCTTGTCTTACATGGGCTTGGCTTGTGGCAACCCAGAACAATTACAACAGTAACATCAAAGATCAGTGATCACCATAACAATTATGAAAATAATTTTTTAAAAGTTTGAGATATTGCAAGGATTACTAAAATGTGATGCAGAGATACAAAATGAGTAATTGCTATTAGAATATTGGTGCCTATAGACTTGCCTGGGGGCTTCCCCAATGGTTCAGCGGGTAAAGCATCCACCTGCAGTGCAGGAGATATGGGTTTGATTCCTGGGTGGAGAAGATCCCCTGGAGAAGGAAGTGGCAACCCACTACAGTATTCTTGCCTAGAAATTCCCAGGGACAGAAGGAGTCTGGCAGGCTACAGTCCATGGGGTTACAAAGAGTTGGACACGACTGAGAACAACAACAACAAGACTTGCCTGAACTTGAGTTACCACAAACTTTCAATTTGTATAAAATATAATACCTGTTTTTTTTTTAAAAGCACAATAAAATGAGATATGCCTGTGCAGAAAACTGTCAACCATGCTCACACATTGATGATGATCTTATTTTCTTTCTTTACTTATTTGTGTTTTCAAAATGATGTACGATGTATGATCATTCTTATCAGAAAAATTTTTGCAATGAAGGCAACAAAATATTTACCATCTTCATCAGGGTTTTGTGCATGTTATTTGGCAACTCTATCTCCATGTTGGGTTGGGCCAAGAGAGCACCTACGCTAGTGCCAAGAGTTTTCTTTGAAAGTCCACCTGAGTTCAATAGAGTTTATAAGCAGAATGATTTTAGATTGGACACCCAAAGGCATAGTCTAGAAAGAGGGGAGCAGTCTGAGGGGTCTTAACTTCAAGAGAGGATGAATTTAAAAGTCTTTGTGTTGTCCTCTATACTGCTGACCTGAATTATGGTCCATAATCTCTTCTGAATATGTTTCTCCAGAATATTTATTCCAATTGTGCTTGGAGTTATTCATGTGATAACTTAATACCACCCTCCTTCAGTTGACTTTGAACTCCGTAAGAGCAGAAACACCATCAACTTCTTTATTTATTATTTTTTCTTTTTTACCATTGAAAACCCAATCCAGAGACCATACTTGGTACATAGTTGTTGCTCAAGTCTATTGTTGACTGTAGGAAACACCAGAGTCCATTCACGTATAGGTCCATTCATGTATAGGTAAAGGGACATTTCCCTATGGTATTTTAGAGATCAGTGGAGTTAAACCTAACTCTGGAAGCTTCTGATTGCTGATCATGTTGCATGCAGAGCTATTGCTAGGCAGAACACTGCTTCATTCTCCATGGTGTAGGTCCCAGGAGACTTCCTGGAGGACCTGAAGCCTAAAGTGAGTCTTAAAGGATAAAGAAGAATTAGTCCGTTAGAGAACAGTGGACTAGGTGTGTTTAAAGCCTTGTAGTGAGGATGAGAGGTCTGGGGGCTAATCAAGGAAAAAGGTTTGACCATGAGGTTGCAGTAGTATATACAAGCTTTATGAATGACACTGGCTGGTTGACATAGAAGAAAAATCTCTCACAGTAGGAGCTTGCCCACAGGTGACTCAGAAAGGAACTTAGAGGGAGATCACTAGGCCATTTAGGTCTGACCTAAATCAAGTCGCTTAATGATTATAGAGTGGAAGTGACAAACAGATTCAAGGGATTAGATCCACTAGACAGAATGCCTGAAGAACTATTGACAGAAGTTCCTAACTTTGTACAGGAGGCAGTGATCAAAACCATCCCCAAGGAAAAGACATGAAAAAGGCAAAATGGTTGTCTAAGGAGGCCTTACCAATAGCTGAGAAAGGAAGAGAAGCTAAAAGCAAAGGAGAAAAAGAAAGATATACTCATCTGAATGCATAGTTCCAAAAAATAGCAAGGAGAGATAAGAAAGCCTTCCTAAGTGAACAATGCAAAAAAAAAAAAAAAAAGAGGAAAACAATAGAATGGGAAAGACTAGACATTTCTTTAAGAAAATTAGAGATGCCAAGGGAATTTCATGCAAAGATGGGCACAATAAAGGACAGAAACAGTATGGACCTAAAAGAAGCAGAAAATATTAAAATGAGGTGGCAAGTATACACAGAAGAACTATATAAAAAAGATCTTAATGACCCAGATAAGCACAATGGTATGATCATTCACCTAGAGCCAGACATCTTGGAATGTAAAGACAAGTAGGCCTTAGGAAGCATCACTACAAACAAAGCTAGTGGAGGTGATAGAATTCCAGTTGAGCTATTTCAAATCCTAAACAATGATGATGTTAAAGTCTGTGCTCAATATGCCAGCAAATTTGGAAACCTCAGCAGTGGCCACAGGACTGGAAAAGGTCAGTTTTCATTCCAATCCCAAAGAAAGGCAATACCAAAGAATGTTCAAACTACCACACAATTGCACTCATTTCACATGCTAGCAAACTGATGCTCAAAATTCTCCAAGCTAGGCTTCAACAATACATGAGTTGAGAACTTCCAGATGTTCAAACTGGATTTAGAAAAGGCAGAGGAACCAGATATCAAATTGCCAACATCCATTGGATCATAGAAAAAGCAAGAGAATTCCAGAAAAAGCATCTGCTTCTGCTTCATTGACTATGCTAAAGCCTTTGTGTGGATTATAGCAAATTGAGGAAAATTATTTAAGAGAAGGGAATACCAGACCACCTGACCTGCCTCCTGAGAAATCTGTATGCAGGTGAAGAGGCAACAGTTGGAACTGGACATGGAGCAACGGGCTTGTTTAAAATTGGGAAAGGAGTATGATAAGGCTGTATATTGTCACTTTGCTTATTTAACTTATATGCAGAGTACATCATGTGAAATGCCAGGCTGGATGAAGCACAAGCTGGAATCAAGATTGCCAGGAGAAATACCAATAACTTCAGATATGCAGCTGACACCACTCTTATAGTAGAAATCCAAGAGGAACTAAAGAACCTCTTGATGAAGGTGAAAGAGGAGAGTCAAAAAGCTGGCTTAAAATTCAACATTCAAAAAACAAAGATAATGGCATGTGGTGCGATCACTTCATGGCAAATAGGTGGGGAAACAACAGAAATAGTGAGAGACTTTATTTTCTTGGACTCCAAAGTCACCGAAGATGGTGACTGCAGCCATGAAATTAAAAGATGCTGGCTCCTTGGAAGAAAAACTGTGACCAAACTAGACAACATATTAAAAAGCAGAGACATTACATTGCTGACAAAGGTCCATATAGTCAAAGCTATGGTTTTTCCTGTAGTCATGTATGGATGTGAGAGTTGGACCATAAGAAAGCTGAGTGCTGAAGGATTGATGCTTCTCAGCAATGGTGCTGGAGAAGACTTGAGAGTCCCTTGGACTGCAAGGAGATCAAACCAGTTAATCCTAAAGGAAATCAGCCCTGAATATTCATTGGAAGGAATGATTCTGAAGCTTAAGCTCCAATAGTTTGGCTACCTGATGTGAAGAGCTAACTCATTAGAAAAGACTGTAATATTGGGAAAGATTGAAGGCAGGAGGAGAAGGGGATGACAGAGGATGAGATGGTTGGATGGTATCACTGACCTGATGGACATGAGTTTGAGCAAACTCTGGGAGATGGTGAAAGACAGGGAAGCCTGGCATGCTGAAGTCCATGGGGTTGCAAAGAGTTGGACAAGACTGAGTTACCGAAAACAAGAACAGAGAGTGGAGAGGAGAGTCATGTGTCAGCAGCTTTGAGAAGCTGTGGGTTGAAGAAGGGATCTCTGTGTCTCGGGGTTTATCTTATTTATTGCAAACATTATGTGAAGTGAGGGTTGAAGGGTATGCAAAGTAGGCTCTAAATTACTAAAAATATGTTTGGGAATTTTAAAAAATGATTGTTTAAAATAAATAAAGATAAATGTAAGTTTAGCACTGGCTGGCTTTTGAGCTTACAGATTGTAGCCTGTTGCAGAGAAAACAAAAAACGAGGGGCCAATACACAGAGGCCGTCTATAGCTCAGTTATACAGCAGGTGCTCTGAGCTCCTTGCGTAATGTCAGTCATTGGAATTATTGGTAGAAATAGGGCAGTGGCAGCAAAGCAGAACAAGAATTGGGTATGAATGAGCCTTGTGTGTCATTCTGAGGCTTAAACTCTAGGTTAAAAGCAATATGGAGGTCATTGAAGGAATTTAAGTTCCTAACCATCTGTACTTTTTTTTTTTTTAAAGCTGTTCATGTAGCTGAAACATGGTACTTGAGTTGAAAATACTGTCTAGAGCCTTGCTTCTCAAAATGTGATCCATGGCCCAGTAGGATTGGCATTTGAGAGTTCCTGGTAAGTGTACAATATTGGTCCTACTCCAGACTGGCATTTTAAAGAAGGTACCAGCTGATTCCTGGGCACATCTTACTTTGAGAAGCAATGACCCAGAGTACATGGCCATAGACTTACTTTTACACTTCAAATACATAATTACTCAGTAGTAATTCTCAATAATTGTTAGTTCCTTCAAAGTTATATATGCATAATATTTAAATGGCAGAGTGGCTCTGCAAGTCTTGTGATGAGAAACAGCAGTATCCCTAGGCTTCTATTCTGGCTCCCCAAAGGCAATCCTTTTTCCATTCATTTGGGGTAATTATCTCAAACCCACCAATACTATGTTTCTACTTCTATTTTTTAATACTAAGCTTTATCTACTAATTTTATTTTTTACTATCAGTATTTAGTACTCTTTCTCCTTTACCTCCCACCCCACATCAAAATTCTCCCTTATCATCTCTAGTTGAGTTATAATTTTTATTTAAATTAATATTCACTTTTTATGGCTATAAAATCCTATTTTCAACCATAAGTGAAAACACTTTCCTTTCCTTTTTTGCACATTTTTTTGTTACTTCTTTGGAGTTTTCTTTGTCCATGAATGGTTATTTATTCATCCACTAGCCCTTGTCATAATTATGCAAATTTCTCAAACAAAATAGATTTTTTCTCTCTGTTTTTTTTTTGTTGTTGTTGCTTAGTATCATCTTACATGCTCTATGGACTTCCCTGGTGGCTCAGACGGTAAAGAGTCTGCCTACAATGTGGGTGACCTGGGTTCAATCCCTGGGTTGGGAAGATCTCCTGGAGAAGAAAATGACCACCCACTCCAGTATTCTTGCCTGGAAAATCCCATGGATGGAGGAACCTGGTAGGCTACAGTCCATGGGGTTGCAAGGAGTCAGACATGACTGTGCAATTTCACTTTCTTTCTTTCTTTAAGGTCTTCCCAGGTGGCTCAGATGATGAAGAATCTGCCTGCAATGCAGGAGACCTGGGTTTGATCCCTGGGTTGGGAAGATACCCTGGAGAAGGGAATGGTACTCATTTCAGTATTCTTGCCTGGAAAACCCCATGGACAGAGGATTCTGGTGGGTTATAGTCCACAGGGTCACAAAGAGTCTGACAAAATGATCTGATTGATCTCTCCCCTTCCACTTAATCTTCATCCTGAAAAATCCTCTTGCAACCATTGTGGGAACACCCTCTTATTTGTTTCTTATTCTGGGTTCTGTTTCTTATTATACATTCCATATCTTCCTTTTCTTTGTTTACGCCATCTTTTTTGTGGCACTTGTCATCTATAGATACTGGAGAAAAGAAATATTTGAAATTTCACATGTCTTTATTCTAGGATAGATGCTTTTAATCTCTTTCCCCCAAAGCTTTTAATTTCTTCTCTCTGTCCCCACTCGAGTTTCCTCAATTGCACAGTCATGTGCTTTGCTGTAGATCCATTTTTCTTTATCATTGGATACTCAGTGGGCCTCTTATTGTTTCCTTTGTTGCTTGTTGTTGCTCAGTCTACAACAACCAGCAACTGTTGTTCAGTGTCTCAGTCATGTCCAACTCTTTGCAAACCCATGGACAGCAGCACGCACCAGGCTTCCCTGTCCTTCACTATCTCCTAGAGTTTGCTCAAACTCATGTTCATTGAGTCAGTGATGCCATCCAACCATCTCATCCTCTGTCATCCTCTTCTCCTCCTGCCTTCAATTTTTCCCAGTATCAGGATTTTTCCCAGTAAGTCAGCATTTCACATCAGGTGGCCAAAGTATTGGAGCTTCAGCTTCAGAATCATTCCTTCAAATGAATATTCAGAGTTAATTTCCTTTAGGATTGACTGGTTTGATCTCCTTGCAGTCCAAGTGACTCTCAAGTCTTCTCCAGCACCATAGCTGGGAAGCATCAATTCTTTGGTGCTCAGCCTTCTTTCTGGTCCAACTCTCACATCCATACATGACTACTGGAAAAACCATAGCTTTGACTATATGGACCTTTGTTGGCAAAGTTATATCACTCTTTTTTAATACACTGTCTAGGTTTATCATAGCTTTTCTTCCAAGGAGCTGCTGCTGCTGCTAAGTCACTTCAGTCACGTCTGACTCTGTGCAACCCCATAGACAGCAGCCCACCAGGCTCTGCCATCCCTGGGATTCTCCAGGCAAGAACACTGGAGTGGGTTGCCATTTCCTTCTCCAATGCATGAAAGTGAAAAGTGAAAGTGAAGTCGCTCAGTCATGTCCCACTCTTAGCGACCCCATGGACGGCAGCCTACCAGGCTCCTCTGCCCATGGTATTTTCCAGGCAAGAGTACTGGAGTGGGTTGCCATTGCCTTCTCCATTCCAAGGAGCAAGAGCCTTTTCACTGGTGCAGTCACTGTCTGTAGTGACTTTGAAGCCCAAGAAAATAAAGTCTGTCACTGTTTCCATTTTTCCCCATCCATTTGAAGTGATGGGACTGGGTTCCATGCTCTTAGTTTTTTGAATGTTGACTTTTAAGCCAGCTTTTTCACTCTCCTCTTTCACTTTTATCAAGAGGCTTTTTAGTTCCTCTTCTCTTTCTGGCACTGGGGTGTTGTCTTCTGCATATCTGAGGTTATTGATATTTCTTCCTGCAATCTTGATTCCAGCTTGTGTTTCATGCATCCCAGCATTTCATGTGATGTACTGTGCATATAAGTTAAATAAACAGGGTGATAATATACAGCCTTGACATACTCCTTTCCTAACTTTGAAGCAGTCCCTTCTTCCATGCCTAGTTCTAACTGTTGCTTATTGACCTGTATATAGATTTCTCAGGAGGCAGGTAAGGTGGTCTGGAATTCCCATCTCTTGAAGAATTTTCCACAGTTTGTTGTAATCCACACAGTCAGACTTTAGAGTAGTCAATGAAGCATATGTTTTTCTCTGGCAACTTTTGGCATTCTTAGGACTTCCTTGGTAGCTCAGCTGGTAAAGAATCTGCCTGCAACACAGGAGATCCCAGTTAGATTCCTAGGTCAGAAGGATTCTCTGAAGAAAGGATAGGCTACCCACCCCAGTATTCTTGGGCTTCCCTGGTGGTTCACCTTGTAAAGAATCCACCTGCAATGTGGGAGACCTGGGTTCAATCCCTGGGTTGGGAAGATCGCCTGGAGAAGGGAACAATGACCCATTCCAGTATGCTGGCCTAGAGAATTCCATGGGCTGTATACGGTCACATGGACATGAGGTTGTAAAGAGTTGGACACGACTAAGAGACTTTCACTTCACTGGCATTCTTGGCTTGCAGATGATTGACCCAAAATTTATGCCTTCATCTTCAAGTGGCCTTCTCCCTGTGTACCTCTGTAGCTATGTCCAGATTTTCTCTTTTTGTAAGGACACCATAATGGATTATGACCCACTTTCATCTTATATTTTTGATATCTGCAAAGACATAATTTCCAAATAAGGTCACATTATTAGGTATTGGGGGTTAGGATGTAATTCAACCCTTAACAGCCCCCTTTCAACTAGAAATTCAGTTCTTTCAGTCCTGGAAAATTTTCCGGTTTCTTTGAAACTATTCCTTCCAGATAAGCAGGTCAGGTCCCACCTGTGGGTGGTAGAGAGGCTAGAGTCCCATAGTAGGCAGTGAAACAAGCCAGGCCCCTCATTTAAGTAACTGTGCAGTCAGGGTGCTACATGTGAGTTCTTGGGCAGGTCCAAGTAGGTAGTGGCAGAGAGGGTCCCACTTATCAGAAGTTGGGCAAGTCAGGTCCCACATTGAGTGGTTAGGCAGGTAGGGTCCTACTTGTAGGCAGTTTAGCGGGGTGGGTCTCGTGTACGTATCTGGGCACTTAGGGTACCAGATGTCTGTAGTTGACTGGAAGGGTCCCACTTGTAGGTATTTGGGCAGGTTAGGGCCCTCAATTAGATAATTGAGCAGATAGGGTACGTCATGTGTGGGCCAACTCATTGGAAAAGACCCTGATGCTGGGAAAGATTGAAGGCAAAAGGAGAAGGGTGTGAGAGAGGATGAGATGATTAGATAGCATCACCGACTCAATGGACATGAGCTTGAGCAAACTCTGAGAGATAATGGAGGACAGGGGAGCTTGATGTGTTGCAGTTCATGGGATTGAAAAGAGTTGGACACAACTGAGCAACTGAACAATGACATGTGTTCCTGAGCAGATCTAAGCCCACTAGTAAGTAGCTGGCAAGGAGGGTCCCTTGCAGGCAGTTGTCCAGGGAGGGTCCCTTGTTTAGCTAACTTGGCATTAGGACCCACATGTGGGGTCTTAAGCAGGTCTAAGCCCACCTGCAGGTAGTTGCCAGGGAGCATCCCACTTGTAGCTAACAGGGAGGTTACCCCCCCAAAAAAAAGAAAAAAAAAGTTTTCCGACCGGTTTTTTGTTCTGTTCTCTCTGGAACTTTTGTTATTTGGATCATGGAACTTGTGAAATGTTCCTTTAAGATTAAGGAGATTAAGATTATTTCTTAATCTGTTAATACATAACAAACCACTTTCACTTTCTTTTCACATTTTGGAAAGTGCTTTGTTATGTGCCCATAGATTAAGAAACATCAGCTGCTCACAAGACCTCTGTTTCTTTCCTCTCCAAAGAATAAATCTCCAAAGTTCTGTTGAGGTGGAACAGAGGTAGTTGCCTAGATATGCAGAGTAAGGGTGGGGACCTGAGGGTCTAACTGCTCCTCCAAACGGCATTTAAATGATCCCCTGCTGTTTAACCACACTAGGACTCTCACTGACATCAGCTTGTGAGCCCTGTAGAAGTTCTTTAGTTATTTCATGTTACCACGCAGCTGCTACCATTAAAGCTTGGAATTCATCTTTCTCAAGTGTTTTAGACAGTTACCCCATATCCATCTGCTTTCCAGATTCTAGAATTCTGCTTTGGTTATTTTCCTATTCTTTTTGTCTCTGGTTTTATGGCTTCTGAGGATTACTGTATTTTGGTGGAGTATCTTTAATCAAAAATCCCTAGAAATCATTTTATTGAAGAGCATTACTTAAAGTAAAACATTATAAACAGAATAAATAGGGCTTTGAAACAGAAAAAATAATGACTTAAAAAGAGGTAAGTTTAAAGACCTACTTTATAAAATTTGGGGCATTAGCTTTAACAACTGGATTTCCCTGAAGGGTTAGCCCAGGTACTTTTAAAATTCCATCCTTATAAAAAACAATACACAAGGTCAGACTTAAAAGTACCCTGCCAATGATTGTGAATAAATATTATTTGAACTTACAATAAGGTTTCAGAAGGATATAATATGGGCTCCTTTTTCTCTCACTGGCTCTTCCTTTCCCTGAAACTGTCCTGCCACAATGCAGTTCTGTATTACATTTTTACTTAATGTCATTCTCAGAAGTAATTTGCTATCAATCCTAAAAGAAATCAATCCTGAATATTCATTGGAAGGATTGATGCTGAAGCTCCAATACTTTGATCATTGACTCAATGGACATGAATTTGAGCAAACTCTGGGAGATAGTGAGGACAGGGAAGCCTAGCATGCTGCATTTCGTGGGGTCACAAAGAGTCAGACACAACTTAGCGACTGAACAACAAAAACAACTTTGCTACAGCTTATTATGGAAGCATTTGTTTTGTCATAGGTGACAAAATGGCATCTCCCATTGTTTTCAAGATGAGTCACAAATTTTGAAAACAGTCACATATTCTGAAATTTTAAAAATATCTTATTTTGCTTATAGAAGACAATGTGACTATCCACAAATGGTTCAAGAGAGCAAGGAAACTTAGGGAAGTTATAAAGGACAGAATTAGATGGCAGATTATTTAAGCAACACTACTAGGACTTTGCTTTGATTTTTATATCTGGAAATAGAGTTTTACTTTACTTAAGTCCTTAATACGATTTAATAAGAAACTCTCAGACAAATCTTTACTTCTAAGCGTAGTGTAACATGGTTATCACAAGGCTTTAATTTTGAGTTAATTATCATAATATGCTTGTAGCTTTCCTAAAAGTCCTCTGGAATCTCTTGGGAATGAAAGTATTACATTATGCTGCCCCCTGGCAGATATTTTGTTTACTGAATATTGTCAATTGCCCTAAGGAAAATGAAAATAGAATAGAGGCTGCCCTGTCTGTATATCTCCACAGAAGATAGAATATAATTTTAGGTGCTTGTTGTCCTGCAAGCAAATATTATCACTGGGATGAAATTTGTTTGAATTAGGACTTGGCTGAAGTAGAATCAGCTCATCTATATTCTTGGTTTTGTTTTCTCTGTAAGTGGGAATAGTTAATATTAAATGAATGCCAAATGAGGATAAGTATTATAAGTAATAACAGGGAAATACTACAATTAATGTTCCAGGCATTTTATCATAAATTCAACCTGTTCGTCTTAAAATTAAATACAGGTAGAGTTGAGGTTCATGTTTATTCTCAAATGTTTCTGGGATAAAGAACATTTTAAACCACAGACTGTGTGCACATATACTAGCAGAGATGTTAGTCAAAGCTGTGTTGTTTCCAGTAGTCAAAGCCATGGTTTTTCCAGTAGTCATGTATGGATGTGAGAGTTGGACTATAAAGAAAGCTGAGTGCTGAAGAATTGGTGCTTTTGAACTGTGGTGTTGGAGAAGACTCTTGAGAGTCCCTTGGACTGCAAGGAGATCCAACAAGTCAATCCTAATGGAAATCAGTCCTGAATGTTCATTGGAAGGACTGACGCTGAAGCTGAAGCTCCAATACTTTGGCCACCTGATGGGAAAGGCTGACTGACTCCTTGAAAAAGACCCTGATGCTGGGAAAGATTGAAGGCAGGAAGAGAAGGGGATGACAGAGGATGAGATGGTTGGATGGCATCACCGACTTGATGGACATGAATCTGAACAAACTCTGGGAGTTGGTGATGGACAGAGAAACCTGGTGTGCTGCAGTATCTGGTATCACAAAGAGTTGGACACAACTGAGCAACATAACTGAACTGATACTAGCAGAGAAGAGGAAGTATGATGAGCTAGTGAAAATAGTATAGATATCACCCCTTGCATCATGCCCTACATGTTAAATTGATCCTGGAACATATAATAAATTATGTGTGATATGCAAATCATCCACATGAGGTTTGAGTCCATGTGATCAGAGATCAGTAAATGATTTACAAAGCAAGTGCAAAACAAGGTATAAAGTTTTCATATTTCCTGTTTCTACTTGCTTTCTTTTGGAGAGTAGAAGAAATAGTGAACTCCCTTAATGGTGACAGAGGAATAGAAAATTTTCAAATTGCCTAGGAATTGTTTTCCCTGACATGTCTATGGAGACTATTTACCAAGAAGTCTAATGGGAAACAACTTAGTTCTGCCTGTATCTCTATCTCATTTTTGTGAAGATGCTTCTGGAGCTGAGGAGGTGAGAAGTTGAGGCAAGCAAGAAGGGATCTGTTCTGAGTATCAGCCAAGGACTGCTGTTACCTGATCTGGTTCACCAGGATTTGTATGGATTTCCAGCTAGGATAGAGTAGTTTTATTTTAGGTTTTATTTGAGATGATTGGGTCCTCTTCCAAAGTAACTGAATCAGAATCTCTGGGGATCAATGAGGGATTCTGCGTTTTAACATCTTTAGAGGATATTTAGGCAGAAGTGAATTTTGGTGAAACACATTTTGTTATGCTACATATTTTCAATTGTGTTGTCTCTTGGAAATTTGATGGTGAAGAGTATTCATCTGATACCATATTGTAGGCAGTGGCAGATTTCCTAGATTCTTCTCATGCCTCCTTGGAATCCCATATGAGTATGTTCAGTGCAAGATTCGCTTATGTGTGTGTGTGTCTTTAAGCAATTGGAAATGCTATGTAGAATTGTCCCTTACTCACTAGAATAGAAGACTCCTGATTCTCTCTGAGTTCTTATTCAAGGATCAGCCTGCTGCCCTTAACAAGTATTTGCTTATGTACATCAATGGACTGCTTTCAGAGTAATGGAAATAAGTTAAAGAGATTAGCACCAAAATTCCCCAATATTCCTTTTTTAAGCAGCTAGCCCTGAGTTGAAGGATTTTTATTTTCTTTCCCCATACAAATATACATGGCATACCTAACCAGATATATTTATAATTTATGTGCGTTTTGCTATCTGTGGTGATGCTGGTCTATTTACCTTGGTTTATGTGTTACATTTTTGTAATTTGGGATTTTTAATTGACTTGTTATGTTTTCTCTATATTTTATAATATGGATCTTGGGGAAGAGGTTTATTGAGAAAGAAGCCTGAACAATATGATCTCTGAATGCACATTCTACTTCTCAGACATATAATGGTCAGATGATAACTTTCAATAGTTAAGGACAGAATGCTTCTAGTAATTCTATGGATTCTGAATAAATAGTAAGGATTTTAACACAGATTTTTAAAATTAATGGAATCTATTCTGTTACAGCAGTTTTTGGCTCTGTGCAAAAATTGCACAGAAAATACAGGGAGTCCCCCACCACCCAGGTTTCCCCTATTATTAAAATGTTGCATTAATGTGGTATACATGTGGTATAATTGATGAATAAATATTGATAGATTATTACTAAGGTCCATAGTTTACATTAAGATTCACTCTTTGTGCTGTGTAATTAGATAGCTTTTGATAAATGTGTAATACCACATTTTTATCATACCATATTGTATAGAATAGTTTCCCTGACCTAAAAATCTCCTGTGCTTCACTTATTTATCCATCACTTCCCTGCTTCCTCAAAATCTTTGGCAACCATTGATATTCTTATTTGTCTGTATAGTTTTGCCTTTTCTAGGGCTTCCCTTGTGGCTCAGCTGGTAAAGAATCTGCCTGCAATGAGGGAGACCTGGGTTCAATCTCTGAGTTGGGAAGATCCCCTGGAGAAGGGAAAGGCTACCCACTCCAGTATTCTGGCCTGGAGAATTCCATGGACAGTCCATGGGGTCGCAAAGAGTCAGACCTGACTGAGTGACTTTCACTCACTCACTCACTCAGGGTGTCATATATTTAGAATCATACAGTACTAACCTTTCTGGATTGACTTATACTTCACTTAGCATTATTTATTTAAGATCCCTCCACATCTTTTTTGGGCTTTTTATCACTGAATAATGTTCTGTTGTATGACATACAATGGGCTTCCCAGGTGACACTATTGGTAAAGAACCCACCTGCCAGTGCAGGAGACACAAGAGACATGGGTTCGATCCCTGCGTTGGGAAGATCCCCTGGAGGAGGGCATGGCAACCAAGTCCAGTATTCTTGCCTGGAGAATCCCATGAAGAGAGGAGCCTGGTGGGCTACAGTTCAATGGGTCACAAAGAGTCGGACACGACTGAAGTGACTTAGCACACACCCATGACATACAATAGTTAATCTGCTCACCTATTGAATTATATTGGTTGCTTCTACTATTTTCAGTTATGAAGAAAACTGTTGTAAATATTTTTGTTCAGAATTTTGGACAAAAGGACATAAGCTTTCAGCTCATTTGGGTAAATACCTAGGAGCATTCAACTGGATCGAATGGTAAGCCTATATTTTGGTTCTCAGTTCTCAGTTCAGTCGCTCAGTTGTATCCAACTCTTTGCAACCCCATTAATTGCAGCACACCAGGCCTCCCTGTCCATCACCAACTCCCGGAGTTCACTCAAACTCACGTCCATCGAGTCGGTAATGCCATCCAGCCATCTCATCCTCTGTCATCCCCTTCTCCTCCCACTCCCAATCCCTCCCAGCATCAGAGTCTTTTCCAATGAGTCAACTCTTTGCATGAGGTGGCCAAAGTATTGGAGCTTCAGCTTCAGCATCAATCCTTCCAAAGAACACCCAAGACTGATACCCTTTAGGATGGACTGGTTGGATCTCCTTGCAGTCCAAGGGACTCTCAAGAGTCTTCTCCAACACCACAGTTCAAAAGCATCAATTCTTCTGCTCTCAGCTTTCTTCACAGTCCAGCTCTCACATCCATACATGACTACTGGAAAAACCATAGCCTTGACTAAATGGGCCTTTGTTGGCAAAGTAATGTCTCTGCTTTTGAATATGCTGTCTAGTTTCATAAAAAACTGCCAGGTTGTCTTCCTAACAATTGTCTTCCTGCACCATTTTGCATTCCCACCAGGAATGAACGAGGGTCTGTTGCTCTACATTCTCATCAGCATTTGGTGTTCATGTTTGGGGTTTTAACTTTTCTAGTACCTGTGTAGAACAGCATTCAATAAGTTGTTTTAATTTGCATTTTCCTGATGACATACCATGTGGGGCATCTTTTCATAAGCTTATTTTCCATCCATTTAACCTCTTTGTTGAAGTGTGCGTTCAGACCTTTGCCATTTTTTAATTGGGTTGTTTGTTTTCTTATTTTTGAGTTTTTAAAGTTCTTTATATATTTTGAACACAGTTCTTTTATCAGATATGTGTTTTATAAATATTTTCTCTTCGTCTATGATTTGCTTTTTAAAAATTTTCTAACAGTGTCTTTCACAGAGTGAAAGTTTTATATTTTAATGAAGTTCAAATCATTATTTCTTATGATTGTATCTTTGATATTGTGTTTAAAAAAATCATCTTTATGTGTAAGGTCATCTAGATTTTTTCCTATATTATCTTCTAGGAGTGTTGTAGTTTTTCATTTTACATCTATGCTTATAATACGTATTGAGTTAATTTTTGTGAAAGGTAGAAGATCTGTGTCTAGATTAACTTTTTTGAGTGGGGATGTCTAGATATTCTAGTGCCAGTTTCCTCTGTCCATTGAACTGCCTTTGCTTTTTCATTGACCATCAGTTGACTATATTTTTGTGGACCTATTTCTGGGCTCTCTAAGTTTTTCCACTGATATATTTGTCTATTCTTTTGGTTATACCACACTTTCTTGATTACTGTGGTAACTCTTGAAGTCATAAGCTCTCATACTTTGTCCCACTTTAGAACTGTGCTGGCCATTCGGTGTCTTTTGCCTTTCCATAAAAGATTTAGAATCATTTGACATCCACAAAATAACTTGCTGGGATTTTGAGTGGGATTGCCCTGAATCTAGAGATCAAGTTGGGGAGAATAGACATCTTAACAATACTGAATCTTCCTTTCTATGAACATGAAATGTCTCTCCATTTACTTAGATATTTAATTTCCTTCATCAGTATTTTATAGTTTTCATTATAAAGAACTTGTACTTACTATGTTAGACTTTCACCTAAGTGTTTCATTGTTTGTGCTAATGTAAATGGTGTTATTAGATGGTTAGATAGCAACATCAATTCAATGGACATGAATTTAACCAAACTCCAGGAGATAGTAGAGGACAGAGGGGCCTGGTGTGCTACAATCCATGGGGTTGCAAAAAGTTGGATATGACTTAGTGACTAACCAACCCTAACAACAAATGGTGTTGTATTTTAAAATTCAAATTACATTTGTTCATTGTTATATATATATATAACAATTGATAAATGATTATATATTAATCTTCCATCTTGCCACCTTGTTATAATCTCATTATTCCAGAGCCTGTTGTTATTGATTCTTGGGAATTTTCTACAAAGACCATCATGTTGCCCCCGAACAAAGCTTTATTTCCTTCTCCTCCATATTGGAATCTCACTTAATGTTGGATGATAGTGGTGAGAGGGGCATCTTTGCCTTCGTCCTGATTTAGAAAGCATTAAAGTCTGATGTTAGCTACAGGTTTTTGCAGATATTCTTTATCAAGTTGAGGAAGTTTCTCTCTACTACTTTGCTCAGAGTTTTTATTATGAATGGCTGTTGGATTTTTCCAAGTGCTTTAAAAAGTCTATTGATATAATTAAAATATTTC
The DNA here is from genome assembly GCF_000754665.1 of Bison bison bison. Lineage (NCBI taxonomy): Eukaryota > Metazoa > Chordata > Mammalia > Artiodactyla > Bovidae > Bison > Bison bison. Next base: position 3,794,924 of record NW_011494858.1, read on the forward strand.
TTTAGTCTGTTGATTACATTAATAATTGATTTTTTCTGAATGCTTAACAAGCCTTTCATACTTAGAATAAATTCCACTTGATTATGGTGTATAAATCCTTTTATATATTGTTGAACTCGATTTGCTAATATTATGTTTATGAGACAGTTCTCCTTTCTTGTAATGTCTTTGGCTGGTTTTGGCATTAGGCAGATGGTGGCCTTGTAGAATGAGCTTGGAAGTGTTTCCTCTTCTATTTTCTGGAAGAAATTATAAAGTATTGCTCTCATTTCTTCCTTAACTGTTTGATAGAATTCAGGAGTGAAACCATCTGGGCCTAGCATTTTCTGTTTTGAAAGTTTATTACTTATTGATTCACTTCCTTTAATCTATATAGGTCTTTTCACATGATCTATTTCTCTTTGTATGAGTTTTGGTAGAGTGTGTCTTTCAAGGAGTTGGTATATTTTACCTAAGTTATCAAATTTCTGGACATAGAATTTCTTATCATATTTTATTTATTTATTCATTTGGCTGCATCAGAATCTTTGTTGCATCATGTAGGATCTTTTGTTGCAGTCTGGGCTCAGGAGTTGTGGTGCACAGGTTAAGTTGCCCCACAGCATATGGGATCTTAGTTCTTTGCCCAGGGATGTAACCCTGTACACATCCCCTACATTGCAAGGCAGATTCTTAACCACTGGACCACCAGCGAAGTCCTTGCTTATAATATTCTTTTTATCATTCTTTTAATGTCTATATGATCAGTAGTGATAGTTCATTTTTCATTTCTGATATTAGTAACTTGTGTTTGCTCATTTTTTCAAATTTTTTTCTCTTGATTAGCATCACTAGAAAGCTAGTTTGTCAATTGTATTGATCTAGCCAAAGAAACAGCTTTGGGTTTCATTGCTTTTTCTCTATTGATTTTCTGGTTTTGATTTTATTTATTTGTGACTGAATATTTATTCTGCCCTTTCTTATGCTTAACTTGGATTTAATTTGCTCTTCTTTTTCTAGTTTCCTAATGCTAAGTTCAGCTACTGATTTTATTTCTTTTTTCCATAGTAACATGTGCATCCAGTGCTATAATTTCCCTCAAAGTAATGCTTTTGTTGCATCCCACAAATCTTAATAGGTTGTATTTTAATTTTCATGTATTCAAAATATTTAAACATTTTTTCTTGAGACTTCTTTTTTGACTCACGTGTTATTTTGAAGTGGTATTTAATATCAAAATATTTTTGGATTTTCTAGCTATCCTTCTGTTATTGATTCCTAGTTTAATTCCACTGTGGCCTGAAAGTATACTTTGTATGATTTGTTTTCTTTTAAATTTGTCTACAATGATGGCCAACCTCATCGGCCCAGAAACACACAGCAGGATCTTTGCATACAGCCCCATTCCCTGGCTATTGCAGCCAGTCAGAGACCATGCCCCACCCTGGAAGTGCTGCTGTGCGGCCTGCATAAGCATCTACCACTGGCAATAGTAACAGTGACAGGCAGCGGTCATAGCTGCTACCCTGTCTCTAGGCAACCTCCTCATCTGGCCCATCAGCCTATTGAGTTTGGGATTGTGGAGTACAACCTGTGACAGGACATCCTTGGTGGCCCGGTGGCTAAGACTCCATGCTCTCAATGCAGGGGGCCTAGGTTTGATCCCTGGTCAGGGAGCTAGATCCCACATACTGGATTGAAGATCCCACATTCTACAACTAATACCAGGCACGGCCACATAAATAAATGAATCCTAAAGCAAATCAACCCTGAATACTCATTGGAAGGACTGATGTTGAAACTGAAACTCCAATACTTTGGCCACCCAATGCGAAGAGCTGACTCATTGGAAAAGACCCTGATGCTTGGAAGGATCAAAGGCAGGAGGAGATGGGGATGACAGGGGATGAGATGGTTGAATGGCATCACTGACTCGATGGACATGAGTTTGAGTAAGCTCTGGGAGATGGTGAAGGACAGGGAAGCCTGGCGTGCTGGGGTTGCAAAGAGTCAGACACAACTTAGCGACTGAACAACAGCCCTGTTGCTTCCCCCACCTCTCAGGGCCTCAAAGCAATTATGCAAATGTTACCATGTTTATGCAGATTGGAATATCAAGCCCAGAGGCCTCCGGAGGTCACCTCTACCTGACTCTTGGCTCTGATTTCCCACCATTTTTGTTCATGCTTGGCTCTGGGGGTTGGTGAGGGCAGAATGGGAAGACTCCCTTTGCCGTATTGCTGCTGGAGTGGACACTTGGAAGGACATGCCTTCTGATATTCCAAAGGCATGTTGGGGTTCTCAGCATATGGAGGGAAGCCTCAAACCCCAGCTGATTAATTCCCAGATCCCTAGATGATTCAGGGTGCCCCTCTCTCTGGATCACAGGGAGCAGAAAATGGGCTGACCACAAGGGGCTTCCAAGTAGGGTGAGGGTTTCCACCCACCTACCCATGACTCCTTTGAGGAAGGCATTGTTAACTGAGCCTGTCTGGAGACCCAGCCATGGGATTGTGTGGCCAGACCCAGACTTGTGAGGGCAGTAAGTCTGCCCAACTGGCCAAAGTCTGTCCAGGGTTACAAAGGTCCCAATGGGGCCTGGTGTGCCTGGTGATGGGCAAGTATCTGAGTTCCCTGTGTGGGGACTCTGTTGATGCATTTTTTTTTTTAAAAGCCACCCCCAGGCGAGGACTGTGAATCAACCAAGGGTCTATTTTGGTGAATGTTCCATATGAGCTTGAGAAGGATGAATATATATTCTGCTTTCTTTGGATGACATATTCTAAAACCATTTGATTAATGATTTTGGCCAGTCTATGTATGCCTCTTTTTCTGTTTATTGTGTATGGACATTAAACTTTTATCATTTTTTAATTTTCTTTTAGTAGTAGATTTTTAGTAATTATGACTACCAATTGCCTGTATACTCCACGTGGTTTATTTTTGGTGGAAAACCTTCACTGAAGTTGATGGTAGTTCTTATAGAGATAGCTTCACGATACCTATGTGTTCATATAGGACCCCATGCTCAGAAGGAACTCACACTTGATTTCATGCTCTTATTGTTTCTGTGTTTAAATTCTTAATCATTTTTTATTTGAATTTATGACTTGTAAGTGAAGTCCAGCTGGAGAGTAACTCATGCCTATGAGCACAGGAGATACGTTTATCTACCTTACTTTGGCACTTCATCACAACCTTCAAGATGCCCTATAAGCACAGAATTTTGGTGGGACCACTGCATGTAGAGTTTTAACAAGACTGAAAGGAAGTGAAAGTTAAGCACATTCCATAGAGTAAGCAAGAGGCACTAGGGTGCCAGAGAGGTCATGCTTTCCTTTGGAATAGGAACTTCAAACAGAAAGAAGGCAATGGAATTCTAAAACCAAACAACCAAGGAACTCTATCAGATCCTTTCTTACTTATACTATCCTTTGTATCAGCCAAAAGAAAAAGAAAAGAAATGATGACACAGAGGGAATGGCAAACATTGGACAATCCATTGTTCTTTTTCTTGCTGGTCTTTTCTGAAGGTAGAGAATGTTAGAACGTAAAGATGCAAAATAAGAACAGTGGAGTTCAGACCTCCCTGGTGATCCAGTGGTTAAAGACTCCTCGTTCCAATGCAGGGAGTGTAGGTTCAATCCCTGGTCAGGGAGTTAAGATCCAACATTCTTCGCGGCCAAAAAACTAAAACATGAAACAGAAACAATATTGTGACAAATTCAATAATGACTTAAAAAATAATCCACATCAAAAAAAATTTTTTAAAGAACAGTGGAGTTAGTTATGTACATCATCTTCAGCATTTGGTAAGAAGAAAATACATAAGTTTGTATGAGCTATAAATATGCATATTGAAATTTCAGTGACTTATTGTGCAAGTTAAATTCTTTTATATTTGCATTTAAAACTTCTATTGAACAACATAAAGACAAATGATAAAATTCATGTTAATACTTTACAGCTTTCATTTTTCTTTCATTACTATAACAATAAATAGCAAATTAAAAGCACCATGACAATTTAAGAAAAACATCAAGAAATAAGAAAGTTATATTTTAGGACCTTTAACATTTATCCTTCTTTTTCTACAAGGATCCTACTTTTTCATTTTGCACAGGGCCCTGCAAATAATGTAACAAGCCCTGAATTTTTAAAGAACAAATATTTACTATATACAACAAAGGAGTTAGTAATACTGAAATGAACATTTCATTAAAACATTTGCTGAGATTTATGACTTAACAGAGCAACAGAGCAGCTGTGCAAGAAATTACAAAGAAATAATAGATTTATTTGACAACTCAAAATATAAAACTTTTGTGCTTGAAGAAAAACACAAAATTAATGATGAATTGGCAAACTATTAATACTTATAAAAATGACAGGTAAAGGATTAATAATTTTCTATATGATGAGTTTTTCCAAATCAATATATAAAACATCCTTGTAGACAAATTGGCAACACTTATCATCAGATAATTCATAAAAGAAAAATATAAAATATTAATCATCATAAAAACTATAACCACCAGTAATACTGAAAGTGTAAACAAATATGTATATTTTTAATACTAAGTTGACATTGACTGACATGCAAGGAAATAAGCATACACATCATTGCTTGGGGACAAACCCAACTTGGTAAAGACTCGTTTTGGATTGTTTGGCAATGTGTGTGCTTAGATCCCATAGTTAATTTCTAGGAATTTTGTCTAAGCAAATTATGAGGAATATGTTGAAGGATTTTTGTATAAGGCTGATGATTTTTGTTTTTCAACAATGTAAATAAGGTCTGGTGGTATTTAAAAAAAGAATAAGTTGATAGATGTTTTAACCTCTCCCTCCAAAATGTGAAGCCCAACTCACTTCCTATTGAGTGAGGGGAGAAATTAGTTCCTTGCTTTTGGGTACAACTTGGCGGAAGTGATGGTGTGTGCCTAGGTTGTAAAGTGCATCACTCTCATCCTTGCTTGCTCTCTCATTTTATTTGCTCTGAGGGTAGACATTCAAGCAGCTCTGTGGAGAGGCCCAGTTGGCAAAGAACTGAAATGTTCAGCCAAAAGCCTTGTGAATGAATCTTAAAAGGAAATCTTCTAGCTCGACAAGTCCTCCAGCAGGTTGAATACAACCTGAAATGTCAATGGTAGATGGGCAGTTATGGGCAGTCTTTGCCAGGATCCCATTGGAGAAGGCAGTGGCACCCCACTCCAGTACTCTTGCCTGGAAAATCCCATGGATGGAAGCGCCTGGTAGGCTGCAGTCCGTGAGGTCGCTAAGAGTAGGACACGACTGAGCGACTTCACTTTCACTTTCCACTTTCATGCATTGGAGAAGGAAACGGCAACCCACTCCAGTGTTCTTGCCTGGAGAATCCCTTGGATGGAGAAGCCTGGTAGGCTGCAGTCCATGGGGTCACACAGAGTCGGACACGACTGAAGCGCCTTAGCATAGGTGAGTCACAGAGAAGATTATTACAAGGTTGGAGCAAAGCTTTCCCATTTTCTATGTCAGAAATGTCCTCTCTCCTGTTGAGAAACACCTTTTAGTTTGCTACCAACCTTTATCAGAAACACACTTGATGACCAGCCTCCAAATTACCATGTAACCTATGCTGCCCTTCACAACCTGGAGCTGTTAGACCTGCCAAGCTGTAAATCTGGGCACAGGCAGTAGCACTCTACTATCAGATGGAAGGGATATCTACCAGATTAGTCTCAAATAGTTCCTGAGGGCACAAGTTGCATGAAGAAGTGGTCCAAATCTCCATGGCCTTTATTCAACTAGATTGCCATCTTTCTCCCAACCTTCTCCACCTATAGTCTCATAGGGAGTTTTCTGTGACAGTTGACTGTGGAAGAGAGAGTGGGCTAGGTTTTACAATTAGTTCTGCAAAATACACAAAAGTTAGTGGTTACAACATGCCCCTGAAAGATGGTGATAAAAGACAAAGATTCATATGGTTTGTTTTTCCTAAAAGTAGGGCTGATCATAGCTGTGGGTATATATCTATTTCTGGATTGGGCTAAAGGGTTGGCAGGATAATCAGGGATGTGGAAAGAATATGATTAGAAAATTGACGACAGGACTGTCTGGGGAAAAGAAGTAGATAGATGTATCTGAATGGTCACCCAGCATGGAAATATTTGTGTCTCATATGAATATTCCCCAAAGGGTGACCCCAGCAGAAGAGGGTTTTAGTAACAAAATAGATAGGATAGTGTGTTTTTTGAATGTCAGTGAGCCTCCTTCCCTAGCCACTTCAGTCACTGGTTAATTGAGCTCAGGAAAAAGAGGTTATGGTAACAGGAAGGGAGGTTACACATGAACACAGCGACATGATCTTTCACTCTCCCGGGCCAACCTGGCCAGAGCCGTTGCTGAGTCTCAATTGCCTTTCAATTTGCCTTCCCTGCTGATAATATTTCTGCCCAGACTCTCATCTATGGGCTTACAGAACGCCTTCTCCATCCACATGACATTCCCACAGCATTGCTCATGACCAAGGCAATCCCTTCACAGCAATAGGCTCAAGCTTATAGACTTCATTAATAGTATCAAGTTCACTGTTGCCCTGAAACAACTGATTTGACAGAATGGTGGAATGGACTTTGAAAGATTCAGTTAGGGCACCAGCTTGGGTATAATAATTGGTAGGGCTGGGGCAGTGTCCTCCAGGATGTAGCATATGCCCTAAATCAGTAAAATATGCCCTAAATCCAGTATTTGGTACTGTTGTTTCTCCCATAGCCAAGATTCATGGATCCAGAGTCATGGGATTGAACTTTGGGCTCTGCTTGCTAGAGTCTGCAATCATAAAGGGAGGAAAGCTTCCACTGAAGGAGATAATTTCATTGAATTGGAAAATAAGGCTATTACCTGACCACTTTGACCATCTAACAACATTGACCCAAAGAAGGGGATTACTGTGCTGGATGGGGTAAATGTCCCTGATTATTAAGGGGAAGTTGGTTGCTGCCAAATAATGAGAATAAGGAGTATGTCTGGAATTCCTGACCCCTGACCTTTCTCTTCCTTTTTAATTTCAATGCAGCTTGCTCTCCTGAAGATGATGCTTGTGTGTTCTGCTTTTTTAAACAACTTTTTTCACCATTTCTTAAGTGTACATTTGGAGTCAGAAATTACTAAACACAGTGGAATGAATCAAGATGTGTTTTTTTCTAAACTGGCGATTCTTAGTTCTCCTTTGTAATTGGCCATCTATTTCCAGAGTAAGGAGATAAAATGATCCATGAGCAGGCACGCCTTCCTATGGTTGCCTTAATTCTGTACACATTCTTCCACATTTTTGATCCTTTTTAGTTGCCCCCAGTGCTCCTTTCCTTTATCGCTACCTTAGCAGTGTGGTTGCTGAACAAATTGCTTCAGGCTGTTCAGGGGAATAGACAAGACTGCTTTTTGTCACGATTAACTTTGGGGATTTATGCGGGAAGCTGCTTGTGAAGTGTAGGCAGAAATCGTCCACTGCCCATATGTTGCTGGCTCTGATAACATGGAGAATCTATGGGGTAAGTCTGCAGTCAAGCCTTCTTAACTATTAAGAACACTTCATTTGAAGGTTGCATAGTTTGTTTGATGTCCTCTGATATTTTTTCTTACCAATTACCGAACCTCCAAAGTAGTTACCACCATCTATCTTTGTCTTGGAAAATATTTCAAAATAAGGTGAAAGCAGGGAGAATTTAATGGATATGGTGAGAGTGAGCTGGCAAATTTGAATCCCATTCAGTTTTTAGAAAATTCATAAGATAGATCAACTTGTGTGAGGCGGTACTTAGGATATAAGGGAAAAAAAGACTTCTTTTTTTTTTTTTTTTGGCAGGGGGAAATGTTACTAGAGTTGTTGATGTCATTAAATATGAATGATATTCTGTTATTTACACCTTATCATATCTCTTAAAGGTATTTCAAGGAAAAAGTCTGACCTAAGTCCTACAAGCAAAATATTCTCTTCCCATGCTGAAAAGGAGAGACTAAAGTTCAGGGAGCTATTAATAAAATAAGTGTTCCAGAGTCACATATGTGCAGGATGAGTCCCAGAATCCAGATTCTTTCCACCTGTGCCTTCTTTTATTGACTAGTTGCTTTTACGCTCAAGGCACAAGGGCCAAATGCTTTTTTTCAATAGCTTGTCTTTGATCGTTTCCTAGGTTCTCACCTAGGATTATTGTGAGGAGTGATCACTGGCACATTTGCTCTTCAGAAGGTGCAGAACAGAGTGACTGTAAATGTAAGAGTAGGAGGAGGTGGAGATGGTAGGGCAGCTTGTTGAGAAATGGATGGAGCCCAAAGTAGGGGAGTCATCCTTTCCTATTCTCTTGGGAGAAACCAAAGTAGAAGCCACTGAATTAGTTTCTGAAACATGTAGGCCATTTTCAATTCCTTAATTGTACCTGATTTTTTTTCCTGTCTGGTTCCAACATGAGAGGCTGGTGCCTCTTGAGTCTACAACACTGTTACCTAGGTCTCAAGGAAGCAAGTAAACTTAATCACTTAAGTGAGTGATCTTCAGGTTGTTGATGTTGTTCAGTCACTCAGTCGTGTCCGACTCTTTGCAGCTCCATGGACTACAGCCCACCAGGCTTCCCTGTCCTTCACCATCTCCCAGAGCTTGCTCAAACCTTTGTCCACTGAGTCCGTGATGCCATCCAGCCATCTCATCCTCTGTTGTCCTCTTCTCCTCCGGCCTTCAATCTTTCCCAGCATCAGGTTCTTCTCTAATGAGTCAGCTAGACAGGATATATTCTACACACAGAGATCAACAAGATAAGGAAAGATACAAGTGTAAAAGAGAATGTGTATAAACTTTAACATGGTAGACTTCATTCAAACAAAATGTTGACTACCTTATGAGTAATTTTGCAATATAACATTCAATGACATAATTTTGAACAACTGGTTGACTAAAGAAACTAAATATCAACCTCATTATCTGGACTCCTTTGACAATAATTATGTAGCATACAGTGAGGTTCTGTATGGTTTAAATACAGGCTTCGCCACTTAACACTTGTGTGACCTTAAGTAAGGTATTCACCTCTCTAACCTTCATTTTCCTCATCTGTAAAATGGGAATGATAGCTACAGCTGCCTCTTGAGTTTGGTGTTAGGTTTAAGTAACAGTTTACATTAAGTATAAGAGGTATTACATTATATTTACTTTTTGTGGCTCATGCAACATACTGCTGCTGCTACTGCTGCTGCTAAGTCACTTCAGTCGTGTCCGACTCTGTGCAACCCCATAGACAGCAGCCCACCAGGCTACCCCGTCCCTGGGATTCTCCAGGCAAGAACATTAGAGTGGGTTGCCATTTCCTTCTCCAATGCATGAAAGTGAAAAGTAAAAGTGAAGTCGCTCAGTCGTGTCCGACTCTCAGCGACCCCATGGACTGCAACCTACCAAGCTTCCCCATCCATGGGATTTTCCAGGCAAGAGTATGCAACATACTATTGGCAAATAATTAGGATGGTATTGATTGCCTTTGTGACTCCAAAGCCAAATCAGATGCTGTGAATGTATATATCACAGAAGGTGAGAGTGGAGTTGTCAGATGGTTGGCTTGATTAGTTGTTGGGTGTTTGCATGGCAAGTGCATCCAAATAAGGGGAAAGGGCAGAGAGGGATGATGAGGACATGATTAACATAATGTGCTAAGTGGACTAGGCTGAATATATGGAAGGAAGTGAAGCCCTTCACAGGGTGAATGAGATACAAGAGAAATCAGAGCAGTTCAGAGACTGGATCAAAGGCTAGGTGGAGACTGGAGGTATGGGAGGTGAGAGCTGGAAAGACAGGAGATTATGCTGAGCAGGCTGAATACTGGGACACATGATTTTCAAAGGTGGAACAGCTGTGACTAATGGCAAAGTCCATGTTATTATGATGAAAAGAAGGGGAGAAGGGGATAACTGGAATTAATTAATATTGGAAGGTCAAATAACCAGGAAGCCAAGGTGACAGATGGGTGATTTACATATTCATAGATGTCCCCAAAATGATGAGAGAAGATGGCTTGGAAAATGAGCAGGAGGTGGAAAACTAATATCAGTGGGGAAGGGTAAAGGGTGTAGTAGCTAGGCAACTCAGAACTCCGTGGAAGAAGGGTCACTGCAGGAGGTTCATTCAACATTTTGTAGCTATAAGAGTGATACTGAGAGAGGCTGGGACCTGAACCCGGGAACTTCCATACTTGCATCTGGAGAGTGTCCTCCAGCATCAGATTACAAAGCAGCTATAAGAGATGAGAATAACTGCACACTTGGGGGGAAATTAAGAACAGTAAGATACAAAAATGCTACAAATCAATGGCCACCTTTGAGCAAAACCAAGGTACTGTGCCTGATCCCTGCCAAGGGGGTGGGCAGACCACCTAAGCCACCCCTCCAGCCCAACCCTCAAATCTGCCTCTGTTGTTTTTTAGTTGCTGTCGTGTCCAGCTATTTTGCAACCCCATGGACTGTTGCCCACCAGGCTCCTCTGTCCATGGGATTTCCCAGGCCAAAATACTGGAGTGGGTTGTCATTTCCATCTCCAGGGGAATCTTCCTGATCCAGGGATCAAACCCACATCTCCTGCATTGGTAGGCAAGTTCTTTACTGCTGAGCCACCTGGGAAGTCCCAATCGGCTCCTACCCTCACCCCATTTAAGGAACCAGCCCCAGAACAAGGGCACCTGTAACTTGTTTTCCCTTCCCTGTGCTGCGGCAGAGTCCCAGTAAGGCATTGCCTGAATGCCTCATCTGGCTTCTTGTTAATTTCTGTTAATTACAGAGTCCTCTTGTCTGGAGACTCCTAGGGACGGGGGAGCCTGGTGGGCTGCTGTCTATGGGGTCGCAGAGTCAGACACGACTGAAGCGACTTAGCAGCAGTAGCAGCAGCAGGTAGCACAGAGTCGGACATGATTGAAGCGATTTAGCAGCAGCAGCAGCAGCAGGTCGCAACACCCCTAGCCCTGAGGCATTTAGATTTTTGAGAAACAGTTTGCACACAAATGTGGTTGCAGGAAAGCAGTGGTTAGAGGGGGAACCCACGTTTCAGAGAAGACTAGGAGGCCAAGAGGTGGAGTAAATATTCTCACCTGGCTATGTTAGAATCACTCCAGGGCTTTTAAAAACAATCATCCAGGTTTGGGCATTTGCCCAAACCGATGGAATTGAATTCTCACAGATTGGGGTTGTCAGCTGTACTTTGTAAAATGACTTAATGGGCTATGAGACGTTGCTTAGATCAAGCATGAGCCAGCTGGGAGGAAGGATCAGGTAGAAAGACGGGGCTGACCTCAGAGGCCGGCATTTTGAAGCTGCAGTAAGGATGAGAAGCCTGGAGTTAACTGTTCTCTGACTGTGGAAGGTCGAGATTCAGCCTCCTCGTACTTTCCTGGGCGCTTTCTTTACTCCTGAAGTGGAGATTGTGGGCGAGAAGTGAGGAAGGCAGCACTGCTGTGGGAAAACCTTAAGATGAAAGGTCAGAAACTTATTTACTTTTTTCTGCTTTGCGCTCTCACTTTCTTCCTCTCTCCTAGTTTCTTGTCTAAAGCCCAGAGGTCAGTGGAACATCACTGGCCTGTGGAATAAAAGCAGCTTTTTTAGGGACTTCCCTCGTGGCACTCTGGTAAAGAATCTACCTGTCAATGCAGAAGATGCCTATTTGATTCCTGGGCGGACAGCTAAGATCCCACATGCCTCCTGGCTCCCTAAAAAACAAAACATAAAATAGAAATAATATTGTAACACATTTAATGTTGTTGCTCAGTCATGTCTGACTCTTTGTGATCCCATTGACTGCAGTACGCCAGGCTTCCCTATCCTTCTCTATCTCCCAGAGCTTGCTCAAACTCATGTCCATTGAGTCAATGATGCCATCAAAAAAGATGTTAAAAATGGTCCACATAAAAAAAAAAAAGTTTCTAGGAAAAAAATGAAGCTTATTAGCTTAGGGTTACTGAACACGGTCAATCTGGCATTTCTGTATGCTATTCTTTCTCTCTTTTCAGAGACAAGGCCCAGGGCCTTCTCAGCATCTCTGTTCCCAGTGCACTGAGCTAGGCTTCTGAAGTGGTAGTATTTGGATTTAAAGGTGAACTGGATGGCAGATGGGACTCCCAGCAGGAGATACTTCAAAATGTCACAAGCCATGGACACACCCCAGACTGGGAGGGGAAAATGCCAGGTAGTTCTTGGGTCACCTAAAACCCTTTGTTCAGAGTACTAGGCACCCACACCCTTCTGATCAAGCTAATGAAGACTTTTTTCATATAGCTGTACATACATCTATCTGTATACTTTCTCAGAAATCTACCTTGGCCATAAAGTTCTTATGCCCTGAATAATCATAAAAAAGCTCATTAGACCTTTTATTTTCACAGATAGAATACATATATAATTTTTTTCACCTGGAGCTATTTTATTCTAAATCGTCTGTGTGTGCAGGCATGCTCAGTCCTGTCCAACTCTATATGACCCCATTGACTGTGGCCTGCCAGGCTCCTCTGTCCATGGAATTTTCCACGTGAGAATAGTGGAGCAGGATGCCATTTCCTACTCCAGGGGATATTCCCAAACCATGTGTCAAACCTGTGTCTCTTGCATCTTCTGCATTGACAGGCAGATTCTCTACCACGGCGCCACCTGGGAAACCCTTTTATTCTAAATGATGGCTAATAAATACAAAGGTCAAAGTACCCATATGACTGCATCTTTCTGATTATGACCAGGGTCCCACATTTCAAGCCAATGGAAGAATGTGAATTCTGACCAAACCCTCAGACTGTGCTGGGGAACTCATATTTTATACTTCATCTATTAAAAAAATTACTTGGATAAATCTGGTAATGAACGATTCAAAAATTTCTATTAATCATGTATCAGCAAAATGTTGTCAGTTAAAACTAGGATAATTAGGAGTGGTTAACAGCTGCACAAACTTGATAGGTAAAAATTCTCAGGATACTTTTAAAGCAAATTATACAAATAGAATATGTAGGAAGTCTGAACTAAGCACCATAGAAAGAGGTCTATCGGTCACTTCAGAAAGCATATTAAACATGAGTCAGTACAGTGATTCTGTTCTTGAAGAGGTAATTAGGGCCTTGAAATGCTAAATGAGAATTCACAATGTAGGAGACACTTGGCACCTTTCCCATTAGGCACTCAAAACTGTCAAAATCTCTCCATGCTCAATTCTGCTTGTGTAATTAAATGAGGCAATGAACATGGAGAAGAATCAAAGGATGCCAATATAGGACAAGGTAAACAATAAGGGAGTTAACAAGTTGATATTGTCTATCTGAGGGAAGACATGACAAAAGAGGTTTGATAATTATCAGTTTGCTGGAAAAGAAAGTCCTTCCTCAAAAATAAAACCACTTTATAATGGGAAATAATGCTGAATTTCGGAGCCAAACAAGCATAGAGAACAATCCTGGCTCTCCTATTGTATGACTCTGAGAAAGGAACTTGACATCCCCTAGCTTCTTCAGCTTCAGATGGGGATAAAACACAACCCTCCAGCATTACTGTAATGGATCAGATTAAATTAAGTAACGTAAGTAGAACACCGAGCAAATGTCCGATAGAGTGCAGTAACGGGGTGACAAGGATAAACCCATGAAGCCTGAGATCCGTGTTGACCTTCTCCTGGCAGTCTAGGGTGGATGGTGGTTAAGAACGTGATTCCTGAAGCTATGTTGCCTGGGTTCAAATTCCAGATAAACCTCTTGCTCGCTGTGGGACTGTGGGCTAATTCTTTAAATTCTCTCATTTTTGTCATTTCTTAACCCATGATTGTTGATAGATGTTGTGAGGATAACATCATTTAACATGTGTAAAATGGTTCGAATTATTCCAGAGGCTGTTCTCTTCTGTCTTTTCCACTTTATCCTCTTCCACTTAACTCTTTCTCCTTTTTCATTTAATTAGTATGGTTCATGGGCAATACTTTTGACATTCCTAAGTTGTGAGCAAATAGTGAATGAATATTGGTCCCACTTGTCTGGCCAGTGCTCTCTTTCCTTCTATTCCATGTACTAATTCCAAGAGCACTTTCTCATAAATTTTCTGCAAACTCATCTCCATCCAGACTTTCTGGGGAATGCAGCATGTGGCATTCACCACCACTATTCTCCCATCAATAATATTTCCACAATGATAATAATAAACATCTGAAAATGATGTGCTGAACACTATGCTAAACACTTCATGTGTATTGTCTAAGATAACTTTCAACAGTTGGGTACTTTTAGGACTTGCATTTTATATATGTGGCAACTGTGGCTCAGAGAGGTTAACATATTTTCCTTGGTGACCCAGCTGTGAAATCATGGGATCAGGATCTGAAACCATGTACTTCAGCAACTAAGATGTCACCTTTGACCATGATGCTATGCTGTCATTGAGCTCAATAAATATTTGTTGACTATTTGAAAGTGACTGGGTGTTTTCATGGGGTTGTTCACTGAATCTTTTCATCATGATACCTCCCTGCCCTGAATGGACCCATTATTGTTGATAATACATGTAAACAATTGGGTGAATGGGTAGTAAAAATGGGAAGAGGAGCAGAGAAATGTCAAGTCAAGATGTTTCCCTAAGGGAATGTCTTGCTCAGAAGATAAATGTGTTTAAGGATATTGAATGCACAATATGCATATAAAGTATGCTCAATGTCACAAGTAATAGAGGAGATACCCATTAAAACGACACCGAGATATCAGATTCACACGATTTGTAAAAAGCTGATAATGTCAGTGTTGGCAAAAATATGGGAAACTGGACATTAACATCCACTGTTAGTTAGTTTTAATCAGTTCTTTGTAGAGTCATTTGACATTAAGAATTTTGCAGTTAAACTTAACTAGAGAAATTTTTAAATGTGCATTAAGAGGAAAATACAAGGATGCTCCAGCAACATTTTTCTGTGAAAGAAACAATTTTTTTAAAGTTCAAGTATCTATCAGGGCATGAATAGTATGTTTTGTTGCATGTTTATATGTCAAGATACTCATACAGTATTTTAAATGAATGAATCCATTGTGTGTGTGTATATATATATATATAAACATGGATAGATCTTGAAAATGTTGAAAGAAAAAAGAAAGTTTCTGAGTGTTCAATACAGCATGATATTATTTTTAAAACCATCAGTCTGTGTATGTAGTTAATGGATATAGTTGTGGGGTGAAAGTATAAAATTGTAGACTTTATATAGCAGATCTGCGGTAGCATTTATCTTGGTGGTGGGAAGGAGAGATGGTATGTAGAACGGAACTGGTGAGAGAAATAGAGGAAATAGTATTTCTTCAAAGTTTTATTTCTCAAACTACAGTAACAAGATCTAAGGCAAATTCTGTTTTGGGACAATGAGTTCTTTAATACTTTGCTATATTTTATTTATACTTTTCAAAATACATCAGTAAAAATAACAGAGCATGTATGTAATTTTGCTAATGAATTACTTTGTGAAGTGAAATCTTAATCTAAATGTAACTAAATTGAACCTAGATATATATATTTCTAGGTGGACTTTAAAGTGTAAATCAATTTTGTACTGAAAAACTAGGGAATTTCCTTCTTTGAAAAAGGCTTGATCACTGGAGGTGGTTTAGAAGTGGCCTTTCATGATGGAGAGAGAGTGAGATGGACCCTTATGGCTCATCTGGTAAAGAATTTGCCTGCAATGCGGAAGACCTGGGTTTGATCCCTGGGTTGGGAAGATCCCCTGGAGAAGAGAACGCCTACCCACTCCAGTATTCTGGCCTGGAGAATTCCATGGACTGTATAGTCCATGGGGTCACAAAGAGTAGGACACCACCGAATGACTTTCACTTTCACACCTGGCTGGTCTTTAGAATCACCTGGTGGTGGTGGTGGTGGTGGTGGGGTCTGATTTGCAAAATGGTTAGCCAAACCCCCAGGTTTATCTGTTCTCTGAGAGTTGAGTCCAAATATTTGTTTCCTTTCTGTCTTTGATAACTCAATGGAGTCTGGTAATTTGCTGGGTTTGGAAATCTGTCTCCAGATGTCCTTTTAAGTTTTCTGCCTCCAAATTATTATTTTAAAGATTAATTAGTTCAGTTTAGAAGTGGAGATGGTTGCTTCTGAGACAATAACTGAAAGAAGGTGATAGAAAAGTTTTCCAGTTTATAAAGTTGGTGTTACAGTCTAAAAGTGACCCCACTCAGGCAAAGCCCTCACCCTGTAAATCAGTCTGGGTTTAATGCAGCCGACACTTCTTAAAAACAGATACATCCAGCATCCTCTTTACAGTATATAAAGTCTGGAATGCTTTTCTCACTTTGTAGGCTGCTTAGTCATCCCCCCCCCCAACTTTTAACTCCAAGAATTACAGTTGAATATCAGAGTGTTACAGTTTTGGCACGATTGTGGCTCTATTTGTATGGAACTCCTTGTCAATACAAAAAGTAACTAGTAAGCGCCAATCTTTGATTCTGAGTTTCAGTGTCTTTGTACTTAACTGGCAGGGGAATATAATCTCCATCTGCACACGCAAAATAAAAACGGTGATGATTTGTGTCTGTGAGGCATTTTCTTTTTGAGAGAGGCCTCGCTATAAATCCTTCTGTACATTATTGGACGAGTTATATGTCTTCCAGTGCTTGAGGCTATAAATATTTGGGTCGTAAAGGGCCTCCTGACAGAGACTTCTTGTCTGTATCTGGTCCGTAGAGTTTTTCTGGGGGCCGGAAAAAAAGGAGAACAGAGAGAAAAATACCAGACGTTACCTTGTGGAAGCATTTTATTTTTACTGGTTTTTAAATACCATTTCCTAGGAAGTGGCCTAACTTTATATATTACTAGTTTTTCAACATGAAAATGTTATTAATCAGAATGATTGTTTTGATGTTCTCTATTACTCTGGTTTTAGCCCATGCTGACGCACACACCCTCCACCTCTTCCACATCCAATAAAAGGGAACTCTAGGAGCCCCCAAATTTGGGTCCATCTTTCTTTATTTGCTCTTGTCCCTTGTCCTGCTTCTGTGTCCACTAAGCTCTTGACCTATGACTTTCCTGCCAACAGCCTGACACTTGGTGCCAAGATATAGTTCTAAATTCAGTGTTTTCAGCTAGACTCTCAAGTCTGCTCTTAGGCTCCGGTTGCCCATTGTAACCCTACCTGCTCTGTTTCTGGCTCCTTTCTACCAACCCAGGGTTGTCCAGGCTCTTGTTACTGATCCCTGAAAAGGAAGAGGACCTGCCCACCAGCACACTCTCACCTCCACCCCCATCCGATGGCAGACATAAGTGTGTACTCAGTCGCTCAGTCATATCTGAATCTTCGGGACCCCACGGAATGTAACCTGTCAGGCTCCTCTGTCCATGGAATTTTTCAGGCAAGAATACTGGAGTGGGTTGTCATTTCCCCCTTCAGGGGATCTTCCCAAACCAGGGATCAAACCTCCATTTCCTGCATTGGCAGGCAATCGGATTCTTTACCGCTGTGCCAATGGCAAGGGTTGACGCTTTCTTGTCTAAATTTGGTCTGATGGTCTAAGTAAGAGTTTTGTGTATCAGTCTACGGTTGTATCTGAAGCTGTGTTGCTAGGTTTCCTTTGTAAAACATTATGTGTATTACCAAGTGCAAGTTTATGTACCTGACACATGTGAGGCCAAAGTGAAAGTTGGAGTTTGGAGCAGAGAAAGGTTGATTGCAGGACCAAGTATAGCAGAGCATTTTTAAAGACCAGGTGAGGAACGGGTGTCCCGGAGTATGTGACCAGCTTGTGCACAATTCTCTGATGGGTTGATGTTGAGGTAACAGGGCAATTATCAATCCTCAGGCACCAGAGGTGGTGGGGGAGGCTGCTTGCTCATGATCATCAAGTAGTTAATTTCTTCCATGTGGTGATTTTTCAGCATCTAAGAAACTCAGGAACTGTGCATCAGATACTATTAGGTGGGTACATCAGAGAGGTGCTCCAGGACATGGGGGAGGGGTCTGTGCCAGGAAGACCCCATAGGGTCTGGCTTGGTTACTATGCTTGCAGGGCTTCACATGTATTCTTATGATGCTGCTATTCTCGGAATACATTTAAAACACCTCACTTGGGTTGCTTTCTGAACATAATGCCTTATACAATAAGAACTCAGTTGGTGTTTGCATGCATGTGTGCTCAGTCGTATCTGACTCTTTGCTATCCCATAGTATGTAGCCCATCAGGCTCCTCTGTGGGATTCTCCAGCCAAGAATACTGGAGTGGGTTGCCTTTTCCTACTGCAGGGGATCTTCCCAACCCAGGGATCAAACCAGCATCTCTTGCATGGGCAGGTGGATTCTTTATTGCTGAGCCATCTTTAACACTGAGCTTCCCATGGGGGAAGCCTCATTTGTTGCTTTGGGAAGGACAAACACATCAGCAAATTTGCAAACAGTGGTATTAAGAGTTGCCTTTTAGTGTCTGGTCATGAATGTTTTGTGATTACAGAAATGACCTGTCATTCATAAATAGACTAAGATGGAGTGATTATTTCACAGGAAAAGTGGCATTGATGTATATCAGAGTCAGCAAGTCTTTTTGTAAAGGATATGATGGTAAATATTTTAGGCTTTGTTACCAGACTGTCTCTGTTCTAACTGCTCAGTTTGGCAGTTGTAGTGTGAACATAATCATAGGCTATATGTAAATGGCTGTGTTTGAATAAAACTTTGTTCTACGAAAAGAGGCAGAACAACAGATCAGATTTGTTCCATGAGCCATAGTTTACTGACCACTGATATAGGGGATGAGGGATGAGTAAGGTGAAAGTTTTTCCGGTACAGGGTACAACATGATAAAAGATCTAAAGCAAGAAAGCCTGTGTATCCTTGGGTGATCGGAACATGAAGATAGCCAGAGCAGAAAGTGCTGAAAATGAGCTGAATAAGAGTGACTAAGGCTGTGTTGCAAAATGCCTCATATGTCAATTTAAAGGGTTGGATTTTACCCTGTGGGGAGTCACAAAATGAGCTTCTGTCTTGTAAAACTGCTATAAATCAACTTGTTCACCTTCAAAAGTCAGTAATGCAGTCTATTTGAAGAAAACGCACAAGGTGAATACAAATTCTTCTATTGAACACTTTTAATCATTAGCTGTGGCTAGATTATTGGACACATTATAATCTTTTTTCTTCGGTTGTGTACTGTTCTTTCTAGGCAGCAATTACCAAGAACCTGACAAAGGCAGTACACTCGTATATCAATGGTACATCTCCTCGGCCTATTCTGTCTTCCACCAACAACTTGTTTTTGCTGTTCGCCTGGAAATAATGGGACACTTTGGAGAAAATTACACTCTTAATGACCTTTCTATAGAAAGTTTTAAAAAAGCTACGAGAGAGAGCAGTATTTAGATGAAATGCTAAAAGGAGTCAGCTACAGAAATTAAAAATTGCCCCGTAGCTCAGTAGGTTTTATAACATGACAGTTTGTCTTAAAGAGAGTTAAGAAAGCAATTCTCCAAGAAAAGGAGTCTCTCTGAAATCAACTATTTAGAATCTGTAAGACTAAGAGAATCATGGAATTGTTTTCTGCCCAGAAACTGGCTGAATCTAAAAGCGACAGTGATTAAAGGGATTTTAAAGCTAATTAATAGTATTCATGCATATATCTAACCATCCCTTTAAAAAATTATATTTAAATATTTAAACTTAATCATTTAAATAGTATTGATTTTAATAATTTAGTCTGTAATGTTAATAATTATTTTATGTCATTTTAGTTTTAATAATTTTTATTTCCATGATTTTACTAATCCTTATTTCTACAATTTTGTAACATAAAATTAATGGCGTGAAGACATCAGTAAGAGAAGTGATCAGGGCTACGGAGAAGCAGTCTGTGGAGAAAGCCCTGACCTGAGTCTGAAGCCTGGAGGTCTTGTGCTGTCTGAGAGCAAGTTAGGCCATCTTTCTGAGGCCAGAATGTACTGAGTCCTTGATTGCACTGAAATAGGGGTTGTGAAATTCCAAGAAACGGCTATGGAGGTCGAATCACCAGGGAGGCCTGGAGGCTGTGAATGAATTCTGGTACAACTGGCTGATTGCTGGGGAGGCAGAGAGGTGGGCCGCAGGCATGGTCTGACTCCCTGTATGATTACATCTAGGCAGTAAATTCAGGGACCACAGTGATGGTTTGTAACAAAACCACCTGCTAGTCCTTGTCTTGGACCAGAGTGATGCTTGATAACAAAACAACCTGCTCTTCCTTCACTTGGGACACTGATCCCGAGGGTTCTCCCTAATCTATACAGAGACTACACAGTATCTAAAGAGTAAACGGTCACAGTCCTCAAAGAAAGGAAGGTTTCCTGGCAAAGAACATTCAAACACAGTATAAACATCAAAGAAAAATTTTTCCTAAGAGATCCTCAGACACTCCATGAGTCTGTCTCATCACAGGCAAGTTTGTTCTCGGAAGAGAAAAAGACATTAGTCACTTTACACAAAAGCAGCAGGGATAGTATTATTGATGCCTTCATCTCCCTGCAAAAGGAAAAAGAAATTCCTGCAAGTGTCAGAGGGTCCTTTCAGCAGATATTTTCCTGGTGTTTCTCATCATAGTAGGGAAAATGAAGCTTTAGGTTAACATGTAGCATCGGAAACAAAGCACCAAGGGTTTTCAGGTCTGAAGCGACCCTAGGACACTATGTCTTCTCTGGGAGGCTTATATTCCAGTGGCAGGTGGCCTCACAGTGAAGTCATAACTGAGGAGCCCACACTGGCAGAAGGCCTGTGAGCCAGATTTCCAACAGATTGGAATGATCTCTGTGTCGCTGATCAGGAGGTCAGTAGGTAGGCACAAAACACGGCACACATGCCATGCTTTTGGTCTGCCTCAGTGTCCGATGGTGGACTGGCTCTTGAAATGGCATGAAATGTATTTGTCATTTGCTGGGTTTTTTTTGCCTGTCCCCTTGCTACTTTTAGCATAGTTTTCCTTTTGGCTACCTCCCTTTGCATATAGTCTGGATCAGACTATAAGGTCCCAGCATGAAAGTTGATGAGAATATTAAGCAAAGCTAATCTAGCATTCTTTTCCAGAAATTAAACCCAGAGCAAAGTGATGTAGAACACAAAATAATTGGAAGTAATCCTTCCAATTGAGGAATGGGGTGACTTTTTTCCTATCTGCTCAAAAACAACCACAGCCCCACAACCAAACAAGCCCCACATCCACCAATACCACTACCATCAAAAATGCTCAAGGTGTTAGCTGATAGACATGGGTTTCCCTGATGGCTTGGATGGTAAAAAAAACCCACCTGCAATGCAGGATACCTGGGTTCAATCCCTGGGTCAGGAAGATCCCCCGGAAGAAGGGAACGATTACCCACTCCAGTATTCTTGCCTGGAGAATTCCATGGACAGAGGAGCCCGTGGGCTACAGTCCATGTGGTCACAAAGAGTCAGACACAGCTGAGTAACACTTTCACTTTTCATGAGGAATTTGCATAAATGTGATGATTCCTGAACCAGAGAAAATGTACTGTGTACTCCTGAACCAAAGCATAGTACTATTCTGTACTATGATGAATGCTGCTGCTGCTGCTAAGTTGCTTCAGTCGTGTTCGACTCTGTGCGACCCCATAGACAGCAGCCCATCAGACTCCCCCTGTCCCTGGGATTCTCCAGGCAAGAACACTGGAGTGGGGGTGCCATTGCCTTCTCCGTGATGAATGCTAGGGCTAGTCATTTTGTTTTTGAAAATAATCAAGTCAGTCAATTAAAGACCTTCACTTTACAAATCATATCAATGCTAAGTTTGTAGTATTAAATACAAAACCCCTTTAGGAATAAGATCTTTTAAAAAATCCTGTTACCAAGCTTTGGAAGATACCCAAGCACGATCTTTAGCACTAAGTTTTCTGGCTTTTGCCATAACGTGTCAGCCCATTCTTACAAGCCAGCCCTTGTTGGTCCATAAAGGCTCCACCACATGGTGGAGCTCTGGTTGTGCCTTTAGTGAAATCGCTAGCGTTTCCTTTTTAGGAAAAGGGTTGACAAAACATGAAGTTTAAAACTACTAAAAGCATCCACTCCTGATCTTAGGGGAAAAAATATTCTCTTTAGTGTTTTCTTTACATCCCTCTGTATCGTTCTTCTGTTTCAGAGGCCGGCAGGTGCCCTTGACTTTGGTACTTGCAGCTGCAACCCCCAGGACCCAAAGGTGGAGACCTGGCACAAACGGCCTGATTCTGAACTATCAGAGGCTGGCTTGAAGATAATATGAATCCTTTCTCACCTCTGGTGGCTCAGAAGGTAAAGAATCCATCTGCAACGCAGGAGACCTGAATTCGATCCCTGGGTCGGGAAGATCCCCCGGAAGGGAGGAAGTGGCAACCCACTCCAATATTCTTGCCTGGAGAATTCTGTGGACAGAGGAGCCTGGCAGGTTACAGTCCATGGAGTTGCAAAGAGTCAGACATGACTGAGCAAATAACATTTTCACTAACACTTTTCTCACCTGTTTCTCTTTGTCCATTCACAGCCCCTGTCCTCCTCTCCCAAAAGAATCACTGGGGAATTTCTAGCACGCTCCAGCTTCCTGACCAATAGCTTGCTCACTTGTTCTGACCAACCTTAAATAAGATGTACGATAAATAAAAACAGTCTGATGGAAGGAGTCCTAGGATGCAGTGATTCCAATTTAGACTCCAAATCTGCAGAAAGCACATAGTCCAAGAGTGGGATAGCAGTGTCTTTTGCCTGTGGGGAGCCTGAGTTTCCTCTTGAGAGAAAGGTCCCCTTAAGGTGGAGGAAGCTCTAGTTCACACCTGGAACAAGTCTGGCCTTGTGATTTCTGCTGGATAATGCACAGGAGGCAGAGAATATTTCAGTTGAGCTATATGAAAAGGAAATTATAAGTGATTATTCAAGAAGTCTTTTTTTCTTTTTAGTATGAGACTTTAAAAAAAAAATTTAATTCAGAGTGAAACAGGATGCCAGTGTCTTGGAATCATTCAGTTTCAGTGTATTCATTTACTATTGCTGCAAAACAAATTACCGCAAACTCACAGGCTAAAAACAATACATTTCCTGTGATTGTGTTTTCTGATTCTTGTTGTGTATAAGAAAGCCATCAATTATCTCAAAGTTTCCACACGTCAGGAGTCCAGGCATATCTTCACTGGAGCCTGTGCTCAGGTCCTTGGCTCACAAGACTGTTAAGGTGTCCACCAGCCTACATTGTGTGTGTATGCTAAGTGGCTTCAGCCCTATCCAACTCTTTGCGACCCCATGGACTGTAGCATTCCAGGTTCCTTTGTCCCTGGGATTCTCCAGGCAAGAATACTGGAGTGGGTTGGCATGCCCTCTTCCGGGGATCTTCCTGACCTGGGATTGAGCCCTCATCTCTTATATCTCCTGCATTGGCAGGTGGGTTCTTTACCACAATGGAGGCTCAACTGGGGATGAATCTGCCTCCAAGCTCATATGTGTTGTTGGCAGAATTCATTTCCTTGCAGTAGGAGGACAGAGGTCATGACTTTTTGCAGACTGTGGGCTTGAGGCCACCTGCAGTTCCCTATGTGTGGCCCTCTTTGTAGGCAGTTCATAGCATGGTTGTTTTCTTGAAAAGTAATTTTTGATATGAGAAAAGGCTATTAAATTATCTGTTACTTTTTCTAGTTGTGAAAGTTATTAGATTTTGACTGCAGTGTAACAAATTTCCATGAGCTGAGTGGCTTGAAGACACCCACTTATTGACTCAGTTTTATATGCCTGAAGTCTGGGCATGGTGGGACTGGGGTCTATGCTCAAAGTATTACAAAGTTGAAATTGATATGCCAGCAGGACTGATTTTTCTTCTGGAGGCTCTGAAGGAAAAATCTGCATCTAGATTCAATGGTTGTTGGCGGAACTAATTTCCTTGTGGTTGTAGGACTGAGGTTCATGTTTCCTGGCTATCAGTCAGCCAGGGACCACTCATAGCTGATAGGGGCCACTCACAACTCCTTGCATGTGGCTTCCATAGGCAGTTCACAACCTGGGGTTTTCTTCTTCCAGGCCATGGAGAAAATGACTTTCTGGCTTCTCCCTGTAAAACCAGGCAAAAGGAAAATAATCTTCTCACTTTTAAAGGGTTCAAGTGATTGATTAGGTCACACCCAGCCAGATAATTTCACTTTCTTGAGATTGATATGGATTCTTCATTATATCTGCAAAATGTTTTCCCAGCAGCCCTTATGTTAGTGTTTGATAGAATATCTGGGAGAAAGGATGTATACACCAGGGGTTGTCTCAAAATAGTAGTTTTCTCATAACTTCAGCTGTTCTGATATGAGTACCTTAGCAGGGTGATTGGCTGTCTCCAGTGTACTCTGTCTTAGGAGGAGTTATAGAGAGTTATGGGGTGGTAAAGAATCTGCCTGCCAATGCAGGAGACCCAGGTTCGATCCCTGGGTCAGGAAAATCCCCTGGGGGTAAGCATGGCAACCCACTCCAGTATTCTTGCCTGGAGAATCCCATGGACAGAGGAGACTGGAGGGCTATAGTCCATGGGGTCTCAAAAAGTTGGACACGGATGAAATGACTGGGCACGCACACATGGAGAGTTACAGTGTTCACCTTCTGCACCCTCCTGGGCTGAGTCAGAGGACATGAGAGCTGGAAAAGTTGTTAAAGATGAAGGCCAGTCTATGGGAGACCATAAGAGGTGGGGCCAGAAATGAGTCACACAGAGGGTGGCCCTTCTGTCTCTGGCCAACACCTTCTGACTTCTGGGCCAGCCTTCAGCCTCCTCCACTCAGCAGTGCTGCTGCTTGGTAGGGCTTTCACCAGGCTGAGGGAAAATTAGTAAGTCTTTAATTTTACTAAAAATTTTATTTAATTAAAGTCCTATTTTTTTCTTTGTCTTTTTGGTAGTGGCGAGAGATGAGCTAGCCAAAGTGTAGCAAAATGATTTGTATGATTTTTCCAGAATTATTATTTTTTTTTTGGCAAAGATGTAATATAAGTCTTTTGATTTCTAGATCAGGACCTAAGTATGAAAGATCATGCTCTCTAGAGCATTAGAGAGATCCTTTAAAAGAAGGAAAAATAAAACCATGTCAAAAGTGAACATATTTTGCTCCAACTATTTCAAGTACTTAGTCTGCTTTTGACAGCAGGAGAAGGGGGCAACAGAGGATGAGGTGGTTGGATGGCATCATCAACTCAATGGACTTGAGTTTGAGCAAGCTCCAGAAGTTGGTGATGGACAGGGAAGCCTAGCATGCTGCAGTCCATGGGGTCACAGAGTTGGACATGACTGAGTATCTGAACATCAACAAAGTCTGTTTTTTAGTTGTTATTCACTAGTGTTCTTAAGAAAGTTCATTGCCGTTTAAATTTTCAGATTTATGTTACAACTTCCCACCCCAACACATACCACATACTTGGTAGTGGTGATGAAATTTAGGCACAGTAGGGTCAGATGTCATTCTTACGGTCACTGACATTTCAGTGACTGTTGGGATGGAGCCACGGAGTCCCTGAATTTTTAATCTGTTTTATCACCTTAGTTTCGGACATGTTCAGAAAACATTGTGAGCATGATAATTATCTTTCCTAATGGATTCATAAGTGTAGTTATAGGGATTATTAAGAATTAGTAGCAGGATCAAGAAAATGGATAAATATGTAAAAGCTGTCATTTAGTGATGACTGCTATGTGCTGCCTGGCACGCGGAATCACTTTCTCTAATTCACTCATCAAGGTAGATATTATCCTCTCCATGCCACATGTGGATAACAATTTTCAGAGAGATTAAATAACTTGGTCACAGCCAGAAATCTATGAAAGGGCAGAAGTATAATTTGATTTCAGGACTCCCTAGGCCAGGTTCATTTTGCTGTGTGCCTGTTAGTAAGCCACTTCAAGAGCAAGTGGATATCTTTTCCCCACCACATCAGAATGATTCTATTCAGAGATGAGATTTTACACTGCTGCTAAGAAGCTCTAAACCTGGAAATGGGAATGGACTGTAGGCTTGACACTGTCAGTCATTTTGATGAAGTTGGGTGAGTCACTTTGTTAAGTTCTCTAAACCTCCGTTTCCTTGTTGGTACAACAAGGTGATGGGACAAAGTGATTCCCACTGGTGGTGACTGACCTGAAAGGCTGGCACGCTTACACTGAGATTAATTTGCCTTGCTTTGTTTATTCAATCACTTCCTTCCTCCCTCCTCCTGCTGTGTATTTCTGTGCCTGTTACCATTTCCCCTGCTGAGGCAAACATTGGTGTGGCTACTATCGATATCACTACGCTGCTGTTGCATTTAGCGCTGTGGTGACAGCCTGCAGTATCACTAGTAAGTTCCACGACAATCCCGTCTCTTATTTGGATTTCAAAGTTTCTGTGAGATCAGTTGTTATTACCTTGATTTTTACAACGGAGAACGCAAGTATTTGGAGACATTTTTAAAACTTACTAGAGATCATGTGACTAATCAGTGGTAAGTACAGAATTTAAAATGGTCCTCAGAGCCCGAGATCTTTATCATAACTACCAATGTGACATGTATTAGATTCTCTTTATCCAGTGCTAGCTTCCAGAGAAAAATAATCTTTTAAACGTGACTTGATAAAAAGTGGACTTTCTAGGATGATGGACTCTGTTTTGCCTGTGACTTAGGCTCCTACTGGTACACAGAGACATACTCCTGCAAAAATGTGCTGTGCTCAATCGCATCTGACTCCTTGTAGCCCCATGGACTGTAGCCCGCCAGGTTTCTCTGTTCATGGAATTCTTAGGTGAGAATACTGGAGTGGGTTGCCATTTCCTTCTCCAGGGGATCTTCCCCACCCAGGGACTGAACCCTTGTCTCTTGCCTGGATGGGCAGGCAGATTCCCTACCATTAACACCACCTGGGAAGCGTGGGAGTATAGTTACCCAGATTTGAGAAACTGGGGAGAGAATCAGCTCCTGGAATTTCATTTTTCAGCAGATCTTTACCAGCCTCTGTTCTCTGACAGGCACTGTGCTAGGCGCTGCAGATGCAAAGATGAGTAAGAGTATCCCTGCCCCAAGGGCAGTAGGGGACCAGGCAAGGGAGGAGGTTCCAGCAGCTGTCTGGCTCCTGCAGAGGAAAGCTGGGGGCTCTGGGTCATCTTGCTGTATCTCAGGGAATGATGTACAAAGCCGGTCAGTCCTCAAACCTAGCTACAGAGAGAGGCTGCCCAGTTTGGGGCTAATAGTGATTTCTCTTTGAAATAGAAAGATTTAACTGTGGGCCTGAAACACAAAGGGGGTGTGGAGGCAGCTGGTAGGAATGAACTTTCCCTGAGGCACTGAGAAGAGTGTGCTGAAGATTATTATCTTTCAAGATGGAAATGATCATACCGCTCAGAAACCCAGAGGCCTGAAGCAGGGCTGGGAAGCCAGAGCCCTTCTATTCTGACCAGTCAGGGAGTGTGTGTGTGTGCAGCTGCGCATGCACGGGAACATGTATGAATTAGCATGCACGCACATGTGTGTCTTTATATTTGTGCAAGCATATGAATGTGGGTAGGTGTGTATGTGCCTGTTCTTGTGTGTATGTAAAGGTGTGCAGGTCTGTGCATGGTGTTCACATGTATATTGTGTTTGCAGATCTGTGCACCTGTGTGCATGTGCTCTGCAGAAGGGAAGCTTGCAGAATGTATTTCTGTTGATGGAGTCAGATGCCTATTTGTTCTTAGTCGAGGATGGACAGATACTAGGAAAGCTATGAATGGATGTGGCTGAACCCATAAGAGTAAAAAAGCAAGGCATGTTTTGGAGATGAACAATATTTTTGATGTCTCATGTTTCCCAAAAACAACTTACACAGCTGAGAAATTTAGCCACCAAGATCCCCAAAGTATGTGAAGGAGTGGTTTGGAGGGAAAAGGAGTGTAACCCGTGAGCATCTATGCTTTCTATAACACAGGATCTACATCTCTGCATGCCCCCTGCTTGCCGGAAACATTGCTTCCTTTGTCTGAACTTGTTTACAACAGATGCCTTATTACAGACTGGGTTTTAATTGTCCTTGTGAACACTGGAAACGAAATGAAGGCAGCGGAAAAACAACAACAAACAATATCTATCTACAAATAGTTTTAAACAGAGCCAGAAGACATGATACATTCATTTCAAAGGATTTTAGTTTGATAAGGAGGCTGGAAGCCGGGCCTTTTCCTGAAGGGGTTAAGTCCCTGGGGCATGGATAATTACGATGTTCGTTACACACACAGAGCTGTAAGAATCTGTTGTCTTTCTCTCTGGTTGATGATTTTCTATTCCAGTGAGCTTCTGTGAAAACAGAGCTTTTATATCTATTTCTGAAACTGATTTTAGGCCTTTTGCTTTCAGCATAAACCAAAATAGTGTGTTTCAGGTACTGGTTTGATAAGGGCAACATTCCAGACCTAGAATACAGCCTATGTGTTTATTTAGAATCAAGAGTGAATTTTCATCTGGGTACATAAATGCAATGTTTTGTTAAAAACAAAGTGCCTTCTTTCCTTCTTGTACAGTTGATTTTTTTTTTTAAATGCTAAATGTTAAATGTAAATCTGAAGTCAGACATCATCAGGCTTTGGATGGCTCATTTGTAAAAGGGTCTCTGGTTCTCAGAAAGCAGTCTTTTTGTACAGCTTTGACAGGCCTTCTGGAAGCCCCAGAACAATTGTGGCCCAGGCTGCAGTGGCAGCTGCCATGGCCCAATCCAGCTTTCAGGGCAAGAAGTGCATCTCTTAGCTACGTAATCAGTAACTCTGAGAACCCACCAATAAGAAGGAGTACCAGATATGTCCCGCCTTCACTTCATTTGGCAATTGATCATGTTAAAGTAGCTTAGAGTCATGGAGCATTTAGTCTGTACTTCGTGAAAAGTAGTATTTTGGGAAAAATGGGAGAGACTGAATATCTTGGTGCCTTTGGGTTCTGAGAGCACTTTGCACAGTCTAACATACATTGGTGCACGCACGCTTGCTCAGTCGCTCAGTCATATCTGACTCTGTGACTGCATGGACTGTAGCCCACCAGGCCGCTCTGTCCATAGGATTTCCTAAGGCTAGAAGACTGGACTGGGTTGCCATTTCCTTCTCCTGGGGATCTTCCCGATCCAGGGATCGAACCCATGTCTCTGGCATTAGCAGGCAGATTCTATACCACTGAGCCACCTAGGAAGCCTGAAATACATTGATATTAAAGATAAACTCCATGTGCAGCCCAGGAAATATCCTTGACGCTCCATGCTTGAGGACAAAGGACTCCAATCAATAAGACATTAGAATACTCCTGAGTGTAGGGAGGAGGCAGGGGAAAGAAGGGAGGTTGGAAGGCCTCTGATGGATGGGCCAGGGAACTTCTCTGTAAGCAAACATGAAGAGCAGAGCCAGTTAAACTTCAAAAAAAGGTATTCAAAGGACAAGCAAGCTGGGGTGGCTTCCACAGTGAGGAAGTGGCCCAAAGGCAGAGGGCAGAAAATTAATCACTGAAAATGTCTGACCATCAGCAAAATTGTGGACAATTCATGAAAATCTAGGCTAGATGCTGATTTATGGGTAGAGGTGAATCATGAATCTGGAACAAGGGAAGGAAATGCAAAGTCAGGGAAAATGGGATTAAGACTATGTTTGGAGGACTTCTCTGGTGGTGCCGCGGTTAAGACTGCACCTTCCAGTACAAGGGATATGGGTTCAATCTCTGATCTGGGAGCTAAGATCCTGTGTGCCTCACAGCCAGGAAAAAAAAAAAAAAAACATAAAACAGAAGGAATATTGTAAACAGATTCAATGAAGACTTTTAAAATGGTCCATATAAAAAATTCTTAAAAAAAAAAAAACAAAACCTTTTCAGGTGGTTGGTGGCTGCAAGCCAGAAAGAGGTTTTCAAATGGGCGAGAGGTCTCAGATTTTCTTCAAATACCTGATCAGTGTCACTGCTGTCTTCCCTTTGGGAGGGAGCTTTGGGGGCCCTGAGTCACACTGGTTAAGCTATAGAATTACATTGCTGGTGGAGATGGGATTCTTGGTGTCTCTGGCTGTTGGAGCCAGAAGGAACTTTGTATATCATCTCATTCAATCACAGATGTGGAAACTGAGGATCCGCAAGGTGAGAAGACTAAAGTCCACTCAGCCAAGAGGTGGCAGAATTGGTGTGAGAATGGACCTCCTGGTTCCTGTTTTGTTCTCTCTCTCTCCTAAAACAAAAAGTTTTCCTATTCCTCTGAAACAAAACTTACATTCCCTCTAGTGACCAATGAGCGTGATTGATTTTTAATAGATAAGACACCTGTCTAAACACTAACAGAAAACACTCAAGTTGCTATTATTGATTTCTGCTCACGCTTCCGGGTACCGCATCATCTGAAACCAGGAGGCAGCATTTTCACCCTGGGAATGAGGCCAACCACCCTGTGGGTTTATACAGTATGCCACACAAATAGCAGTCAGGTAAACCTGACCCAACAGGTGCTCCCATAATAGGTTCATCCAACCTCCAAACCTATTTACTTAAACCTTGCTTAGAGATATGAAACCATGACTTTCCCCTAAATGGTTCATCTGTTCTCTATTCTCTGAGCTCATCTGAACCATTACCCAGTGATGTGCCAGAATAAACTGAAGACATGCAGTTCCCATCACACACATGACATGGAACATGCAGTCTGGCAGGGAGAGCTATTTGTGTAAAACCACCAATGTTTATCGGGAACACATGGTAAAAGGGCTATGAGCTGATCAATGGTTTCTTCTCTAGTATTTTTATGCATGAAATCTCAACTTATTACAAGCTTATGGACTAATGAACAGCTAGCTAGAAAGTTTAGCTCCAAATAAGCATGCTACCAATAGCATGAGTATAAGAAAGTTCTCATTTATGGCTTTTTAAAATGTGTCTCCACTTCCCTGGTGGCTCAGATGGTAAAGAATCTGCTTGCAATGTGGGATACCCAGGTTCAATCCCTGAGCCAGGAAGATCCCCTGGAGAAGGGAATGGCAACCCACTCCAGTATTCTTGCCTGGAGAATTCCATGGACAGAGGAGCCTAGCCAGCTACAGTCCATGGAGTCTGCAAAGAGTTTGGCACGATTGAGCGACAAACACTGGCCCCTCGCCCCTTAGTTGTTTGACTTGAGCTTGCCATTTTCTGTTGTCAAAAGCACTTATACAAGCCAGTTAACTCCACAGTCCTTACATTTATCACTGTCCTTGAACTGTCAAAGTTCAGCTATTACAAAAGCCAATGCTTCCTCTTCCATTACACTCAGCCCAATCCACTTCTATGAACACTTTGGTAAGTGAGGGCATGACACCACCACTTTACAGATCTAAGCCAGTTCTCAGACCCAGACTTATTGATTGAGATGGAAGCAGGGTCCCCTTGAGGAAGAATGTATACAGTCATCATTCCTATAATCTCCCTCCAAAGGCACTTTCCAAGGAAATATTTTGACATTTTGAGAGTTTTTAGGACCAGATGTGATCTGAGATTTAGAAACCCAACAGTTTTTAGAGTGGTTACAGTGATTAGAGACCAGGAGATGAACAAAGTTCTGACCCAAGTCTATCTGTCTATTTGCGCTGGATCTTAGTTGTGGCACGTGGAATCTTGTAGGTTGCAGCATGTGGGATATAGTTCCCTGACCAGGGACCGAGCCTGGGCCCCCTGCATTGGGAGCTCAGTGTGTTAGCCATTGGCCAGCCAGGGAAGATCCTGGTCCAAGTCTCGTCATTGTTGAGTTTGTTGGGTTTATGGATCCGTTCTGTGGGTATTGACTCATTTTGCTACTGCATGATTAGTATGGATAGACTCAGCAGCTGGTTGTTATTGTTGTTCAGTCACTTAATTGTGTCCAGCTCTTTGTGACCCCATGGACTGCAGCACGCCAGGATTCCCTGTCCTTTACCATCTCCCAGAGCCTGCTCCAACTCATGTCCATTGAGACAGTGATGCCATCCAACCATCTCATCCCCTTCTCCTCTTACCTTCAATCTTTCCCAACATCAGAATGTTTTCTAATGAGTTGGTTCTTCACATCAGGTGTCCAAAGGACTGGAGCTTCAGCTTCAGCACCAGTCCTTCCAATGAATTTTCAGGGTTGATTTCCTTCAGGGTTGACTGGTTTGATCTCTTTGCTGTCTAAGGGACTCTCAAGAGTCTTCTCCAACACAGTAGTTCAAAAGCATAAATTCTTCGATTCTTAGCCTTCTTTATAATCCAACTCTCACATCCATTCATGACCACTGGAAAAGCCATACCTTTGACTATATGGACCTTTCTTGGCAAAGTAATGTCTCTGCTTTTTAATATGCTTCTAGGTTTGTTATAGCTTTTCTTTCAAGGAGCAAGTGTCTTTTAATTTCATGGCTGCAGTAACCATCTGCAGTGATTTTGGAGCCCAAGAAATTAAAATCTGTCACTCTTTCCATTGTTTCCCCATCTATTTGCCATAAAATGATGGTACTGGATGCCATGATCTTAGTTTTTTGAATGTTGAGTTTTAAGCCAGCCTTTTCACTCTCCTCTTTCACCTTCATCAAGAGACTCTTTAGTTCTTCTTCGCTTTCTGCCATAAGGGTGTTGTCATCTGCATATCTGAGATTATTGATATTTCTCCCAGAAGTCTTGATTCCAGCCCAGCATTTCTCATGGTTTACTCTGTATATAAGTTAAATAAACAGGGTGACAATATACAGCCTTGATGTACTCCTTTCCCAATTTTGAACCAGTCCATTGTTCCATGTCTGCTTCTAACTGTTGCTTCTTGACCTAGATACAGGGTTCTCAGGAGGCAGGTAAGGTGGTACTATTATATTGGTTCCCTAATCTATGGAGTAGTAGCTGTTATTGTAGGAAAGGCCAAGTGGAAGCCCCAGAAGCTGTCCCCCTGCTTCCCCCAACTCCCAGTCCAGCCAAGATTGTAAATTACACCCTAGGAGGAATCGATGGGATTAGAGCCAACACGAAAGCCTTAAAGGATAGAGTGGTGGTTATCATTTTTGTCTCCTTTCCATTTAGTTGTATGGAGAAGGCAATGGCACCCCACTCCAGTACTCTTGCCTGGAAAATCCCATGGATGGAGGAGCCTGGTGGGGTGCAGTCCATGGGGTCGCTAAGAGTCAGACATGACTGAGCAACTTACCTTTCACTTTTCACTTTCATGCATTGGAGAAAGAAATGGCAACCCATTCCAGTGTTCTTGCCTGGAGAACCCCAGGGATGGGGGAGCCTGGTGGGCTGCTGTCTATGGGGTTGCACAGAGGCAGACATGACTGAAGCAACTTAGCAGCAGCAGCATTTAGTTGTATTGCTTTTGTGTTAGTTGCTAAGTTGCTTTTGACTTGTTTTGACACCCCATGAACTGTTGCTCACCAGGCTTCTCTGTCCATGGGATTTCTCATGCAAGAATACTGGAGTGGGTTGCCATTTCCTTTTCCAGGGGATCTTCCTGATCCAGGGATTGAACCTGTGTTTCCTGCAGTAGCAGGTGGATTCTTTTCCACTGAGCCATCTGGGAAGCCTTGTTTAATTGTAAAGCCTCCATGGAACTCCTATAGGTTGTGGTTTGTGATTGGGTTTGACATAAACTTAAGCAAATGATAGTCCTAATTGCAGCTGATGTTCTGGATAGGAACTTTTACTAGAACAGTCTCAGGTATTACATATGTGACTATTGCATTGGTATTTTCCCCCAGTTATTAACACAGAAGATCCAGAAAAATTGTATTAGGTAAGAAGACCAAAAACCTCCCTAGTCTAAGCTTCATTAATGCCCTTGTTTATGGCCACAATGCAGTTCTCATAAACCCTGATCAATTCAATATCCTGAGGAATGTCACGTTGGTCCATTATATTGGTAACAATACACTAATTTGGCTTGATGATCAGAAAGTGGCAAGTACTATGTATTCCCTGGTAAGACACACGTAGGCCAGAAGATAAGAATAACACCAGTGGAGATTCAGAGACCTGCAGGATCAGTGGAAATGTTGGGTCTCTGATGGTCTGGAGTATATTGCCATTCCTCTGATACAAAGGGCAAGTTATACCACCATCTGGTGATGTCAACCAGAGAGCATTCGTGGTGGAGGAGGCACCCGCCCACCAGGGTGACGAGATGACTGGTCCAGTGGTTATCGGTCAGTGCTTGTCCGCAGCCATCCTAGGGCTTGGACAAATGCAGCCGCCCACATGGCAGGAATGGAGGCACCGCACAGGTCCCAAAGCTCGGGCACTGTCACTAAAACTGATCTTCAGTACTTGCAGCTGTGCTTTATTGCCCAAGCTTCCAAAAACATCATCACCAGAGAGCTTACTGCGTATCTGACTTAACAACAGGCCCATTTACTCCTTATACCTAGTCCAAGATGGTGTGCAACTGCAATATCTACAGAAGACTTAATACTTACTGATAGGGGAACAAGATAGAGCCCCAACAGCTATGACCAACCCCACTGCCATACTCCATCTAGAATGAAATAAATGGAGCAAAATCTTCCTGAATAATCAATTTTTTTTTCTGTTTGTGTCCCTTTTCTGGAACATGGGTGTGGACGTGTGTTTTAGTGCTGATGCTTTTGCTGTGTGTTCAGACACTCCTGCTCTGGCTGTGCTTTGTATTTTTTATTACTTAACTCCTCTGGGTTATGCTTTGCCCTGTGTGCTCTATTTTTCTCCCCTGTCCTAGATTTTTTCCTTTCCAGGAAGACTTTACTATTTCCCCTTAAAATTTCCCTAGATGCTGGTCTCTTATATCTATGTATAAAGTAGAATAATTTATGAAGATGTATGTGAGATTGAAATTCTTTTGTTTTCCCTTTCTTTTCCATCCCTAGAAGTAACTGGAAACTGCATATTCATTTGAAAAGGAAAAATTACTTATAGTCTCTTCAGAATATTTTGGAATATATTTATGTACAGTTTGATAATCATATAGATGGTGTGGCCATCCTAATTTAAATAACCAGCTTACCCATGCTGCAATATTATTTCTTAGGTTTTAGAGACACAGCCTGATTCTTTATAAATAATTGTACTGAATTGATTATTCAGGAAGATTTTATTTCATTCTAGATGGATTTGCATCTGTTCTAAATCAGTGAGTAGCAATTCAAAAGAGCTACCGCTTGATTTCCAGTATCAATCAGAATTCAGAAAACCAAAGCCATACGTTCCATGTAGCTCCTGTGCTGATTAATCAGTTAATAGTGTTATTTAAATACTGTGTCAGAGAGAGAAGAGCATACCCCCATTTCTCCTTTAGCCGTGTACACATATCTATAGCCTGTGTAATGATGTGTGTGGTGGAATCAATCTCAGGCAATTAAGCTCCCCTTCAATAGTATCTTTCAAGTGATGAATACCAGAGTGTGTTATAAATGGCTGATAAAATGAGTGCTGCAAAAATTCTACAAGAATGTAAGTCAAATGGAATAACTTGAGATCTGATTTAAAGTACACAATTGAAAGAACCTATTATCAAAGGAGCCCCAAAGAGACAGTTTCAAAAGAGAAGTGCATGGAAAGATCCTAGCTTATGTGTTAAGCCAGCAGAGTCACAGATGACTCCATTACCAGTGGACTTCAAGATATGTCATCTATAAATACCATATGATATCACTTATACATGGAATCTAAAGTATGACACAAATGAACACATCTATGAAACAAGATCTCACTCAGATACAGAGAACAGACTTGTGGTTGCCAAGGGGAAGAGTAGTGGAGGAGGGAAATATTGGGAGTCTTGGGATTAGCAAATATAAACTATTACTATTATATTGGCTTCCCTGATAGCTGGTAAAGAATCTGCCTGCAATGCAGGAGACCCCGGTTCCATTTCAGGGTTGGGAAGATCTGCTGGAGAAGGGATAGGCTGCCCACTCCAATATTCTTGGACTTCCCTTGTAGCTCAGCTGGTAAAGAATCCGTCTGCAGTGCGGGAGACCTGGGTTAGATCCCTGGGTTGGGAAGATCCCCTGCAGAAGGGAAAGGCTACCCACTCCAGTATTCTGGCGTGGAGAATTCCATGGACTGTACAGTTCATGGGGTTGCAGAGAGTTGGACATGACTGAGCGACTTTCACTTCACTTCAAACTTTTATATATAGGATGAATAAACAACAAGGCCTTCCTGTATAGCATAGGCAGCTATATTTAATAGCATGTGATAAACCATAATGGAAAAGAATATGAAAAAATGTATGTGTATAACTAAGTCACTGCTGCCCAGCAGAAATTAACATAATGTTGTAAATCAACTACACTTGAATAAACTTTTTTAAAAGATGTAATCTAATAGAAAAGTTGAGGGAGACTCAGCACTGTTCCTATGTCAGTTTTAGAATATGATATCAGAGGCTATTTATGAGAACATTTTAACCTGTTTATAATGAGACATCAAAAGCTATACTCTTTCCAAGGAATCTGCTAACTCTTAATCTATTAATATAAGAGAATGATTAAGTGATTTAGACTCAAGATTTATAGTTCTTATTTTTACTTTATTGTTAAGTTTAACTTTAAGTCATATATTTGAGAAGTTTTTTCCTCATCTCTCATAGACAGACAAGCACATGCATACACACTATTTTGTGAATAACATTTAAAGTTTCATATTCACTCTGGTATTCTCTTATTTTCCATGACTTATACTTTTAGACATAATCAGATTTTTATAAGCAGTTTAACACTATTATTAAAAATAAACTTAAAATTTTCATTAAAATGCTAATATATTTCTTGCTGCTGATGCTAAGTCGCTTCAGTCGTGTCCGACTCTGTGTGACCCCAGAGACGAAAGCCCACCAGGCTCCCCCGTCCCTGGGATTCTCCAGGCAAGAACACTGGAGTGGGTTGCCATTGCCTTCTCCAATATATTTCCTACCACATAGTAACATTATCAGAAGATTACAAAGTTCTCAGTGATCTCAAATGTCCATTTATTTCATTTTATGAATATTAATTTCAAATATCTTATATTTAAACACCAAATAATCCTCAAAATTAATTCTCTAGTATCCATATATGAAAGATATAGTGTCAATTTTGATAGAGTATTTTTGAAGTCTCATACTTTTAATGTTAGAAAAGATATTTTAGAAAATATAGGCAAAGCTTTTAAAATGAAATCACATATGAATTGTTCCTAAGTGTATCTCCCACATAAATTTGAGGTTTCACAGAGAACTTGAACCATGGCCTGTTCAGCTTTATGTTGCCAACACCCAACCCAGTACTTGACACATAGCAGTATGAATATATATGGAATAAAATAAAGTCTAATCTACAAATTATACTTACTACATCCATCACATGCTTTATTTGAGGGTGATTACTTAATTTTGGAATCTTTTCCCAAAGTATAGAACTTTTTCCTTGACTCAGATAAGCACTTATTTGTCTGCAAAGAACATGATTCCTGATGACTTAAAAATACAAAAAAAAAAAAAAAAAAAGCCTCACGATTCCAGAAGCCCATCTTCATGGAACTTGAAAGCCTAAACCAGAAAAACAGACACTAGCAGGAAGGAGCAGCTCCTAGGAAAACATGCTGAAGAGTGTGAAAATGCTCCCAAGATTTGTGTCTAACATAAGATTCACTGACTAGAAGGAAACAGGGTTCATTTCAAAGCCAAGTTTCTGGTGTGCAAACAGAGAAGATACAAGGGGTGGAAGAAATGAAGAAGAAGTCAAGATGAAGGAAAGGAATGGATTCCCATAGAGTAGAGGAAATAGCGGGATAGTGGCAATTGAAAAAAGTGGGACTCAAGTTCAAATGACATCCCTATGCTTACCTTTGTGATGCCCCAGGGCATCATTGTGCCACAGTAAAGTGTAAGATTGAGGAAACACTAGGTATGCAGATGGATCCTTATACTACAACAGGAAACATTTAGAGAGGAGGCAAGCTAAATTCCGTTCTTTGTGATTGTCTCAAAGCACGTCAGTAGTCAATGTCATGCTTAAGGCAACCCAACAGCTGTCTGTGGCCCATTTTCCATTGTTCAGAGAAAAGATAATCTGAATAGGGTACAGTGCAGATGTTAGTAGAGCTGTAACCGGGTATTGCATAGAAACTGTCCTACACTATGATCCAAAACTTCCCCCGGCGCCAGCAAACACCTCTCTCTGCATTCCATGCAAATTGGGGAAGCAAAGGATTTTATATGCAAATGTTGCTGAGTCGTGTGAGACTAAACATTAGAACCTTGGTGTAACTGGTTAAAAAAAAAAGAAACAAACAGTCATGAAGTTACAGAACAATTTTTCATCTTTCTCCCAGACCCACCCCAAACAGTCTAACCATTTAAATATAATAGTTTTTTTCAATACTGATGAAATTGGCCTGTTTCGGCAAAGCTTGCTAAATTCTAGCCTGGAAGGGGCCAGTGAATCAAGTGCCTGAGGGTTTGAGAAGAAAAAGAAAAGCTGACTGCTATTATATGTGCAAATATTTTAGGCTTCAACAAACTGAAACCCCTGATGATGGGTAAATTCTGTTCTAAAATTGTCACAGGTGTCATCACCCTTGCTGTACGGTTTTATGGACTGTGAACTCATAAAGGGACATAGCATTGTTCAATTCCCTTTACATTTTGTCACTTAATTTCTTGATCCCAGACCCCAGGGAGTGGATGCAAGTAAATTGCCCATCCAGAGAAAGGGCAGAGGACATTGTTCTGGGTAGGGTTTTAATACCAGAAATCCCACCTCCCGGGAAGCTGTCAGTCCCTGCAAACCAGGATCTTGTTCACTCTAGTTCTGGTTTATTTGTCCTTTCTTTTCAGGGATAATCGGAGAAGGCAATGGCACCCCACTCCAGTACTCTTGCCTGGAAAATCCCATGGACGGGGGAGCCTGGTAGGCTGCAGTCCACGGGGTCGCTAAGAGTGGCACACGACTGAGCGACTTCACTTGCACTTTTCGATTTCATGCATTGGAGAAGGAAATGGCAACCCACTCCAGTGTTCTTGCCTGGAGAATCCCAGGGACGGGGGAGCCTGGTGGGCTGCTGTCTATGGGGTCACACAGAGTCGGACACGACTGAAGTGACTTAGCAGTTCAGGGATAATTTGCAGATGTACAGCAGAAACCTAAGAAATAGTGAAATGTAGTTGATCCAACCTAAGGAGCATAATCTCAAAAAACGAAGAAATGAATAGCATTTTGATATGGGATGGTGATTCCCAACCTTGGCTATGTGTTAGAGTACCGTGAGTTTTCAAACCTACCTGTGTCCTGCCACCAGGAGCCTTGATGTAATTGTTCATGGCTGTGACATAGATAAGTTCCTCAGGTGAGTCCAACATGTAGCCAAGATTGAGATGCACTGACATAGGCTGACTTCATGAAGCAGATTCCTATAGAGCACCAATTACTGATAGAAGGATGTTTAAATTTTGCTATTGTTGTAGCCACGAGTTCCGGGAAACAAACTCACTCAGAAGGACAATGCAGATAGTGGGGTGCAGTTTATTACACTGGCGAGGCCAAGGCAGAGCCTCCTCTTAGCCAAGGACCCCGACCAGCATTTGTGAAAATCTTTTATACCCCATGTGTATGTGTCTGAACCCACCACTCCAAATTCCTTGAGACTTACATAAACCAACGAAAATACAATCCCAATAAACCCATCATTCACTTGCTATGTGCTCAGTCAAACAATTAGCCAATAATCAATAAACCTGAGGTTACATTTCCATAGATACAGAAAAATTTATGGCCTTTCTGGAGGTGATTTCTATGTTTTCTCTTAGGCGATGAGTAACCTAGATATGATCTTCAAGTTTCCCCTGTCTGGAGGGGTCTTATCCTTCTGTTGTTTTCATAGGCACTAAACACAGAGTTCAGAGTCCATTGGAAAGGTAGCCAAGCATGATCAGCATGAACAGGCCTAAGATGGAGTCCAGGCCCTATGAATTCCTTCTTCACTATTTTTGATATAAGGAATCACACAAAATAAACTGTAAGAAAGACAACATGGACTAGTTGTAGAGAGTTCCCATTTGATTTTCAACAAAGGAAACCATGTATTTATT
Source organism: Bison bison bison (assembly GCF_000754665.1). Classification (NCBI taxonomy): domain Eukaryota; kingdom Metazoa; phylum Chordata; class Mammalia; order Artiodactyla; family Bovidae; genus Bison; species Bison bison. The sequence goes on from NW_011494858.1 coordinate 3,834,916, forward strand.
AATCTACAATAAACTATATATTTAATAATTATAATTTAATTATAATTAATAAGTAAACCATTTAGTTATTAATCTGATTTATTGCAATTGAATGACCTGAATTATGCATTATCATGAATCAGCCTTTTTAAACACATAACCCTTTCATATTTCTCAACTAATAGTTCAGTTCAGTTGCTCAGTCGTGTCCGACTCTGCAACCCCATGGACTGCAGCACGCCAGGCCTCCCTGTCCATCACCAACTCCCAGAGTTTACTCAAACTCATCTGCATTGAGTCAGTGATGCCATCCAACCATCTCATCCTCTGTCGTCCCCTTTGTCTCCTGCTGCTGCTAAGTCGCTTCAGTCATGTCCAACTCTGTGCGACTCCATAGACAGAAGCCCACCAGGCTCCCCCATCCCTGGGATTCTCCAGGCAAGAACACTGGAGTGGGTTGCCATTTCCTTCTCCAGGAAGGATCGTCTTCTCCTACCTTCAATCTTTTCCAGCATCAGGGTCTTTTCAAATGAGTCAGCTCTTCACATCAGGTGGCCAAAGTATTGGAGTTTCAGCTTCAACATCAGTCTGTCATGTGAGTGTATGCTCCTCGGTTTTTGTCTCGTCACAACAAAAATTTTGAATGACGGACATTAAAGCCCCCTTGGCGAGTGACAGCTCTCGGGTTTTGAATAGACTGTGTTATAGCTCTCAGGTCTTGAAAGGACCGTGTTATAGCTCTTAGACAAATCAGTGTTACAGCTCTATTTTATTTAGAAGATAGCAGGAAAATCCATTTTCGAGGCTTCATGTCTTTGTTGATCCAAAGACGTGAAGAGAAGATTGCCCCAGCATACGAGAGAGAGAGAGAGAGAGAGAGAGAGCGAGTGAGCGAGCTTCGGCTCCTCTTTTTATATGTTTTTCTCTTCCTGGGCCTGTACTATGTAAATTGGGCCAGCCAGGAGTGTTGTTTGTTTTACCAGAGGTCCTCACTCCGGTCCTCAGATCTTCCTTTGTTCTATTTTCACAGGCTTTTCCCTTCCTTGTCTTTTAGCCATTGCTATTTTGGACTCCTTTTCCCTATTCTACCTACCTAACAAGTCCTTCCAATGAACACTCAGGAATGATTTCCTTTAGGATGGATTGGTTGGATCTCTCAAGAGTCTTCTCCAACACCACAATTCAAAAGCATCAATTCTTCAGCGCTCAGCTTTCTTTACATTCGAACACTCATGTCCATACATGACTACTGGAAAAACCATAGCCTTGACGAGACGGACTTTTGTGGGCAAAGTAATGCTTCTGCTTTTGAATATGCTGTCTAGGTTAGTCATAACTTTCCTCCAAGGAGTAAGCATCTTTTCATTTCTTGGCTGCAATCACCATATGCAGTGATTTTGGAGCCCAAAGGACAAAGTCAGCCACTGTTTCCACTGTTTCTCCATCTATTTGCAATGAAGTGATGGGACTGGATGCCATGATCTTAGTTTTCTGAATGTTGAGCTTTAAGCCAACTTTTTCACTCTCCTCCTTCACTTTCATCAAGAGGTTCTTTAGTTCTTCACTTTCTGCCATAAGGGGAGTGTCACTTGCATATCTGAGGTTATTGATATTTTCCCATCAATCTTGATTCCACGTTATGGTGACAATATACAGCCTTGATGTACTCCTTTTCCTATTTGGAACCAGTCTGTTGTTCCATGTCCAGTTTTAACTGTTGCTTCCTGACCTGCATATAGGTTTCTCAAATTCCCATCTCTTGAAGAATTTTCCACAGTTTATTGTGATCCACACAGTCAAAGGCTTTGGCATAGTCAGTAAAGCAGAAATAGATGTTTTTCTGGAACTCTCTTGCTTTTTCTATGGTCCAGCGGATGTTGGCAATTTGATCTCTGGATCTTCTGCCTTTTCTAAAATCAGCTTGAACATCTGGAAGTTCATGATTCACGTATTGCTGAAGCCTGGCTTGGAGAATTTTGAACATTACTTTATTAGCATGTGAGATGAGTGCAATTGTGTGGTAGTTTGAACATTCTTTGGCATTGCCTTTCTTTGGGATTGGAATTAAAACTGACCTTTTCCAGTCTTGTGGCCACTGCTGAGTTTTCCAAATTTGCTGGCATATTGAGTGTAGCACTTTCACAGCATCATCTTTCAGGATTTGAAATAGCTCAACTGGAATTCCATCACCTCCACTAGCTTTGTTCATAGTGATGCTTTCTAAGGCCCTCTTGACTTCACATTCCAGGATGTCTTGCTCTAGGTGAGTGATCATACCATCGTGATTATCTGGGTTGTGATCTTTTTTGTACAGTTCTTCTGTGTATTCTTGCCACCTCTTCTAATAGCTTCTGCTTCTGTTAGGTCCATACCATTTCTGTCCTTTTTTGTGCCCATCTTTGCATGAAATATTCCCTTG
>NW_011494858.1:3837413-3837802 GCF_000754665.1 Bison bison bison
GCCTAGAGGCAGGTGGATGTGCTGTGCGGGCTTCCCCTGTGCGTTTGGGCTCCCTAGCACAGCCGCAGCGCAGGGGAACCAGCCCATGATCAATGAGCTCCGGGCAGTACTTTGGTCCCAGGTTTGGAGCCCAATGCCCGGAACGCGGGAGAGAAGAGGCTGGCTGCCGGCGGGTGCTTGCAAGCCTGTTACTGGGAAGGACCGAGTGAGCTTCCACACCGGCGGAGCTCCAGCTCTGCGCCCAGGCGCGATAGCACCGAGCCCCGGCCGTGAGGCTGCTCTGGCCTGGGCGAGCCTCCCCAAGCCCTGCCCAGCTTCTAGCGTTCGCGCCCAGGAAGGAGCAGGCTGCGGGAGTGTGGGAGACGTGACTGGTGCCTGACTGGTGCCTC
>NW_011494858.1:3837902-3845128 GCF_000754665.1 Bison bison bison
ATATGTCTTCCTCTTGGATTGATCCCTTGATCATTATGTAGTGTCCTTCCTTATCTCTTGTAATATTCTTTATTTTAAGGTCTATTTTGTCTGATACAATGATTGCTACTCCGGCTTTGTTTTGCTTCCCATTTGTATGGAATATATTTTTCCATCCTCTCACTTTCAGTCTATATGTGTCTTTAGGTCTGAAGTGAATTTCTTGTAGACAGCATATATATGGGTCTTGTTTTTGAATCCATTCAGCCAGTCTGTGTCTTTTGGTTGGAGCATTTAATCTATTTACATTTTAAGTAATATTTATATATATGTTCCTATTGCTATTTTCTTAACTGTTTGGTGTTGATTTTGTAGATATTTTTTATTCTTTTGTATTTCTTGACTATGTAAGTCCCTTTAACATTTTTTGTAAAGCTGGTTTGGTGGTACTGATTTCTCTTACCTTTTGCTTCTATGAAAAGCTTTTTATTTCTTCATCAATTTTGAATGAGATCCTTGCTGGATATGTAATCTTCATTGTAGATTTTTTCCCTTTCAGTACTATAATATATTCTTCCATTACTTTATGGCCCACAGAGTTAATGTTGAATGATCAGCTGTTAAGCCTATGGGGTTTCCCGTGTATGTCACTCGTTGCTTCTCCCTTGCTTTTAATAATTTTTCTTTGTGTTTAGTCATTTTTTGTTTGATTAGTATGTGTCTTGGCATGTTTCTCCTTGGGTTTATCATGTATGGGACTCTTTGTGCCTCTTGGACTTGATTGACTATTTCCTTTTCCATGTTGGGGAAATTTTCAACTATAATCTCTTAAAAACTTTCATGCCCTTTCTTTTTCTCTTCTTCTTCTGGGACCCCTATAATTTGAATGTTGGTCCATTTGATTTGTCTCAGAGGTCTCTGAGACTGTCCTCAGTTCTTTTCATTGTTTTTACTTTATTCTGTTCTTCAAAAGTTTTTTCCACCATATTATCTTCCAGTTCACTGTTTCATTCTTCTGCTTCAGATATTCTGCTATGATTCCTTCTAGAGTATTTTTAATTTCAGTGATTATGTTGTTTGTCTCTGTTTATTTAATTCTTCTTCTGCTGCTGCTGCTAAGTCACTTCAGTCGTGTCCGACTCTGTGCCACCCCAGAGACAGCAGCCCACCAGGCTCCCCCGTCCCTTTTGTTAATTGATTTTTGTATTTTCTCCATTTTGTTTTCAAGGTTTTTGATTATCTTTTTATTCTGAATTCTTTTTCAGGTAGTTTGCCTATTTCCTCTTCATTTATTTGGACTTCTGTGTTTCTAGTTTGTTCCTTCATTCGTGTAGTATTTCTCTGCCTTTTCATTGTGTTTTTTAACTTATCATCTTGGAAGTTTCCTTTTCCCAGGCTTCAAGGAAAGTTGAATTCTTTCCTTGAAGAAGGTTGAATTCTTTCTTCCTTTTGGTTTCTGACCTCCTAAGGTTGGTCCAGTGGTTTGGGTAAGCTTTGTATAGGGTGAGATTTGTGCCTAGTTTTTGTTTGTTTTCCCTCTGATGGACAAGGCTGAGTGAGGTAGTAATCTTTTCTGCTGATGATTGGGTTTGTATTTTTGTTTTGTTTGTTGTTTAGATGAGGCATCCTGCACAGGATGCTACTGGTGGTTGGATGATACTGGGTCTTTTATTCAAGTGGTTTCCTTTGCATGAGTTCTCACTATTTGATACTCCCTAGGGCTGGTTCTCTGGTAGTCTAGGGTCCTGGAGTCGGTGGGCCCACTCCAAAGGCTCAGGACTTGACCTCTGGCTCTGCGGATGTGCAGCTGAGGATAGTGGCTGTGACTGTGACACACATGTGTGGCAAAGTCCTCGTCATACGTCAGGCTTGGGACATACCCTGCTTGTCTGAATATGGTTGTGAGAGTCGAGCTGAGGCTCATGTAGGATGCCACAATGAGGAACATGAAGTGCAGGTCTGGCACCGCGTTGAACTCAGTCTGAATAGACTCTTTGCAGCAGCCTTGAATATTCGTCCACAGCCACAAAGAGGTGCATGAACAGTATGCTCAGAGGCTGCAGAAGAGGTTGTATTTTTTGTTAAAACATTCTCTGTCCCTCTCCATGGTAGGAATATTTCTCTCCACCCAACTGACTTTAAGCTTGACCATGGGACTTGCTTTGGCCAATGAAATATGAACACAAGTGCCATGTATCCCTTTCAGAGAGTAGCTTGAAGCACTGAAATTTACTTCTGCCTTTTTTTTTCTTGACTAGCAACATGTACTTAATCTTACCATATGTAAGTTACAGCTCAAGGTTTTTTTTAAGCCATGAATATTTTTCTTGCCCCTTTGCCCCCAAATCTCATGCCTTCTTGAGCTTTAACATTTTTGAAACACTTCTTACAGGCTCTTAAAAATATTTGATTTTACTTTAGAATTTTTATGACATCTTCCATGTTATGGTCCTCTCTTTTTAATATATGAATTCATCTTAATGTTTCTAATGCATTTTCTCTGGTTTCCTTAACCATATTTTTTTACATTGGAACTAGTCCTTCATGTCAGAATTTCATTTTAGATATTCTTATCCTTCTGGAGCTTTAGTTTCTTTTTTGGGGGGCCATTTGAAATACATATATAATTTTTAAATTTGAATTTGAACTTTGATTTCCCAAACCTTTGATTTCAATGGATCCATAGCTGGTATTGTTTCTCTTGTTGTTCAGTCACTCAGTCATGTCTAACTCTTTGAGACCCCAAGGACTGCTATGACCTTATAAATTTCAGTGTGCTACTCTAACTTTCTGCAAGAATTCTTTCACTTCCTCATTAGGAATCAGTTCTCTCCCAGTGGCTTCTTTGTAGCACTGATAAGGAAATCAAAGGGTAGATCTGATTCTGTGACTTGTTCTACAAGGGGATCCTTACTGAGTGGTGGGCTTCTGCCCTTGGGAGGATCTATCTGGGTGACTCTATGAAGCTGAAATACTGGGTGTCATAGCTGATGTCACACAGAGGACTGCATGCTTGAATGAACATCATACAGAGATGAGAATCATCCTTGATCCCACCTCAAAGAAACACTTGGTCTGGACATAATTTTGCATCAGTAATAGTGGAGGCTACAAGAGCATGGAGGCTTTTTCTCAGCCCTTGTGCTTATGTGCTTAGTCACTCAGTCACGCCTGACTCTTTGCAACCCCATGAACTGTAGCCTGCTAGGCTTCTCTGTCCATGGGATTCTCCAGGCAGGAATACTGGAGTGGGTTGCCATTTCCTTCTCCAGGGGATGTTCCCAACCCAGGGATCAAACGTATGACTCTTGCATCTCTTGCATTGGCAGGTGGATTCTCTACCACTTAGCCACCTGGGGAGCCCTCAGTCCTTGTATCTGAGGCAAAGTAAGAGTCATAATATTACAACAGGTGGTGGTGGTTGTTGAGTCACTAAGTCTGTGTCCAACTCTGTGATTCCATGGACTGTAGCCTTCCAGGCTCCTCTGTCCATGGGACTTCCCAAGCAAGAATACTGGAGTGGGTTTCCATTTCTTTCTCTAACTCCAACAGGGTAGAAGCATCAATACCCAGGCTTCTACATGTTGTCTGTCTTTTGGTTATGGTACAAGACTCTTTCTTTTGTGGGAGAGAAAGCAGGGTCCTGGGAGCACATTCTGGGGTAACTAGATCCTGGTGGGGACTTAGGAGCCCCTCTCCCTCTCCTCCTTCACTGAAGGGTTACATTTGAGTTCTATTTCCAGAGATGAAGTAAAAGTAAATTGAACTGGTCTTTTGAATACCTGTAAGAATCCTTAGAGTATTGGGGACATATATGGAGAATTTCAGACAAAGGCCATGAAAAATAGAGGCTGCATTTTCTACTCAACTGTAAATTGAACCATCTTAGTTACATAATTTTAGGCATATCAATCTTATTATAGACTCCTTTTCTTATTAATTTTCCATAGATTATGAGCATCACTTTCATCACAATGAAAGTGTTATTGCAGAGTAGTTATAAATCTACAATTTGGAGTGAAATATACCTAGCATGAACCCCAGCTTCTGACTATTAACTGGGTAATTTTAGATACATTATTTATTGTCTCAGACACCCAGTTTCCTCAATTATAAATTGAGTAGATTAAATGAGATAATTTATGTGAAGTGTTTAGCAGAATGCATGAACATATTAAAAGTTCGGAAAGTGGTTACTATTACTGTAATTATTATTCCATGAGATATCTGTTATCTTCCATAGTATTTGCCTTTTACTTTTACATGGAGCATTTCCATCCTCACACCCTCACATTTCAGTTTTGGCATATCTCAGTAATATTGATAAGCCTGCTTCCAATTTTCATGCTATACACATTAGCTCTTGGCATAGAATAATCTGAGTACTTTATATGTTTTGAGATAGAATATGCTTCATTTTTAAAACTTGAAGTTGGAAAAATTACTTAGAGTTATGTTTATAGATATTTGCTAATAAATAGAATTGCTGCTGCTGCTGCTAAATCACTTCAGTCGTGTCCAACTCTGTGCGACTCCATAGACGGCAGCCCACCAGGCTACCCCATCCCTGGGATTCTCCAGGCAAGAACACTGGAGTGGGTTGCTATTTCCTTCTCCGATGCATGAAAGTGAAAAGTGAAAGTGAAGTCGCTCATTCGTGTCTTACCCTTAGCGACCCCATGGACTGCAGCCTTCCAGGCCCCTCCATCCATGGAATTTTCCAGGCACGAGTACTAGAGTGGGGTGCCATTGCCTTCTCCAAATAAATAGAATTACTGCTATTAAAAAATAAAACTAACCATGCAATTTAAAATGTTCAGAGTGGTAATAAAAATGAGGACGAAATCTCTCTAAAGAAAATGGTATGCCTTTTATAATTCCTCATATATTTAAGCAAAGGCTCATAGAGGATTTGATGTGATTTGAACTTCTGTAATATTTTTAAATCAAGTATTTATAAACAAAAAGAAGACATGGTCTCAATGTGGTAGATATTTAATGCACCTTGATAAATGAGTGAATTAATAAGAGTCTATAAATACACAGCTTTTTGTTCAGTAGGTGAAACTTACCAGTATGAAGCAAAAAGACCCAGTAAAACAATATCCGTAACCAGATCTAATAATTAATCTTGGCAATTATATTTAAAAATTACAAATGGCCCTGTTTTAAAGGGCACATCATATTTATAAAATGCAATAGTTATTCTGATTCTATTAAAAGGGAAAATAATAAACATATGCTAAACCATGATATGAGTAATATTCAGGATCTTGTCTTATTAAATATATTTGCTAAATTTATTGAGATTGGATAAGATTCAATTACCATTTCAAGGACTGAACTCTGGATGAAGGATAAGAAACACAGTTAATAATAAAGGGCAATGTCAAGATAAGGTGTGATGGCTAAAGATATGGGTTTTATGGGTTGTCTTGTTTAACATCTGTATTAATTATAGAAGAAGTGCCCAGTGTGTTAATTAAGCTTACAGATGGTTCTAAATTAGGAGATGCTACAAATACCACCGAAAACCAAGAAGTAATCTCAGAAATAAAAGGAATTTATAATTAAAACTGTCATTAAATAATACTGAAGGAAAATAAATGAGTTTGAGTGAAGATTTCAAATACTATTGCTCTCACTTTCTGGTCTTCTGAGGCAGAAGCTAAGTACAAATCATAAAACAAGCATAAAATGACTTTTGAGGCTAATGATTTTTAACTTTGAAAGAGGGTCATAAATGACCATCTTTTAGAGCTCATCACTGTCAAGTAGGTACTTAAAACTATGCTTAGAGAACAACTTGGTATAATGAATTTCACTGTGTTTGAGGAGAATACAGACTTGGATTCTGATGGTTCAAATCCTAAACTTAGTGCACAAGTTCTTATTTTGTTGTCTAGATGGTTGCTCTGAATTCTGAAAAGTGAAACTCTAGCGCTGAACTGCCATCTCTAGGGGTTGGGATTCTCTTACTTTTGTCTTCTTATCAACATGTTTGTCTGAACCTCTGTTAACAGTTTCTGACTTGCTGAGTGCTTATCAGTTGCCAGGCAATTTTTAGCCCTCTCATTTCCCTTTGGGGGCTCTGTGTCGTCTCAACATCCTACCTGTTGCCTTCAGAGTGCTCAAGTCTGCATCTGATAGCTTCCAACTGCTCCTGGACACAACTATTTGGAAACGTGTTGCTTCATACTCAGTGTTTCTAAAGAAAATTCATTATCTTTCTGTCCTTGAAGAAGACCCCTCTCCTGATTTCTTCATCAATGTCAGTGCTGATAGATTTCATCTAGGTCAATGGGGTTAATCACTCAGTTATGTCTGACACTTTGTGCCCCAAGGACTATAGCCCACCAGGCTCCTCTGTCTATGGAATTCTCCAGGCAAGAATACAGGAGTAGGTTCCCATTCCCTTCTCCAGGGGATCTTCCTGACCCGGGAATGGAACCTGGGTGTCCTGCATTGTGGGCAGATCCTTTCTCATCTGAGCCACCAGGCGTTGTCTGTGACATTTTCAAATTCAAGATCCTCTGATTTCTATTGTTTATGCAGTCTCTTTGAGTCCTCTTTCCAAATTTATATTAATTTTCCTCTTTCCTCTCTCACTTCCATTCTCCTTCTCCATGCCTGTATCATTTATATTTTTATTATTATAATAGCCTTTTGGGAGGGAGTAAAATAAAAATATCAATAACCTCAGATATGCAGATGACACCACCCTTATGGCAGAAAGTGAAGAGGAACTAAAGAGCCTCTTGATGAAAGTGAAAGAGGAGAGTAAAAAAAGTTGGCTTAAAGCTCAACATTCAGAAAATGAAGATCATGGCATCTGGTCCCATCACTTCATGGGAAATAGATGGGGAAACAGTGGAAACAGTGTCAGACTTCATTTTGGGGGGCTCCAAAATCACTGCAGATGGTGACTGCAGCCATGAAATTAAAAGATGCTTGCTCCTTGGAAGAAAAGTTATGACCAACCTAGATAGCATATGCAAAAGCAGAGACATTACTTTGCCGACAAAGGTCTGTCTAGTCAAGGCTATGGTTTTTCCTGTGGTCATGTATGGATGTGAGAGTTGGACTGTGAAGAAAGCTGAGCACTGAAGAATTGATACTTTTGAACTGTGGTGTTGGAGAAGACTCTTGAGAGTCCCATGGACTGTAAGGAGATCCAACCAGTCCATTCTGAAGGAGATCAGCCCTGGGATTTCTTTGGAAGGAATGATGCTAAAGCTGAAACTCCA
>NW_011494858.1:3845228-3856770 GCF_000754665.1 Bison bison bison
TCCAACCAGTCCATTCTGAAGGAGATCAGCCCTGGGATTTCTTTGGAAGGAATGATGCTAAAGCTGAAACTCCAGTACTTTGGCCACCTCATGCGAAGAGTTGACTCATTGGAAAAGACTCTGATGCTGGGAGGGATTGAGGGCAGGAGGAGAAGGGGACGGCAGAGGATGAGATGGCTGGATGGCATCACTGACTCGATGGACGTGAGTCTGAGTGAACTCCGGGAGTTGGTGATGCACAAGGAGGCCTGGCGTGCTGCGGTTCATGGGGTCACAAAGAGTTGTACACGACTGTGTGACTGAACTGGACTGAAAATAAAAATAATAAGAATAGGTTTTATGTTCTCATAAAAGTAAACACATATAGCTAAGGGAAACTGATTTGCAACACCACCCTTCCAAAAATGAATACTCAAATCTTAAACATTTGAGTAAAAGCAAAACAAACATAACCATGTCAGGTTAACACCACCTAGAAACTTCTGGATTGGAAGTTATATGTGGAAGTGAAGGTCTGGTTCTTGCATGGTTTTGATCATACATTATTGCATATTCTTAGGAGAAAAGCAAACAGTAATAACATTATCAACAAAGAAAAACTAGACTGTTTCAACACAGACATAAGATAACTGACATGGTTGCATGATGGAAGTATTAGCTACTGCTACAGTGGTAATTGTTTTGCAGTATATAAGTATACCCTTTAAACTTACACAATGTTATATAGTAGTTATATCTCAGTAAAGTGAAAGAAAGTGAAAGTTGCTCAGTTGTGTTTCTGAATCTTTGCAACCCCATGGAATAGTCCATGGAATGCTCCAGGCCAGAATACTAGAGTGGGTAGCCATGCCCTCCTCCAGGGGATTTCCCAATCTAGGGATCGAATGCAGGTCTCCCACATTGCAGGCAGATTCTTTACCTGCTGAGCTTCCAGGGAAGCCCTCATCTCGGTAAAGCTGGGGGGTAAAGTCATGGTCTTGAATTACGGGTGTGTTCATAGGCATGTCATGTAAGAAAATAACTGAACAAGTTTGAATTGAAATCGTACATTTCAATGGTACAATTGAAATGGTACATTTATTACAGCCAGGAAGTTTAAAAAATATACACATACCATATCATTGAATGAAAAAGCAAGTTACACTGTAGTGTACATAGTATGACAGAGCCATTTTATGTGTATATATTTTTTGTGCATGTGAATTCATGCCAAAGTATTAATGACATTCATCTTTGGAGAGTAGGGCTTGGGATGAAAATAAAATTTATATTTAAATTTGCTACTTGTTAAATTATTTTTATTGAGTACAGTGACTTTTGTAATATAAATTAGTTATCCATTTTAATTTCAGAAAAATTGAAGAAAAAGATATAATCACGGAACACAGATATAACTACTGTTCATACCAGGCTCTGTTTCCCGCTACAATTCTTATGCTTACATACAATTGTTTGGATATATTTCAGATCATACCATTTATCAATTTATTCATTTGATAATCAGCATCTTTGTAAGGAAAACTCTGGCTCATACAGTGGTGAATGCACGAGGAAAAAAATGAGAAGAAATCTTCCATCCAAATACATTTTATTTACCAAATTTATTCATTCAGCAAGTATTTATCTAGAGCATTTTATGTACCGGCACTGTTCTAGATATGACAAGCATGTAACCAGGCAATCTTCTGTTCTTAATGGAAATAGAAAGCATCAAAATCCATTTGAAATGTCTTAGTTTTAAAGTGCTTAAAGACATATCTGGTGTTCAGATAACCTATTAGGCATTTAGCACACTAACTATGTTAAAATTTTTTAAATGAGTAGGGGTTTTTTTTCTCTTTAGTTTAAGGTCACAATCATTTAAATTTCTTCCAGTGAACATATGCTTGCAAACTCATGCCAGCTGACTTAATGAGTAGAAGATAAATGTGTTCATGAGTAGAAGAGAAGGGGACCAACAAAAAGACACATGCAGCCAGGAAATGGATTCAACAAATGGATTCCAGGCACCAAAAAGTGGGATGAAGGCAAAGACAAAATGGAAGAAAGGTTAGAAATTAACATCAATGATAATATGGTAACTATAAACAGATTGTTTCAGCTACTTGCTTTGATATTCCCAATTGCTTCTCTTTCTTGTGCTGGGGAATTGGCTTCTCTGATGACAAATGCAGGTGTCGGTAGGCTGGATGGAGCCAGAGATTATGGTGACAAAGGAGAGGCTGTGATCCAGGAACCAGGCAGGTCCTGGCAGGGGACTGGGGCAAGGCAGTAAGAAAGGTAGGCATGCGAATTTCAAGGGATGGTCTGAGACATCGAAAAGTACAGTAGCTGGGGGCCAACATGGGACTTACATATCTCCAGAATAAAGCAGGTACTAGAACAGAGCATGAGGCTAGAGAGACACTGAGTTCTGGCTTGACTCCTTTTTTGTTCCCCTTAGCAATCTGGCCCCAGGCCTACAAATGTGAATTACTCTGCAAATAGAGCTTCATTCTACTCCACTATAGAACCTGACTTTGGAGGAAGCTCATTAAATAGGGTGGTCACGCCTCTCCATGGTATGAAATCCAAGAACTTGTAGCAAATTGGAACATCATGGTGCTTAAGAATCATACCTTTCTAGATTTTTCTGATAACCAATTGTGACCCATGACCTTCTCTTTTTGCACTGCCTTTCCACCCTGTGGCGCTAGTTTGAGGACTCCTTTTCCTTTCTTTCTACTTTCATTTTGGACTAAGATGAGAACTATATTGAAAATGTTATGATGGGAGAGATGGTAAATTATAAATTGATATCTATGTCAAACAAAAGCTAACAACTTCTTGCTCCCTAGGAAGGGTTTTTAGATAATTTTATACTCTACTCATGCTGGACCAGTTATCTAGATAAATTGGATTTAATATAAAAGGCATTTTATTTTCTCAAAATACTACTTGCTCAAATCCAGGGTTTCCATTTTGAGTCTTGGGTATGTTGAGATGCACTGAAATTGTACCATGTACGGCCTGTATGACTGTGGGTTGTAATTTTGTATATCTTCATCATGTTATTGGTCAAATTGAATTTTCCAGAGGTTAGAAAACTGAAATTATTTCATGTTTGCACATCTTACCCTTGGAAAGAGAAGATGGCAGTCAATCTGTTTTTCCGTTTATTCAATTTTTCCTTTGGAACCTCTCAACTGGTGATAAAGAAAACTGCATTTGTTTTAAGTGGAAGGAGCTTAATTGAGTGTGTTGGTTTTGTTATAGATGGCTATTTGTGAGTATGCAGAAACCAAATGCCACCTGGGAAGTAAAAATCATTTTTTTTTCCAGTGCAGTATTTTTAATTATGTCTTTTCACCAGAGCTCCAGGGCAAAAGTTCCATTTTTCTCCCTGCTCATTATTAGTAAAACCCACAAGGACAAGGTTTTCTAATTTCATATTTTTAAGTGAATTTAGCATGCAAAATGTTCTGAAATGACATGAGATATGTAGTTAAGATAACACCTAGGCTCTGGAATTTCTTGGCTTCACACAAATCATTACCTTCTACCCAGACTGACTCCGTTGACGTAGAAATACTTAGCCACACAACCTGCCTGTTACTGAAAGTGTATTCAGTGACTTGTAATTATTGTTTGTATGCTACACACATTTGAAACATATGGTAGCTATTATGAGAACTATATATATATTGTTGCTGTTGTTGTTTGTTTTCATTTGTGTTGAGTGTGATTTAGTGCAGTATGCAGGCTTGTAAACGTTTTGAAATTAATTAACCTGAACACAGTTGAATTCACCCGTCTGGGTTCCTACTAATACACTGGCTAAGACACTGAATAACAAATGAGAGGAAAATGGAAGCGGTGAGATTCCAAGGAGAGAGAACAAGGACTTATGCCTCCAGAGTGTATAATCCCCATCCTGCCATTGTTTTCCTCTGTGAACTTGAGTCTGCCCTCCTTTGCTTTTGTTTTTCTGGCTTTGGCAGGAGAGTAATGGCAAGCCCAGGCAGCGTGGCAGTGAGGATGAATGAATGCCTAAAATGTTCTTTGGAAGCCTCCAGTAAAACACACTGGGCCACATGTGGAAATTATTATTAGTTCATTCTCATGCACTTTTAATCCCTGCCCTCTAGGCTCAGACTGGCAGCCAAGGCACCAATTACTGTCGATGGGGCTGTTGGTTCTTGTGATGTGAACACCTGTCCTCCAGCAAATGAACTGAGATAATACACAGCAATTAACTATGTGTGTCATATACCCTGCAAATTGAATCTCCAAAATACACTCTGAGTTGAATAATACATGACACTGGCTTGAAATGACAGGAAATAGGCTCAGTACAATTGCTGGGGCATCTGTGTCCATCCCAGGCTTTTGTCCACCCAGTCTGCTGCTGCAACGCCAAGCCAGACCTCCCTCCGCATTCTCAGAGCTGAATAAGGGGGGCCATCCATATGGGGAAAGTCACTGCAGAATTGCTGGCTTTCGTGGGACAGCCTCGGGCTGACTCATCCAGTCAAGCCAGGGCTTGGCAGACCCAGCCCCACACTGTTCATCAGTTACGACGAAATTGCGACTATGTACAATTCCAGGGTCTCTCCAGTTCATATTTAAAGAAATAGTCATTAGACGCTGGATGATCTGCCCCATGTAAATTGTTACCCTGAAATTTACAAGAGATAACATTTCAGAGTGAAAAAGGGAATGAGATCAGTCTGGGATAGCGGTTGAGGGAATGAGTTTTAAAGGTCAGACACTGGTGTGAATCTTGCCTCCACTTGGACAAGCTGTGCGATTTCTGGCAAGTTCCAAACTATAATTTCTCTAAACTTCAGTTTCTTCATTTGCCTTTAAAACCAGGACCGTAACTAACTTGCTTTGCATTCATATCCCCAGTGCCCGGCACATTATCTGGCACATAGAAGGTACTGAAAAGTCCTGGATGATTCAAGATTTTTCTGGAATTGTTTTTCTTAACTGCTTGATCCATACTCAGTCATTTCCCATTCTTTGTGATCTCATGGACTGTAGCCAGCCAGGCTCCTCTGTCCATGGGATTCTCCAGGCAAGAATACTGGAGTGGGTTGCCATTTCCTCCTCAAGGAGAATCTTCCCAACCCAGTGATGGAACCCACGTCGCTTGCTTCTGTTTTATTGGCCAGTGGATTCTTTACTGCCATGCCACCTGGGAAGCCCACTGCTTGTTACAGCTACTGATGTAACAGCCAGCAGAAGCAGTCCTGGTGCACAGCCCTCTGTATCAAGCCACTCTTGTGCCTTCCTTGTAGTCTCTAGAGGACCTAGGGGAGAAGGAGGAAACTGGGCTTTTAGTGTTTGGCCTGCTGTGCCTGATGCCCAGCCAGCAGGCTCATCATGACACTTCAGCTTGTTTTGTGCAACTCAAATCTCCTTCCTCAAAGAAGGTATTTTGCACAGCCAGAGCTGCATATTTTGAAACATTTTACTTGTATATTTGTAGAATTGTATACATGTAGAATGGACGGAGGAGCCTGGTAGGCTGCAGTCCATGGGGTCGGGAAGAGTCGGACATGACTGAGCAACTTCACTTTCACTTTTCACTTTCATGCATTGAAGAAGGAAATGGCAACCCACTCCAGTATTCTTGCCTTGAGAGTCCCAGGGATAGGGGAGCCTGGTGGGCTGCTGTCTATGGGGTCACACAGAGTCAGACATGACTAAAGCGACTTAGCAGCAGCAGCAGCAGAAATTTGTAGTGTGTCTGTTGTGTTCTTCTCAGTTTGATAGCATGATTCTCACATAAATATGGGTCTATTCATTTGCATGGTTGTATTTGATATTGCACATAAGTATGTACAATTTTCCTTTCTTTCATGTTTAATTATATGTTAATCAGTCAGAACTGTCTTGATCCATATACTCTCTATTTTCTAAGTCTAGTTGATTTACAATATTAATTCAGGTGTACAATCTAGTGAGTCACTATTTTAACAGGCTGTACTCCATTTAAAGTTCAAAATAGTGGCTATATTCCCTTGTGCTGTACAATATATCCTTGTTAGTTACCTATTTTATACATAATAGTTTGTATCTCTTAATCCTGTACCCCTATTTTGTGCCTCCCCATATCCTCTCTTCACTGATAACCACAAGTTTGTTCTCTGTGAGTCAGTTTCTGTTTTGTTAAATACATTTATTTTTTAGATTCCACATATAAGTGATAATATAGATTCTCTGTCTTGCTCCATCTAACTTATTTCACTAAACATAATACTCACTAGATCCATCCACATTTATTGCAGGTGGCAGAATTCCATCATGTTTTATGTCCAAGTAATATTCCACTGTATATATATATCACATCTGCTGAAGCCAGTCATCTGCTGATGGACACTTAGGTTGCTCCCATGCCGTGGCTATTGTAAATGGTGCTTCTGAGAACACTGGGTGCATGTTTCATTTTGAACTAGTGTTTTCCTTTTCTTCCTTTACCCAGGAGTGGAACTGCTGGATCATATGGTAGCTCTGTTTTTAGTTTTTTGAGAAACCTCCATACTATTTTCCACAGTGGCTGCACCAACGTATATTCCCATTAACAGTGTACCAAGGTTCCCGTTCCTCCATGTCAACACCAACAGTTGGTATTTGCCATCTTTTGGGGGATAGCCATTTTGACCAGTGTGAGGCGACGCCTCACTGTGGTTTTGCTTTGCATTTCCCTAATGATTAGTGATGTCGGGCATCTTTTCATGTGCTTGTTTACCATCTATATATTTTCTTTGGAGAAATATCTATTTGGATCTTTGTCCATTTTTAATTGATTTTTTTGTTGCTATTGTTGAGTTATATGTGGTGTTTATGTATTTTGGATATTAGTCCCTTATTAGTCATATCAGTTGCAAATGTTTTTCTCACATTCAGCGGTTTGTCTTCACTTTGTCAAAGGTTTTCTTTGCTGTGCAAAAGCTTTTAAGTTTAACTTGATCTCATTTGTTTAGATACTACCTTTTTTTCTATAGATCTATCCATTTCTAACATCTGATCAAGGAGAAAGGTGGAGAGGAGAATAAATACTCTGGGAAATAAAAGCAAAGCAATGAGAAGAGACAAGGGTACTACACAATGCCAGTATTTGAAAAACAGACAAGCACTTATTATTCTACCCACCTTTATTTCATAGTTCCTCTTCAACTAATGCCTAAACTCTAAAAAGATGAAGTCTTAGTTGTCTTTTTAGTTTCTATGTTACCCCACATAATGCCTTTGCTTTATTTTGTAGGTTCATCATTTGCAATGAGGGCTGTTAATACATATAAACTCATAGGAAAGGGTCTGCCCTGCAACTGAGTCCCACAGCTGAGTTGGCAGTGAGCATAAGGGCATGACAGGAAGCGCTCCCAGGGGCTCTACCTGGGGCGTGAAGCTGATAGCATCTCCCAGCTCTTAGGAGGACCTTGGGAGTATTTGTACACCACTCCTCTTTTGTGCTTTCCCTTCCTTAAGTCTTCTTGCCTCTACCCTGGATAAACCCTAAAAACCTTGAATTTTCTACTTCCTTCCAACTTACCCCATCTTTTCCATTATTGTCTCTACCCAAATTCCCTTTCTCTATCTCGTTCTTTGACTACTTTGATACACCCCACAGAAAATCTCACACTGGCAACTTCTCTCTTCCTTTTGCCATGTTCTAAGATCTTCTCTAGGTCTGGACATCTCTTTAGAACTTACCTATCAGTCTGTCCCTGTTCCAGGTCCTCACATCTCTGCAAAGTGGCAATTGGTGGTATTAGATGACTATGTTAAACATAGGAAAAGTGGAAAGAGTTCTCTTTATTGACTGGTTCAAGTTTTCACTTGCTCTTTATAACCTACTGTGTTCTCCTAGCAAGCTATTAATTTCTCCATGCCTCTGTTTTCAGTCATTAATTTTTCATCCCTTTTTCATGCCCTCCAATCACAGCACCTTCCTTTGGCTGAATCTAGCATAAAGCCAGCTGACACAGCATCCAGAGAACTTCGTGCTGCAGGTCTTGGCAACTGTGCTATAGAAAAGAACATGGAGAGGCCTCAGAAGGCAAGCCAGCCCTGGACCAGCATGCAGGACTGATCATGCTTGTTTAGTAGGTGTCTCCCCTCTAAGAATGTGAGCTTCCTAGAGCCAGGAGCTGCATTTCTTTGACTTTGCATCCCCTGCTCATTTCATAGGACTTCAAATAGAATACAAGCTTAATCAATGTCTATGGGTGGACTTGTTAGTGAAAGTGAATCATTTCCAGAAAGCATGTTTTCACTTTTATCCAGATAGATCTGCCTCGTTAGGGGTCCATGCTGCCAGTAGTGGGTCCTGGTGAACGTGTAGTGTGGTGAAGAGGAGACTGGAGAAAAGACCAACTAAAAATTATTCACAATTTTTCAAAAACTCTTACTAACCTGGACAGAGGGCAGATTAGTTTGATAGCACAAAATGGTAATGAGATTTTAGAGAGCGTAGGATGTTGAGAGACAACTGGGTGGGATGGGACAGAGTCATGGGCCTGGACAGACAAACGGCATGAGTTCCTGATGTTACAGGTTAGTGTAGGGAAAGAGGCACTGCCATGAAAATGAATCTACAAACCGTGAAAGTGAAATCGCTCAGTCATGTCGGACTCTTTGCGAGCCTATGGACTGTAGCCTACCAGTCTCCTCAGTCTATGGAATTTTCCAGGCAAAAATACTGGAGTGGGTTGCCATTTCCTTCTCTAGGGGATATTCCTGACCCAGGGATTGAACCCAGGTCTCCTGCATTGCAGGCAGATGCTTTACCATCTGAGCTACCAGGGAACCCATGAAGCTGGTATCAAAGATAAAACCACATTAAATTCACTGTGGCAACCCATTCCAGTATTCTTGCCTGGGAAATTACATGGACAGAGGAGCCTGGCAGGCTACAGTCCTTAGGGTTGCAAAAAGTCAGAAACAGCTGAGTGACTAACACTCGCAGCATTTATTGCCTTGGATCAACCTCGTAAGTTCCCCCTCGCCCTACCCTCATTTGTTATATTCTTCTCTGCAGCAAGATACTCTATCCTGTGTTTACAACAGTACCTGGCAGGGGAATATGTGTTGAGTGAACATTATGTAGAGGGAAAGGAAGTTTAAGTGCAGAACCATATTTACATGTAGGTTCACTTTAATCCGGAAGCCAGAATTATAAAAACACATGTAGCTAGCAATCTTTTTGTACTATTTTTCTGTTAAAAACACTCATACTTTGTCTCTGAGGAATCATTAAAAATAGTCACCAGAGGCTCTCTCCCTGGGCCCTTGGAGAAACAGGAAACTAACATGAGAATTTTCAAAGTTTGTAAAACAGCATGGCCTGTAATAGATCTCTGGCAACTATCAGGGACAGATAGCCGAAAAAGGTCTTACTAGGGACTTCCCTGGTGGCTCAGATGGTAGAGTGTCTGCCTACAATGCAGGAAACCCAGGTTTGATCCCTGGGTTGGAAGATCCTCTGGAGAAAGAAATGGCAACCCACTCCAGTACTCTTGCCTGGAGAATCCTGTGGACAGAGGAGCCTTGTGGGCTACAGTCCGTGAGTTCGCAAAGAGTTGGACATGACTGAGCGACTTCGCTTATGTATTTCCCACTTGTGATAAAACACCAATCTGCTCTATGTCTCATCTTCAAGGGCAAAATGCAACTGATGGCCAGCCCCGAGCTTGTTTAAAGGACAGCAATGTTCCTGGAAGTGATCACTTCTTTCACTAGGATGAGTTCTGAGGAGGAAGCCTCATCACCCTGCTCAGGAATTCACAGCTGAGAAAACTGAGCTGAGTCATCCCATCGGGGAACAGCAGCTCTGCGCACCACATGGAGACCTGTGCTCTAGCCACACCTGCCACATCACCACGTGACCGCAATTCCATGGACCAAACAAGGAGAAGAATAAGGGGCCAGCCCCTTTCCAGCCCCGCCACCCAGCTCAAGAAGAAAAGGACATCAATGATCTCTTACTTTTCCAAGGTCTCTTGGAATCTGAGGCTCCAGAAGCAGGAACCTCTGAAGAATGTGTTTTTCATCTTGGCAGAGACAGGCTGGGACCCCAGTGTTAAAGAGTGTTATATGGCGATGAGAGGCCTGGGAATCATGACCTGTGAGACCCCGGACAAGGCAAGAAAGTATAAGAAGATTGTTCTAGACCTGTTGGTGCATGGTCTGTATGACCTGGTGAGTTCTGAAATAATCCACCAGAGCATGAAGATCCTGACACCATCGTCCTAGGCAAGATGCAGGGGAAAGGCCTGAGCTCCTCCTCCTTAGACATCACCCTCCAGACCAGGGCTTTGCTTGATGACGAGAATGACAGCCTGAGATAATTGACCTTTGTCTTGTTTGGACAACTGGTTACCCTTGCTGGACGGAAATGGAGGAGGTTCTTCACCCATCAGGTGAATCTGACTTGGAAATCCCTCCTGTCCCACTTACAGGACAGGAATCCCCAGGTGGCCAAGGCTTGCAAAACAACCTTTTGAGCCTGTTCTCCATATCTGAGATAAACCAAGGACTACAGCTTCCAGAATGAGGAGGGTCAAAGGAACCCTAAACTCTGCCTGCAGCTGAGCCCCTACCATCCAGAGCTCCTGCAGTTCTATGCAAATAAAATCCTGTAAACACAAGAGACAGGGAGATTGGTCCAGTGAGCTGAGCGCATGGCTGGGGGCTGATAGTCCCCCTCTTTTAACCCTTTGGAGGCTCTGTTGCCTCTGGTGATTGTGATAGAAAATGGGATGTTGGGAGATCAGTTGATGGCAAATGTAAGACCATGGAATTGTGTAATTGTATCCAAAGTAAATTCTAAATAGCTTATGTCTCATTTTCTTCCATACATATTTGATGATAAGGTGCGTCCTTTCTTTAAAACATTTAAAGTACATGTGGATTCAGTGCTTTTGTTCTCAGCGTTTTTCTTCTTAAGGATATTTCTGTCACCAACCTTTCTTTTCAATTTTTAAGGCTCAGGAGAATATTACCTGAAGTTTTTTTTTTTTTTTAATCTGCTATTGATCCTTTGCCATTTGCTATTAAAACCTTTTTCTGGCAAGATCTATTTAAAGTTAGCCAAAATTTAGTGTGGAGGGCAATTTTTAGCTGCTTATCATCTTTGACAGTCAGTGCCTCCAAGATCATTCCAAACAAGAGCTAATAAAGAGAAAAAAAAATTGAAAAAAAAAAAGTCACCAGAACACATTATTTTAACCTTCTTTAGCTTTATGTGTGTGTGTGTGTGCACATGCATGCGTTTGTTCTCTCAGTCGCTTCAGTTGTGTCTGACTCTTTGCAGCTCTATGGACTGTAGCCCACCAGGCTCCTTGTCCACGGGATTCTCCAGGTAAGAACACTGGAGTGGATTCTTTACCCACCAAGCCACCTGAGAAGCCCCTTCTTTAGCTTCAGTTCAGTTCAGTCGTTCAGTCGTGTCCGACTCTTTGCGACCCCATGAATCGCAGCACGCCAGGCTTCCCTGTCCATCAGCAACTCCCGGAGTTCACTCAGACTCACGTCCATCGAGTCAGTGATGCCA
>NW_011494858.1:3856870-3857518 GCF_000754665.1 Bison bison bison
GACTGAGCGACTTCACTAATGCTTTGTAATAGTTTCTGTACAGCATAAATTATAGGTGTACAGTGCAGTAATTCACAATTTTAAGGGTTATATTACAATTATACTTATTATAAAATATTGGCTATATTTCCTATATTGTCAAATATATCCTTGTAGTTTATTTTATACCTAATAGTTTGTACCTGTTACTCTGCTACTCCTGTGTTATTTACCTCTCTTCCCTCTCCCCACTGGTAACCACTAGTTTGTTATCTGTATCTGTGAGTCTTTTTTGTTCTATTCACTAGTTTATAGTATTTTTTTTAGATTCTACATATAAGTGATATCTTACAGCATTTGTCTTTCTCTGTCTGACTTATTTCACTTATCATAATACCCTCCAAGTCCATCTATGTCGCTGTATAGGTTTTTGAGAAGAACCTCACAAATAGAATGATATATAAAATTGCTTTCTCCTTTTGTTGGGGGTTCAGCTTGGTGTTGATCCCCCTAGCCAGTTCCTAAGGCTTCCCTGGCTAAGTAGCAGCTGTCTCTGCCAATGGCAGCTAGATGCTCTTCTTAATATTTTGGTATCTGAAGGATAGAAGAATTTATCTTACCATTATACATAGGTTCATGAGAGATCATACTTTTATAGATATTTGAAGA
>NW_011494858.1:3857618-3858548 GCF_000754665.1 Bison bison bison
ATCGACCCATATCTCCTGCATTGCAGGTGGATTCTTTACCACCGAGCAACCAGGGAAACCATCAAAATTAAGATACCAATTTCCATTAATGAAAACTCCCATGTTTTCAGAGAGATATGTATATGCTTATGTCTGTTTTTGTTGTATATTATACAATTTTTCTTTTATTTAGCCTTCCATATTATATCACAGCATGGTCTTGGCATTCTAAGTTTTTGGTTTCATAGGTTTTTTGAGAAGAACCTCACAAACAGAATGATATATAAAATTGCTTTCTCCTTTTTTGGGGGGTTCAGCTTGGTGCTGATCCCCCTAGCCAGTTCCTAAGGCTTCCCTGGCTAAGTAGCAGCTGTCTCTGCCAATGGCAGCTAGATGCTCTTCTTAATATTTTGGTATCTGAAGGATAGAAGAATTTATCTTACCATTATACATAGGTTCATGAGAGATCATACTTTTATAGATATTTGAAGAGTTTGTCTTTCTACATCTTTTATTCTTCTTGCCTGCTTTCACGTGTTCTTTACTATTTAGATATGTTTTAGATACAATTTATTTAAATGTATTCTTGTGTGTTTTTACTGGTGTATATATACACAAGTTATATGTGCTGCTATTTCAGGTCAAATTATGATACTTGTCCAGTGACAGAGCCACATTTTTAATAAGCTGTTTTCAAGAGATCACAAATTTGGCTGAAAGCTGAATTTTTTCAGCAAAGCAGTGCATCAGAGAAAACTATCACTTGTAAAAACATTTTCATGTTTAGTACTGCTGCTGCTGCTGCTAAGTCGCTTCAGTTGTGTCCGACTCTGTGCAACCGCATAGATGGTAGTACAGGAGCTTACAATCATTCCATGAAAGTATGCTGTGCTATGCTAAGTACAAACGTGTGAATTAGTCCAAAGCATGGCAATAATAAAAAGTCCTATA
>NW_011494858.1:3858648-3860553 GCF_000754665.1 Bison bison bison
GAGCCAATGACATTGTATCTATTTTCCCACAGCTACATCTCCCAGCTGATTCTTTTTCTGCCTTCCTCTTTCACTTTTAAGTATTCTTATGATTTCATTTGGCTCATTCACTGAATTTGGATGATCTCTGAAACTTAAAGGTCAGCTGCATAGCAACCTTAATTTCCATTTGTCCTGTAACCTTAACATATTCACAAATTCTAAGGATTATGACAGGGATATCTTTGGGGGCAATTATTTTGCAGTGTGGGTATCATGCTCAAGGATGATATTACTAAGATAGCAGAGAACTAGCAACTACTTTGTAAATGTAGATAAAACAGTGACTTCCTGTGGTTGCTTGAAATCATAAGAGAAAACATACAAGCAGAGTCATGTTGACTCTGATGGTCTGGCTCCATGTCTTATACTGACCCTAGCTGTGGGACCCTGGGCAAGTCATTTGATTTATTTCACTCTCAGTTCCTTTACTTTTAACATGGAAATACTCAACATTGATTCTGTTTATCTTTCAGGGTTACTAGGATCAAATGAAATAAAGTAGTATAAGGATATCTCTCTCTCTATATATATATATGTATTCCATTTTTTCTTATTATGGCTGAATAATATACCATTGTGTGTGTGTGTGTGTGTATACACACATGATGTTTTTATATCTGTTAATCAGTTGGTGAACACTTAGATTGTTTACATATCTTGGCTCTTTTTTTAAATTGAAGTATAGTATAAGGCTTCCCTGGTGGCTCAGAGGATAAAGCGTCTGCTTGCAATGCAGGAGACCCGGATTCGATCCCTGGGTTGGGAAGATCCCCTGGAGAAGGGAATGGCAACCCACTCCAGTATTCTTGCCTGGAGAACCCCATGGACAGAGGAGCCTGGCGGGCTATAGTCCACAGTGTCGCAAAGAGTCGGACACGACTGAGCGACTTCACTAATGCTTTGTAATAGTTTCTGTACAGCATAAATTATAGGTGTACAGTGCAGTAATTCACAATTTTAAGGGTTATATTACAATTATACTTATTATAAAATATTGGCTATATTTCCTATATTGTCAAATATATCCTTGTAGTTTATTTTATACCTAATAGTTTGTACCTGTTACTCTGCTACTCCTGTGTTATTTACCTCTCTTCCCTCTCCCCACTGGTAACCACTAGTTTGTTATCTGTATCTGTGAGTCTTTTTTGTTCTATTCACTAGTTTATAGTATTTTTTTTAGATTCTACATATAAGTGATATCATACAGCATTTGTCTTTCTCTGTCTGACTTATTTCACTTATCATAATACCCTCCAAGTCCATCTATGTCGCTGTATATGTAAAAATTCGTTTCTGATGGTTGAGTAGTATATATTTATACCACAGCTTATTTATGCAATCATCTGTTGTTAGATGCTTAGGCTGCTTCCATTTGTCTGCAATTGTAAATAATGTTTCCAATATCTTTTAGAACTAGTGTACGACTTCATTCTTTTTTCTCTGTAATAGGATATATAGGTTGGTAATAGGGTCATCAGATTCAATTTTGCCCTGAATAGTCTTTTACGTGGACTATGACTTCTGTGTCTATGCATGTATATTTGTGTGCTTTTAACTATGCTGTGACTATACATTCAGCTAACTTACCTTTCCAGTGAAACAGTACTGCAGGTTTCAAAGATGCATACCATCTTCATTTCTTCACCAGTGAGGACTATTAACAAATAGTAATAAATGGGTAAAATTAAGATATTGTTTTTTAGTCACTACGTCACGTCCAACTCTCTTGTGACCCCGTGTAGCTCTCCAGGCTCCTCTGTCCATGGGAATTCCCAGGCAAGAATACTGGAGTGGGTTGCTATTTCCTTCCCCAGGGTATCTTCCCAACCCAGCAAGGGGACCCATATCTCCTGCATTGCA
>NW_011494858.1:3860653-3862810 GCF_000754665.1 Bison bison bison
CATACAGATTTCTCAAGAGGCAGGTCAGGTGGTCTGGTATTCCCATCTCTTTCAGAATTTTCCAAAGTTTATTGTTATCCACACAATCAAAGGCTTTGGTATAGTCAATAAAGCAGAAATATATGTTTTTCTGGAACTCTCTTGCTTTTTCTATGATCCAGTGGATGTTGGCAATTTGATCTCTGGATCCTCTGCCTTTTCTAAAACCAGCTTGAACATCAGGAAGTTCACGGTTTACATATTGATGAAGCCTGGCTTGGAGAATATTGAGCATTACTTTACTAGTATGTGCTGCTGCTGCTAAGTTGCTTCAGTCGTGTCCAACTCTGTGCGACCCCATAGACGGCAGCCCATCAGGCTCCCCCGTCCCTGGGATTCTCCAGGCAAGAACAGTGAAGTGGGTTGCCATTTCCTTCTCCAATGAATGAAAGTGAAAAGTGAAATTGAAGTCGCTTAGTCGTGTCCGACTCTTAGCGACCCCATGGACTGCAGCCTACCAGGCTCCTCCATCCATGGGATTTTCCAGGCAAGAGTACTGGAGTGGGGTGCCATGAGTGCAATTGTGCGGTGGTTTGAGCATTCTTTGGCATTGCCTTTCTTTGGGATTGGAATGAAAACTGACTTTTTCCAGTCCTATGGCCACTGCTGAGTTTTCCAAATTTGCTGGCATATTGAGTGCAGCACTTTCACAGCATCATCTGTCAGGATTTGGAACGGCTCAACTGGAATTCCATCACCTCCACTAGCTTTGTTCGTAGTGATGCTTTCTAAGGCCCACTTGACTTCACATTCCAGGATGTCTGGCTCTAGGTCAGTGATCACATCATCATGATTATCTGGGTCATGAAGATCTTTTTTGTACAGTTCTTCTGTGTGTTCTTGCCACCGCTTCTTAATATCTTCTGCTTCTTTTAGGTCCATACCATTTCTGTCCCTTATTGAGCCCATCTTTGCATGAAATGTTCCCTTGGTATCTCTAATTTTCTTGAAGAGATCTCTAGTCTTTCCCATTCTGTTGTTTTCCGCTATTTCTTAGCATTGATTGCTGAGGAAGGCTTTCTTATCTCTTCTTGCTATTCTTTGGAACTCTGCATTCAGATGCTTATATCTTTCCTTTTCTCCTTTGCTTTTCACTTCTCTTCTTTCACAGCTATTTGTAAGGCCTCCCCAGACAGCCATTTTTCTTTTTTGCATTTCTTTTCCGTGGGGATGGTCTTGATCCCTGTCTCGTGTACAATGTCACGAACCTCATTCCATAGTTCATCAGGCACTCTATCTATCAGATCTAGGCCCTTAAATCTATTTCTTTAGCTTAGGAAAAGGTAAATGGGAAAATTTAGCTTAAATCTCATACCCTAGATATATTGTTCTTTATGTCTATGACACATTATATATTCACCAATTACATTTTCCTTTCATTTCTGCTGAGTAAGCCATATCTTTCTCATTCCATTACTTCTGGTTTGGTCATGTGATTTGTTTTGGCCGATGGAATGTGAGCAGGTGTGATATGCAGTCGTCCCTTTGTATCCACTAGGAGTTGGTTCCAGGACTCCCTCAGATATCAAAATCCAAGGATGCTCAAGTTCTTTGTATAAAATGAGTAATATTAATACAGTTGGCCACCTATATCCATGGATTCTGGGTCCACCATACAAGGGCCAACTGAACTGCACATCAGAGCACATCTTCAAATACGCTCATTTAGTGTTGGTTTTGTTCCTTTTATGCCCACCCTTTACTTGAACAGAACATGACCCAGAGAGTAGTTGTCTTTGAACTGGATTCCAAAATAAGAAAACTAAGAGAGAAGAACCGAACAGAACCTGTCAGAGCCACAGCTGACTTGCTGACCTCAGATATTTGAACAAAAAGTAAGCATTTGCCATTGTAAAGTAATAAGGTCTATGTATTTGATCATTATTGCTGCAGTAACAAATTAACGCCAACTTTGCAGCATAAACAGCACAAATTTATCTTATAGTTCTATAGATGAAGTCCAACATGAGTCTAACTGGTTAAAATCAAGGTGTTGGCAGGGCGAGGTCCATTTCTGGAGGTTTTAGGGGAGAATCTGTTTCTTTGCCTTGTCCAGCTTCTAGAGGTGGTTCATATCCCTTGGTTGGTGGTTTCCTTCCAACTTCTTTAGAGCCAATG
>NW_011494858.1:3862910-3867568 GCF_000754665.1 Bison bison bison
GAGTTCACTCACTCACATCCATCGAGTCAGTGATGCCATCTAGCCATCTCATCCTCTGTCGTCCCCTTCTCCTCCTGCCCCCAATCCCTCCCAGCATCAGAGTCTTTTCCAATGAGTCAACTCTTCGCATGAGGTAGCCAAAGTACTGGAGTTTCAGCTTCAGCATCATTCCTTCCAAAGAAATCCCAGGGCTGATCTCCTTCAGAATGGACTGGTTGGATCTCCTTGCAGTCCAAGGGACTCTCAAGAGTCTTCTCCAACACCACAGTTCAGAAGCATCAATTCTTCGGCGCTCAGCCTTCTTCACAGTCCAACTCTCACATCCATACATGACCACAGGAAAAACCAAAGCCTGGACTTGACGGACCTTTGTTGGCAAAGTAATGTCTCTGCTTTTCAATATGCTATCTAGACAGCAATTAGTGCCTAGTAAAATGAAAGATCTCTATTCCCTTGTCCAGTTCTATTCTCTAAAACTACATATTCTAAAATAGTTTTTGTTTTGAAGTTCATTTTGATGTTAGCCATTATATTGATAGTTTATAAGACAATAACTGCCTAAGATAACAAGATATAATAATTATTATAATTAGTAATTATCAAACACAATGCCTTTTAAACAAATTAAAATTGCAGGCATACACAATAGTATGTGTATGGTTGTATTATAATTAGTAATATCAACCAAAAGGGTATGCATTAAAAACAATAGGATGGTTGGGAAGAATGGAAAATGAGATTATGGGACGACAATAAAGGAATATGTAAATTAATAAATGAATCAAACAGGGGAGTATTTAATGTGGTATGAATTAAGGAGCATGATTAACTTAACCTCTGCACCAGGGGTTCAAAAATACTAATCTGTTTGCACTTCACCTTCTTTTGGAGGCAGTGTTTCAATTTAGGATGCAAATTATAATGACCTGAGGCTCTTCTAAATATGCCCACACTTGTACACAACCCCTAGATTTTGTGACTTAATAAGGCTGGGGGAGAAATTTGTTGTTGTTCAATGGCTCAGTCATGTCCAACTCCTTGCGATCCCATGGACTGCAGAATGCCAGGTTTCCCTGTCCTTCACTATCTCTCGGAGCTTGCTCAAACTCCTGTCCATTGAGTCGGTAATGCCATCCAACCATCTCACCCTCTGTTGTCCCCTTTTCCTCCTGCCTTCGATCTTTCCCAGCATCAGGGTCTTTTCTAATGAGTCAGCTCTTTGGATCGGTTGGCCAAAGTATTGGAGCTTCAGCATTAGTTCCAATACTTTGGAGGAGAAATTGTATTGTTCCAATACTTTGGAGGAGAAAAATGTGTATTTTTTGTGACTAAATATTATAAAGTGAACACATCTGTGTACAGTTCATCGAAAACATAAAACATCACAAACATCCCAGATGACCTTCTCTTTGTTAAAGTAGTACTTTTGAAAGCTCCAGATCTGATTCTAATGTTTCCATAAGATTAAGGACCATTCTTCTGGCTCACACTCAGGCTGATGCTGTCTTCTCTCATGGCTTTCTTTCCCTTGCCTTTTTATTTATTTTGCAGTTTTCCAAGCATTCATAGTAAGTAGTGATGATCCATAAACCTTCTCAGTCCTTTTATCTTAAAAATGTATCTATTTTCTTGTTTGATTGATAGATTTACTACATGTAGAATTATTATTTCAAATCATTTTCCACTCAAATTTGATAGCATTTTTCACTGTCTTTGAGCCTCTAATTTTGGTGAAATCAGTTTGATGTCATTTGTTGTACATATCTTTTTTTATTATCTCTTCCGTGGAAGTTTTATTGATTTCCTCTGAATCCTTGAAGCCCTGAAATTTCACTGATATGTATTAATATGTGCTTGATTCTGCTACCCAGCTCAATATCTGATAGGTCCTTAAGTTAAAAATATTTGCATTATTTCTTTATTTCCTTCCCTTCACTAATCACTGACTCCTTCTAAGAATGCCTGGCATTCTGAAATTGAACCTCAATGTTGTAAAGAAAAAAATTACATATGTGTATTATATATAACTAAAATATATTTACATATAACATAATTATATTCTACAGTATGAGAAATTTCTTAAACATAATATTTCCAATACTAACCTTGGTCTTAACTGGATTATTCCTTTATTCAGTTCATTGACTAAGACTCCATAATCACATATTTTTTAATTTCACAAATTTATTCTCTGGTAGTTCCCTTTTTAAAGAAATAACAGTCTATCCTTGTTTTCTGGATGCAATATCCTCTTAAATGTCTCTGAATAAACAAGTGGAATATTTTAAACTTTCCTTTTTGTTCTGAAATTATTTCTGTTTCTTATAGGTTTAATTTTTTGTTTTATTCATTGTGATTTTTACCATTTTTGGTCTTCCTCCTTAGATAAAAATCTGTATTGAATAAAGGATTAGAAAGATTAATGATCCATTTACATAGAGAAGATGTCAGTTACTACTGCTTTGTAAGTTACTAAGCATGAACCCCTCTAGGTGACTGGG
The DNA here is from genome assembly GCF_000754665.1 of Bison bison bison. Classification (NCBI taxonomy): domain Eukaryota; kingdom Metazoa; phylum Chordata; class Mammalia; order Artiodactyla; family Bovidae; genus Bison; species Bison bison. The sequence continues at coordinate 3,865,412 of NW_011494858.1, forward strand.
GACTTGCATAATTAGGCAAATAAAGAGGACTTTGAAAGTGAACGTGTTAGTTGCTCAGTCCTGTCTGACTTCTTGTGACCCCAACCCCATGGACTGTAGCCCACGAGGCTCCTCTGTCCATGAAATTCTCCAGGCAAGAATACTGAAGTGTGTAGCCATTCCCTTCCCCAGGGGATCTTCCCAACCTAGGGATTGAACCTGGGTCTTCTGCATCACAGGCAGATTCTTTACTGTCTGAGCCACCAGGAAAGCCCAGATTAAAACTCTTTAGTGTGTATATTTTTTTTAGAGCTGTTTCTCCTCTTTCTTTCCTCAGCATCTGCTGTGTCTATCTAAATCCATTCTCCTAGCCTCTCTCTCTCGGGCTCCTATAGGAATGGTAGGTTTATTCCCTAGGCAGATCAACTCCCTCTTTTAGAAAGTTATTTTGCTCTGAGTTGGCTTAGTTAATTAAAACATTATTTCTTAATCATTTTAATTAAGGGGTCCATTCCAGCTTTTTGTCCTTGTTGAGTTGGAATTTGGAGCTAGTCCTTGGTTATCTTGGGGACAGAACTTTCATTTAGTGTTTTGGTCTAAGGTTTCTCCATCCTGTTTTACCCTTCAGTCTGATTCTTTTTATTAGCTAGGATTCCCTCAAACTTTCTTCCATACTGATGGCTCACATTTTTATTTTTAAATATTGTGATTTTCATTAAAAACATATATATACACATAATTGTGTGTATGTGTGTATTTGTTGTTGTTCCATTGCTAAATCATGTCCGACTCTGTGACCCCATGACCTGAATCATACCAGGCTTCCCTGTCCTTCACTGTCTGCCTGAGTTGGCTCAAACTAGTGTCCATGGAGTCAGTGATGCCATCCAACCATCTCATCCTCTATGGTCTCCTTCTCCTCCTGCCCTCAATCTTTCCCAGCATCTTTCCCCAGGGTCTTTTCCTCAATCTTTTCCCAGGGTCTTTCCCCCAATCTTTCCCAGGGTCTTTTCCAGTGAGTCAGCTCTTCACATCAGCTGGCCAAAGTATTGGGGCTTCAGTTACAGCACCAGTCCTTCCACTGAATATTCAGGGTTGATTTCCTTTAGGATCAACTGGTTTGATCTCTTTGCTGTCTAAAGGGACTCTCAGGAGTCTTCTCCAGCACTACAGTTAGAAAGCATCAATTCTTTGGTGCTCAGCCTTCTTTATGTCCACTCTCACATCTGTACATGACTACTGCGGAAAAACCACAGCTTTGACTATGAGTATGTATATATATATGTGTGTGTGTGTGTATATATATACGCTTAGTCGCTCAGTGATGTCCAACTCTTTGTGACCTCATGGACTGTAGCCCACCAGGCTCTTCTGTCCATGAGGATTTTCCAGGAAAGAATACTGCAGTGGGTTGCCATGCCCTTCTCCAGGGGATCTTCCCAAATGGGGGATTGAACCCAGGTCTCTTGCATTGCAAGTGGATTCTTTACAAACTGAGCCGCCACCAGGGAAGCCATACACACACACACACACACACACACACACACACACATATACATACATATATATATCTGAAGAGAAAGTGGACAGTGTTGTTTGCATAAATCTGACATCTTTCACTGGAAGTCCTGATGAGTATATAATAGATTTTCATTAATCAAAAGGAAAGTATATAGATATTGGAAAATTCTGTTATATCAGTGGCCATATTCAGTAAGTTTATTGCCTTAAACAGGACAATATACTGCTAAGAGAAAGCAATAGTGAAAATATCTGAGATATTTCAATGGGAAACTTAGAGATATTAAGTAAATAAACCCAAAATGATCTAATATATACAATGTGTTTTCAAGACAATAGACCAAGATTTTATAGCTATGGATATCTAATTATCTACTCATTCATTTGCCCATTTATTTCTCTTACTTTGTCCTGCTTTCCATCTCTCCAGCAAGTCTTAAAGCAATGATAAAAAGTGCTCAAGTATCTTAGGCTTCCAGATAGTGAAGAAGATAATGGCCCTAAAACTCTTTGCTGCCAAGTTGCTTCAGTCGTGTCCGACTCTGTGCGACCCCATGGACTGCAGCCTACCAGGCTTCTCCATCCATGGGATTCTCCAGGCAAGAACACTGGAGTGGGTTGCCATTTCCTTCTCCAATGCATGAAAGGGGAAAGGGA
>NW_011494858.1:3867668-3868259 GCF_000754665.1 Bison bison bison
GTTTTAAGCCAGCTTTTTCACTCTCCTCTTTCACTTTCATCAAAAGGCTCTTTAGTTCTTCGCTTTCTGCCATAAGGGTGGTGCCATCTGCATATCTGATGTTATTGATATTTCTCCTGGCAATCTTGATTAAGCTTGTGCTTCATCCAGTCCAGCATTTCTCATGATGTATTCTGCATATAAGTTAAATAAGCAGGTGACAATATATAGCCTTGATGTACTCCTTTTCTTATTTGGAACTAGTCTGTTGTTCCATATCCGGTTCTAACTGTTGCTTCTTGACCTGCATACAGATTTCTCAGGAGGCCAGTCAGATGGTCTGGTATTCTCATCTCTTGAATTTTCCAGTTTGTTTTGATTGACACAGTCAAAGGCTTTGGCATAGTCAGTAAAGCAGAAGTTGATGTGTTTCTGGAACTCTCTTGCTTTTTCTATGATCCAACAAATCATAGAAAATTTGGTCTCTGGTTTCTCTGTCTTTTCTAAATCCAGCTTAAACACCTGGAAGTTCATGGTTCATGTACTGTTGAAGCCTGGCTTGGAGAATTTTGAGCATTATTTTGCTAGCTTGTGAGATGAGTGCAATTGTGC
>NW_011494858.1:3868359-3869899 GCF_000754665.1 Bison bison bison
GCAGCCCACCAGGCTCCTCCATCCATGGGATTTTCTGGGCAACAGTACTGGAGTGGGGTGCCATTGCCTTCTCCCTAAAACTCTTTAACTCAATATTTAAATTACACCAATAATTTATAATTCTTTTGTACCATGAATCCCTTTGGTAGTCTGATAAAACTTATGAACCCTTTTATGAATGAATATTTTTAAATGCATAAAATAAAACATACAGGATAACACTGGGAACTGAGTATATTGAAATATATTTGTTATAGTAACAAATTTGTTATATATTTCAAATTTCTGATGACTGTTCTGTCTCTTAATTAGTAACACCTTGTGATAATCAGATTATCGGTCTTTTCTAATAATTATTATCCACATAAAATAATACTGTTCTTCAGTCAGTTCAGTTCAGTCATTCAGTCATGTCCGACTCTTTGGGACCCCATGAATCGCAGCACGCCAGGCCTCCCTGTCCATCACCAACTCCCAGAGTTCACTAAGACTCATGTCTATCGAGTCAGTGAGGCCATCCAGCCGTCTCATCCTCTGTCATCCCCTTCTCCTCCTGCTCCCAATCCCTCCCAGCATCAGAGTCTTTTCCAGTGAGTCAACTCTTCACATGAGGTGGCCAAAGTACTGGAGTTTCAGCTTTAGCATCTTTCCTTCCAAAGAAATCCCAGGGCTGATTAACTTCAGAATGGACTGGTTGGATCTCCTTGCAGTCCAAGGGACTCTTTTTCATTAATTTCAGAGCTTTCTTATTTCCCTTTTTTCTTCAATCTTGACCTTTATTCTAATTTATTCTGTTGTTATTTTTCTAGCATATTTAATTGGGATGTTATTAATTTCCAGCTTTTCTTCTTATCAGTATAAGAACATTAAGTCCATAAATGTTCCTCTGAATAAATCTTTACTGCATCCCACGTTTTTGATTAGTGATATTATCATTGTCCCAATGTATTTTTCTGTTTCTTTCAGGATTTAATCATTGACTGAAGAGTTATTTAATAGCATATTTCTAAAGGTTCAGTGAATGATCAAAGTTAGTTGTTGTCCCCCTCTCTAGAAACCACTTATTCCTGAAGTATATTCACATTGTTTTTGTTTTTTGTTTTTTCATTTCATGGCTGCCACTACCATCTGCAGTGATTTTGGAGCCCAATAAAATAAAGTCTCTTATTGTTTCCATTGCTTCTCCATCTATTTGCTATGAAGTGATAGGATCAGATACCATGATCTTCATTGTTTGAATGTTTTCAAGCCAGCTTTTTCACTCTCCTCTTTCACTTTCATCAAGAGGCTCTTTAAGTTCTTTGCTTTCTGCCATAAGGGTGATACCATCTGCATATCTGATGTTATTGATATTTCTCCTGGCAATCTCAGTTCCAGCTTGTGCTTCATCCAGTCCAGCATTTCTCATGATGTATTCTGCATATAAGTTAAATAAGCAGGTGACAATATATAGCCTTGATGTACTCCTTTTCCTATTTGGAACTAGTCTGTTGTTCCATATCTGGTTCTAACTGTTGCTTCTTGACCTGCATACAGATTT
>NW_011494858.1:3869999-3872416 GCF_000754665.1 Bison bison bison
GTTCCTCTGTCTTTTCTAAATCCAGCTTGAACACCTGGAAGTTCATGGTTCATGTACTGTTGAAGCCTGGCTTGGAGAATTTTGAGCATTATTTTGCTAGCTTGTGAGATGAGTGCAATTGTGCGGTAGTTAGAACATTCTTTGGCTTTGCCTTTCTTTGGGATTGGAACAAAAACAGACCTTTGGTCCTTGCTGAGTTTTCCGAATTTGCTGGTATGTTGAGTACAGGACTTTCACAGCATCATCTTTTAGGATTTGAAATAGTTCAATTGGAATTCCATCACCTCCACTAGCTTTGTTTGTAGTGATGTTTCCTAAGATCCACTTGACTTTCCATTCCAGGATATCTGGCTCTAGGTGGGTAATCATACATACCATCGTGGTTATCTGGGTCATGAAGATCTTTTTTGTATACTTCTTCTGTGTATTCTTGCCACCTCTTCTTAATATCTTCTGCTTCTGTTAGGTCCATACCATTTCTGTCCTTTATTGTGCCCATTTTTGCATAAAATATTCCCTTGGAATTTCTAATTTTCTTGAAGAGATCTCTAGTCTTTCCCATTCTATTGTTTTCCTCTATTTCTTTGCATTGATCACTGAGGAAGCCTTTCTTATTTCTTCCTTCTATTCTTTGGAACTCTGCAGTCAAATGGGTATATCTTTACCTTTCTCCTTTGCCTTTCACTTCTCTTCTTTTCTCAGCTATTTGTAAGGCCTCCTCCGACAACCATTTTGCCTTTTTGCATTCCTCTTTTTGAGGGATGGTCTTGATCCCTTCCTCCTGTACAATGTCATGAACCTCCATCCATAGATCTTCAGGCACTCTGTCTATCAGCTCTAATCCCTTGAATCTATTTGTCACTTCCACCATATAATCATAATGGATTTCATTTAGATCATATGTGAATGGTCTAGTGGTTTCCACTACTTTCTTCAATTTAAGTCTAAATTTTCAATAAGGAGTTCATTATCTGAGCCAAAGTTAGCTCCTGGTCTTATCTTTGCTGATGGTATAGAGCTTCTCCATCATTGGCTGAAAAGAATATAATCAATCTCATTTTGGTATTGACCATCTGGTGATGTCCATGTGTAGAGTCTTCTCTTGTGTTGTTGGAAGAGGATGTTTGCTATGACCAGTGCATCCTCTTGGCAAAACTCTGTTAGCCTTTGCCCTGTTTCATTTTGTACTCCAAGGCCAAACTTGCCTTTTACTCCAGGTATGTCTTGACTTCCTACTTTTGCATTCCAGTCCCCTATGATGAAAAGGACATCTTTCTTGGGTGTTAGTTCTAGAAGGTCTTGTATGTCTTTGTAGAACTGTTCAAATTCAGCTTCCTTAAAATTACTGGTTGGGACATAGACTTGGATTTCTGTGATATTGAATGGTTTGCCTTGGAAATGAATAAAAGTTATGACAGCATATTAAAAAGCAGAGACATTACTTTGCTGACAAAGGCCCATCTAGTCAAAGCTATGGTTTTTCCACTAGTCATGTATGGATGTGAGAGTTGGACTATAAAGAAAGCTAAAGTGCTAAAGAATTGATGCTTTTGAACTGTGGTGTTGGAGAAGACTTTTGAGAGTCCCCTGGACTGCAAGGAGATCAAACTAGTCCATTCTAAAGGAAATCAGTTCTGAATATTCATTGGAAGGACTGATGCTGAAGCTGAAACTCCAATACTTTGGACACCTAATGTGAAGAAAAGTCCCTGATGCTGGGAAAGGTTGAAGGCAGGAGGATAAGGGGATGACAGAGGATGAGATGGTTGGATAGCATCACCGACTTGATGGACATGTGTTTGAACAACTCTGGGAGTTGGTGATGGACAGGGAAGCCTGGCCTGCTGTACTCTTTGCCCTACAAAGAGTAGGACGCAACTGAGCGATTGAACTGACTGATTCACATTGTTCTCTTAGTGTTTTATCTTGGCTTGCTTTTGTCTGAAACTAAGGTTTATTTCATCTTCACTTTTTTTTTTGTTTGTTTGTTTGCCAAACATCTGTATATCACATTCATTCCTAAATGATAGTTTTGGATAGAGATGAAATTCTGTCTGCTATCTATTTTTCTTCTTTGAATCTCCTTCCAGCTGTCTTCTGGCTTCTAGTTTTGCTTTTGAGAACTTGTCTGTTTTGTTTTTCCTTCCCAGAAAGTGTCTTTTTTCTTTGAATGCTTTAAAGTCTATCTTTAATAATCTGCAGTTTCACTGTAGCTACTGTGTTGTGTCTAGGTGTCTTTTTCTTTTTAGTAATTCTGTTGGAATTCCTTCAACCTTCTAGCCTCAGAATTGGTGTCTTTATTAGTTCTCAAAAATTCCTAGCCATTATCACTTTAGCTATTGCCTTTTCTCCTGTTCTCCCTGTTTCTCAGGAACTCTGAATAAACACAGAATAACCTTTTTACTTTATATTCAGTA
>NW_011494858.1:3872516-3873141 GCF_000754665.1 Bison bison bison
ATGGGAATACCAAACCACCTGATCTGCCTCTTGAGAAATGTGTATGCAGGTCAAGAAGCAACAGTTAGAACTGGACATGGAACAACAGACTGGTTCCAAATAGGAAAAGGAGTACGTCAAGGCTGTATATTGTCACCCTGTTTATTTAAATTATATGCACAGTATATCATGAGAAACGCTGGACTGGAAGAAACACAAACTGGAATCAAGATTGCCGGGAGAAATATCAATAATCTCAGATATGCAGATGACAGCACCCTTATGGCAGAAAGTGAAGAGGAACTCAAAAGCCTCTTGATGAAAGTGAAAGTGGAGAGTGAAAAAGTTGGCTTAAAGCTCAACATTCAGAAAACGAAGATCATGGCATCTGGTCCCATCACATCATGCGAAATAGATGGGGAAACAGTGGAAACAGTGTCAGACTTTATTTTTCTGGGCTCCAAAATCACTACAGATGGTGACTGCAGCCATGAAATGAAAAGACACTTACTCCTTGGAAGGAAAGTTATGACCAACCTAGATAGCATATTGAAAAGCAGAGACATTACTTTGCCAACAAAGGTTCTTCTAGTCAAGGCTATGGTTTTTCCTGTGGTCATGTATGGATGTGAGAGTTGGACTGTGA
>NW_011494858.1:3873725-3878916 GCF_000754665.1 Bison bison bison
GTCCCTTGGACTGCGAGGAGATCCAACCAGTCCATTCTGAAGGAGATCAGCCCTGGGATTTCTTTGGAAGGAATGATGCTAAAGCTGAAACTCCAGTACTTTGGCCACCTCATGCAAAGAGTTGACTCATTGGAAAAGACTCTGATGCTGGGAGGGATTGGGGGCAGGAGGAGAAGGGAACGACAGAGGATGAGATGGCTGGATTGTATCACTGACTCGATGGTCGTGAGTCTGAGTGAACTCAGGGAGTTGGTGATGTACAGGGAGGCCTGGCGTGCTGTGATTCATGGGGTCACAAAGAGTCGGACACAACTGAGTGACGGATCTGATCTGATCTGATTGAGTTTATCATTTTGCTGATAGTAGTTTTCATTTCCAAAAGTTTTATTTTGAAATTTTGGAAACTACACCTGATCAACTTTGATGGTCTATGTTCTGTAGTCACATCCTTGCCATTTTTTTTTTTCTTTAAACCTACTTGTTTTATATTCCTTGCCTAATAATATCAACATTTGCCATCCGTGGTGTATTATTCTGCAGGTTAAAAAAATTTTTCCCTACTAATTCTGCCTCTTTTTGATGGTAGTTATTTTCCTCTTTGTGGGAATTTTGTGAGGATGAGGTTTAAAAGTCTCCCCTTCAGAGAAGATTTGTTTCTGGTTTCTGCACGTGAATATAGACACTAATGACCAAGAATCACTTAATATGTGACTTATGGATTCTATAGACCAGATAGCTAGCATTAGGTAATTTCATTCCCAATCTCAGGTAAGGATTCATTTATTTTTGGGAAGTTTCTAGGAGAAATTTTCTTTTTATTTTCAACTCTATATAGATTAATGGTCAAATTAGGCAAATATCCTACCATGCTCCAGTGTAATATATTTTTTTTCCCCTTTCAACACAGAGTGCACTGCCTTTCAGCATTCCTAATTCTATTTGGGATTCAACCTTCCTTTCGTGTGCTCCCTACCAGTAATTTTGATTGTTCTCCATGCCTGTGGCTCATTAAAGTCAAAGCTATATGTCAACATCATGTTCTTACCTCTCTAGATGTCTCCAAAAGCTCATATGTCTGTGCCAGCTCAGCCAGGCATTTAAACATTATTTTAAAAATATCTGATGATCACACCTGTGACTAGATTGTGGTTTCTAAATACTATTTTGGAGTAATGACTGCTCCTTTAGGCCTGGCTTAGGGAAAGTACACAGTGAGCCTGTTACATATTCTTGTGCCAGAAAACAAGCAAGCTTTCAAAGAAGGGAGACTTGTCACAAGGACCCAGGAACTAGTTTTGGAACAGTTTAAGCATCAGAAAGAATAATGACTATAATTGACTGTAACCACTTAGTCTAAAAAATCTGTAGTGTCAGAAAGTGAGAGACATGCTACCAATGAGATTATTAACTTATCCTTGAAGTTTGTAATTAAAGGCAAAGTTAGGCATTTAGCATAAGTCTTGGAGGAAGTGAAGTTCAGCCTGTGGTCATGAGATAAAGTGCTCTCTTATTTTTATACAGATGTTTAAAAATGCTAATTGAAAAAGATGAAATTATAGAATTCAAAAATGACATTTTTATAACCCTAAGTAAAATAGTTCAGTATAGGATCATCACTAGAGACTAAAATCATTAGGGGAAATGTTGAGATCAAAGTGTCACACTAAAACACCTCTTGCCAATTTCAATAGGCAGGAAAACAAAATCCTTGACAGTGGAGGGATCTGAAAGTCAACGTTTTGACCATGTGATGTAAAGTAGTCACATTAACAGTGGGCCATATGGCATTTATACTTCCTGCTGATATATCACAGGACATACAGAGTATTTTTGCCTGGAGTGCTACACCTGAATCAAGTCAAGGCTTGACATTTAACTTTCTGATGGTAAGAAATACAGAGAATTAGAAAAACAAGAAAAATGACACCATGAGGGAAATGTGGATCTCAAAATGTAGAACCTTGTTTATGCTAGCTGCTGCTGCTAAGTCGCTTCAGTCGTGTCTGACTCTGTGCGACCCTATAGACGGCAGCCCGCCAGGCTCCCCCGTCCCTGGGATTCTCCAGGCAAGAACACTGGAGTGGGTTGCCATTTCCTTCTCCAATGCAGGAAAGTGAAGAGTGTAAGTGAAGTTGCTCAGTCATGTCTGACACTTCTCGACCCCATGGACTGCAGCCTACCAGGCTCCTCAGTCCATGGGATTTTCTAGGCAAGAGTACTGGAGTGGGGTGCCATTGCCTTCTCTGAGTCTCTGCAAAATTTCAGATGATTTAGGGAAAAAAAGGTAGGAAGCATAAACTCTTTTCTTTTTGGTTGTGCTGGGTCTTCTTTGCTGTGCAAGGGCTTTATCTAGGGGAAGTGAGCCAGGGTGGGGGCGAGGGGTTGTGGGGAGTTGAACTACTCTCTACTTGTGGTGCGCAGGGCTTCTCATTGCAGCGGCTTCTCTTGTTGCTGAGCGTAGGATCTAGGTGCACAGGCTTCAAGAGTTGGAGCATGCAAGCACGGTAGTTGGGACTTGCTGGCTCTAGCGCATGGGGGTTCAGTAATTGTGGCTTGTGGGGCCTAGAGCGTGCAGGCTCAGTAGTTTTGGCACATATGATAAGTCGATCCACAGCATGTGTAATCTTCACAGACCAGGGATCTGGATGCATGCACTGGCAGGCAGATTCTTATCCATGGTACCACCAGGGAAATCCAAGAAGAACGAATTTTGAATCAAAATTCAAAAAAGGGCTAAAAATATATTTTAGAAAAAATTGTGGCAAGAATATTCAGAACAACTATACAAAAAATATCTTCATGACCCAGATAACCATAATGGTGTGATCAGTCACCTAGAGCCAGATATCTTGGAATGTGAAGTCAAGTGGGCCTTAGGAAGCATCACTACGAACAAAGCTAGTGGAGGTGATGGAATTCCAGTTGAGCTATTTCAAATCCTAAAAGATGATGCATTCAATGGGCCAGCAAATTTGGAAAACTCAGCAGTGGCCACAGGACTGGAAAAGGTCAATTTTCATTCCAATCCCAAAGAAAGGCAATTCCAAAGAAAGTTTAAAGTACCGCACAATTGCATTCATCTCACATGCTGACAAAGTAATGCTCAAAATTCTTCAAGCCAGGCTTCAACAGTACGTGAACCGCAAACTTCCAGATGTTCAAGCTGGATTTAGAAAAGGCAGAGGAACCAGAGATCAAATTACCAACATCCACTGGATCATTGAAAAAGCAAGAGAGTTACAGAAAAATATCTACATCTGCTTTATTGACTACACCAAAGCCTTTGACTGTGTGGACCACAACAAACTGGAAAATTTTCAAGAGGTAGGAATACCAGAATACCTGACCTGTCTCCTGAGAAATCTGTATGCAGGCCAAGTAGCAACAGTTAGAACCGGATATGGAACAACAGACTGGTTCCAAATTGGGAAAGGAGTACCTCAAGGCTATATATTTTCACCTGCTTATTTAACGTAAATGCAGAGTACATCATGCGAAATGCCAGGCTGGATGCACAAACTGGAATAAAGATTGCCAGATAACACCACCCTTACGGCAGAAAGCAAAGAAGAACTAAAGAGCCTCTCGATGAAAGTGAAAGAGGAGAGTGAAAAATCTGGCTTAAAACTCAACATTCAGAAAATGAAGATCATGGCATCTGGTCCCATCACTTCATGGCAAATAGATGGGGAAACAGTTGGGAACAGTGGCTGACTTTATTTTGGGGGGCTCCAAAATCACTGCAGATAGTGACTGCAGCCATGAAATTAAAAGACAGTTGCTCCTTGGAAGAAAACTCTGACCAACCGACAGCATATTAAAAAGCATAGACATTACTTTTTCAACAGAGCCCCATCTAATCAAAGCTATAGTTTTTCCAGTAGTGATGTATGGATGTCAAAGTTGGACTATAAAGAAAGCTGAGCGCCGATGAATTGATGCTTTTGAAATGTGGTGTTGGAGAAGACTCTTGAGAGTCCCTTGGATTGCAAGGAGATCGAACCATTCAATCGTAAAGGAAATCAGTCCTGAATGTTCATTGGAAGTACTGAAACTGAAGGTGGAGCTCCACTGCTTTGGCCACCTGATGTAAAGAACTGACTCATTGGAGAAGACCCTGATGCTGGGAAAGTTTGAAGGCGGGAGGAGAAGGGCATCACTGACTCTATGGATGGACATGATTTTGAACAAGCTCCAGGAGCTGGTGATAGACGCGGAAGCCTGGCATACTACAGTCCATGGGATTGCAAAGAGTCTGACACGACTGAGTGACTGAACTGAACTGGGAAATAAACAGTGGGTATAGCAAGGTAAAGATTTGGTAATGTTTTTTAAAAATCTATCCTTTTTAGTTGTTCAGTTACTTTGGATGGTTTTTCTGCATGTGTACTTCAAGATAGACCTGTATCATGTAATAGGTATATATCTAATTTAAATTTTTTATTGGTAAATGATATACCTTAATGATTCATTTGGTTACTTTCAGTAATTTGCTACACCCTTCAGAAAGTAAATTTTCAAAATGCAATGTGTGAACTGATCTTTTCACAAAGCATTGTTAATGCTTACATAATTTATATTTTAGTTTATTAGAATGTTATAACTATGTTATAGATTACATGATGTATATCAAAGCATATATTTATAATTAACTTATCTTGACCTTCCAATAACTGTATGTTTCCATTTATCACATTTCATTAGTATGTGTATTATTCTTTGTAAGTATTACTTAAAGATAGTCAAATTACATAATATTATTATGTTTAGCCAGAAAGTTACCCTATTCCAAAAAAATTGCAGAGGAAGTAACACTTCCAAACTCATTCTATGCAGCCAGCATCACCCTGACTCCAAAACTAAATTTAAAAGTGGACATATGTATATGCATAACTAATTCACTTTGCTATACACCTGAAATTAACACAACACTGTAAATAAACTGTAGTCCAATAAATTTCTTTTAAAAAGAAAAACAAAATAAAAAACAAGCAAACAAAATTAGGACCTAAGGCAGGACAGTAATTGTGGTTTAGTCCCTAAATTGTGTCTGACTCTTGTGACCTCATGGACTGTAGCTCACCAGGCTCCTCTGTCCATGGGATTTTCCAGGCAAGAATACTGGAGCAGGTTGCCATTTCCTTCTCCAGAGGATCTTCCAGACCCAGGGATTGAACCCAGGTTTCTCACA
>NW_011494858.1:3879016-3898786 GCF_000754665.1 Bison bison bison
GTCTCCTGTGCTGCAGGCGATCTCCTGCATTGCAGGCAGATTCTTTACCAACTGAGACACTAGGGAAAAGCCCCCAAGCCAGAACTACTTTCAGTAAAACTAAGTCGTCCTTATCTTCTCTTTGAGAGCTCACTGCACAAAAATAATAAAACTATACAATAAAGTGTCCTTAATTGGTCCAATAAATCAAATTCATATAAAAAAGAATATTTGAACCTCAAACATTTAGCAGAGAATTTGGTAATTTCATACAGAGACAGCTGTATGAACATATAGTAAAGTAATACCTAAAGACACAACCAGAGTTTTGATTTGGCCCTAATTTTGTTTGTTTGCTTGTTTTTTTTTTTTTTAAATTTAAGCTATTTTGTCTTTATTTCTTAAAAATTTTTTTTTGTTGGAGTTTAGTTGATTTAAAGTGTTCTGTTAATTTCAGGAGCATAGCAAAGTGAACCACTTTCATTGTTTTGTAGATTATTTTCCCATGTAGGTGATTACAGAGTATTGAGTAGAGTTCCCTATACTATATGTAATATGTTCTTATTAGTTATTTACTTTATATTCAAATATTCTTTAAAATTCCATATACATACATGATCTTTCCTGACACAAATAACCTTACTAATATTAAAAAAAATAGTTTAGAAAAACACACTGAGATTTTAAAATAAAAGACCTAGAATAATGATCAATTTATTATTATTTTCTACTTCAAATCTTACCTGCCAATTGATCTTTGACTCTCAGAGATGTTTAATTAAAATAATATTTAATTTGTAAGTAATTAACTTCCTTAAGGAAATCAATTATAATCTAGGAGAAACTAATGGACCATGGTAAATCTTAGAAATATATTTTATGTTTTATTAACTTTCTTTTCTTTATAATTCAGCAGACGCATTTGAAACTTTCAAAGAAAGGGCATTGCCTGTAGCATTGAAACCATCTCTCTAGGAATATCTGGAAACTTAAGTTCTAGGTCAAACACACTTTATCCAAATAGATTCTGTGTTTCCACTAAAGAAGAGGCACTTTGAGGTGAAAGAATATTCTCGTTTCACCCTCATGTTTGTAATTTCTCATCAAAAGAGTGACAAGGTTGTAAGAACTCTTATTAAGAGCTGAGAATGAAATCCATGTATTATAATTTAAATAATATAAAACCAAGTTCTTAGGGAAAAATAACTTAAAAATTAATTTTGAAAGTGAAAGTGTTAGGCTCTCAGTGGTGTCCAACTCTTTGTGACCTTTGTGGCCTGCCAGACTCCTCCGTCCATGTAATTCTTCAGGCAAGAATACCAGAGTGGTTTGCCATGCCCTTCTCTAGGGGAATCTTCCCAACCCAGGGAATTGACCTAGGTCTCCTGCATTGCCAGCAGATAGTTTACTAATGGAGCCACTACAAAATTAGCTGCTGGTCTGATTTTCTCAGGAGTTTTAAAAAGAGTCCATTATTTGGGCAATTTTAGGGCAGCATTTCAAATTCAATATTTATTTTTATTAAGAATTTAGGAGCAAGAGATGGTTGAAGTAGTATCACAAATCAGCAATTTTAAAATCAGAATAGCTGTGTGACATTAGATAAGCACTCATTTCAGTATCCTCGTTTCTTAGAAACAGAAAAAAATAGTACCAGTATTCCTTACGTATTACTTTACTGTTCAATCTGGCCATGACTTACCCTTCCATTCAACATTAGAACGCTTCAGTTATCCTTGGTTAATACATATCTAAATACTGTCCCTGTGGCTTGAGCAGCTTCCATATTATTCTCTGCTTTTCCTGTTACACATCTTCTGTCCACCAGTACTAAAGACAAAGCTCTCTAAGGCCCAAACCATTTATTTTTTCTAATAGCAATACTATTCCTACAATGTTCATCCTGTTGTCACAGATGAGCACTGAATAGGCTTGTGTGTTTGGGTTAATGCTTTCTTATAACAAGTGCCACTCGATTTTCCAAAGTCAGGCTATGTGTATTGCATAGTGCCACCTCTGTTTTCATGGGCCCACTTTGAACTTCAGTGCATTGGTTAAGGTATGAATGTTTTATACTGTCACCTAGTGGTGATTGCTTGTTCACCAACAGCTGACTTTTGGCAGAACCGCTGCTGTTATACAACTGATTGTATAATTGTTTGAAAATTCTGGTCAACCAATTTTTGTTGAGTTGCTAGTAGACATCAGATTCTTTTCCAGGCATTAGAACTATAGTAGAAAAAGAAAATAAAAAAACAAAAAAGAAAATTGCTGTCCTTGTGAGGCTTCTATGCTATTATAATTTGTTCTTTTTTTCTAAATAAAAATGAAGGATAAAATAGAAAAAACTTTAAAAAATTTAATAATATGAGAAGTGTAGCATATGTATTTATAGTTGAAACAGGTGCTAAAAGTGGAAATTTTTTTTGAAATATAATTGATTTAAAACTGTATTAATTTTGCTGTTCAGCAAAGTAATGCAGTTTTACATATATATATATATATTAATTTTATATTCTTTTCTATTATGGTTTATCCCAGGATATTGAATATAGCTCCCTGTGCTATAGAGTAGGAACTTGCTATTTATAAAAAAAGGAAAATTTTACACCTAGATTAATTCTTATTGAGCTGAAGATATTCAACTATCTTAAATAGAGATACAAAGTTTTGAAAATATGTAACTGCCTAGGTATAAAACATTAAGACCTTTACAGTATGTTCTTCTAAAATGTACTGAACACAAATACTCTAGACTGTAATTTATTTTCCACAGAGGTATATGTTAGTAATTCTGAAATTATTTTATGTGTATTCTGGGACTGAGAAATAAGTATATGGTGAATAATGAAAGCCAAATTCCTTTTTTTTTTCCCACACAGAAAGTAGTTGCAAATTAGAAAGAAGGTATAGTTAAAATGAACCATGTAGTGTTAGATTGGAAGTGGGGGAATCATTATTAAGTATGATTTGATATTTATTAAATAGATTGATAGAGAAATAGACTAGATGCATTTAAGTGTGTATACTCTCTCCTTTGAGAATACCTAGAAGCAAAGATAACTTAGTAGCAATGAACACAATTCATATCCAGACTTTAGTTTCTAAATATCATTCTTTAATGAACTCATGGTTTTTGGACAAATACTGATTCCAGGTTGGGATAGGGAAAGTACAAAATGAGCCTGGAATAATATGTATGTAGTGTATGCAACGGAGAAGGCAATGGCACCCCACTCCAGTACTCTTGCCTGGAAAATCCCATGGATGGAGGAGCCTGGTAGGCTGCAGTCCATGGGGTCGCTAAGAGTCGGACACGACTGAGCGACTTCACTTTCACTTTTCACTTTCATGGATTGGAGAAGGAAATGGCAACCCACTTCACTGTTCTTGCCTGGAGAATCCCAGGGACGGGGGAGCCTAGTGGGCTGCCATCTCTGGAGTCGCACAGAGTCGGACACGACTGAAGTGACTTAGCAGCGTATGCAAGTGCCCAAAAGATAATCACATGTTGAAAGGATACTGGAGCCAACTTGCAGTTCCTAGTGCTGCATCTGGTCAATTTGAGCAATGAATGGAATGGTGATAGTGATGGAGTATACTCCATAGAGCAAACTTTTATGAGTTTATACTGGCATGAATGTATTATTGAGTACAAAAAGGAAAGGAGGTAAAGGATAACCCTTCATTATAGTAGAACTTCAGTTAACAAAGAAAAATGATGGAATTTTTTTAAAAACACGATTTGGTGAATATCACAGTAATAATTGTTCCAGGCAAGAATCATCAGTGGGTCTTAAAATTAATGGGAAAAGTATGAGAAACAAAGTATTTTTCATAAGTATTATATTTCATAAGATTTTCAAAGTATTTTCCTCATACAATACTTATTAATTATATTGATATATTAATATAATAGTTATAAAGGTAAAAATAGTAACTTTACATGAATAAACCTGGTAAGTATCAGCTTAACCAACTGATCAAAGATAACAGCACCAGTAACAACATATTGATACAAAGTACTGAGAAGGGCATAGTGTTATTTTTAATAGTATTCTTATCAGAAATGAATAGCTTGAGTTTATACACAAGAAAATATGAGACAAACATAAATTGAAGGATATATACAAAATAACTGACTGACCTACATGCTTCAAAAGACTTCCCAGATGGCATTAGTGGTAAAGAACCCATCTGCCAAATGCAGGAGATGTAAGAGATGCGAATTTGATCCTTGATTTGGAAAGATCCCCTGGAGGAGGGCATGGCAACCCCCTCCAGTTTTCTTGTCTGGAGAATCTAATGGACAGAAGAGCCAGCAGGCTACGGTCCATAGGGTCTCAGAGTCAGACACTACTGAAATGACTTAGCATAGCACATGCTTCAGAAGTTTCAAGGTCTTGAAAAACAAAGAAACAAACAACAGTCCAAAATTAGAGGAGATTGAGACATGGCAACTAAATGCAATGTATAATCTTAGATCTTGGATTTATAAAAGGATCTAATGGGACAACGGGTGAAATCTGAGTAGGTTTCCTGATTATTTCAAAATGTTTTCAATTTCCCAGATATGATCATCACACTGTGGTTATGTTAAGTGTTTACTGTTGGAGTAGCTGGATGAAGGTTATATTGAAATTATTTTTACTGTTTTGCAAGTATGAAATTATTTCACAATGAAAAGCTTAAGTATTAAAATTAAAATATTTTAATAAAATGGAACCTTTTTATCCAATCTCAATAAGAAATAAAATTTGTAAGTTTGCCATCTATTTTCACATATTCAAACCTTGTATGATTTTAGGAACTCATTTTGCAGCTGTTTGAGATAACCTCTAGAGTAATAGAATCACATTAACAGTGACTAATTGAGTAACTTTTTTTTTTAACAACAGGTATAAAACTAAACAGACAATTTAATTAGAAAATTATAACTATACTCCATTTCCAATTGCAATCACAATGTAGTGTTGATCAGTGATTTTTCACATCTGAGATAGCACCAGAAATATCTTGAGGGCTTGTTAAAATGAGTCTTAGGCTCTACCCTCTTGAGTTTCTGAGCCAGTAGGTCTGAGTGGGGTTTAAGGATTTGTATTTCTAATAATTTTCCGAGGCTGACACTACTATTCCCAGGATCACACTTCAGTAAACTGGTCTAGATAATTTAAAATTGTACGATTACTGTATCATTACATATCCATTCTTTCTAGTGTATATAATAAAATACTGTTGTTTTTCAGTTGCTCAGTTGTGTCTGACTGTTTGCAGTCCTATGGACTGCAGCACGCCAGGCTTCCCTGTTCTTCACTATTTCCCTGAGTTTGCTCAAACTCATGTCCATTGAGTCGGTGATGCTATCTAACCATCTTCTCCTCTGTAGTCCCCTTCTCCCTTTGCCCTCGATCTTTCCCATCACCAGGGTCTTTTCCAGTGAGTCCGTTCCTCGAATCAGGTGGCCAAAGTACTGGAGCTTCAGCTTCAGCATCAGTACTTCCAGTGAGTATTTAGAGTTGATTTCATTTAGGATTGACTAGTTTGATCTCCTTGCAGTCCAGAGACTCTCAAGAGTCTTCTCCAGCACTACAGTTTGAAAGCATCGGTTCTTCAGCTCTCATCCTTCTTTATTGTCTCTCACATCCATACATGACTGCTGGAAAAACCATAGCCTTGACTATAGGGACCTTTGTTGGCAAAGTGATTGCTTCTGCTTTCTAATATGCTGTCTAGGTTTGTCATAGCTTTCCTTTCAAGGAGAAAGCATTTTTAAATTTCATGGCTGCAGTCACCATCCACAGTGATTTTGGAGGCCAAGAAAATAAAATCTGTCACTGCTTCCAGTTGTTCAGCTTCTATTTGCCATGAAATGATGGTACTGAATGCCATAATCTTAGTTTTTTGAATGCTGAGTTTCAAGCCAGCTTCTTCACTCTCCTCTTTCACCCTCATCAAGAAGCTCTTTAGTTCCTCTTCACTTTCTGCCTTTAGAGTGGTATCATCTATATATCTGAGGTTATTGATATTTCTCCCGGCAATCTTGATTCCATCTTGTGATTCATCCAGCCTGGCATTTCACATGTGGTATTCTGCCTAGAAGTTAACTTAGCAGGGTGACAATATACAGCCTTGTCGTACTCCTTTCCAAATTTTGAACCAGTCAGTTGTTCTATGTCTGATTCTAACTGTTGCTTCTTGACTTCCATGTAGGTTTCTCAGGAGACAGGTAAGGTGGTCTGGTACTCCCATCTCTTTAAGAATTTTCCACAGTTTGTTGTGATCCATACAGTCACAGGCTTTATTTTGCACAGTCAATAAGCAGAAATAGACATTTGTTTGGAATTCCCTTGCTTTCTCTATAATCCAATGAATGTTGGCAATTTGATCTCTGGTGGTTCTGCTTTTTCTAAACCCGGCTTGGTTATTCAAACCATCCCCACTCCAAATACCAGGAAGTCACTGATTGTATTACTGTCTCCATAGTTTTGCCTGTTCTAGAATATCATATAATCAGGAAGAGACAGTGTACAATCTTTCCAGACTGACTTTGTCTAAGCAATGTGGGAATACATTTAGTATTTGTCTGTCTTTTTATTTATTTCTCTTTATTTCTGAGCAATATTCCATTCTATGAATGTTCATTTATAAAATGAAATGATAGTTCATCTATTTTATTTCTCAACAGGTTTTCATTGTACAGATGTACTATGGTCTGTTAATCCAACATCTATTGAAGTCTTCTTGGTTGCTTCCTGTTTAGGGGTGATAAAGCTGGTTTAAACATTCACAAATAGTGTTTTGTGTGGGCATAGATTATAAAATTCGTTGGGTAGAAACTTAAAATTGCAACTGTTGGATTTTATGGCAAATCTATGTTTTGCTCTGTAAGAAAGTGCCAAACTGTCTTTAAAAGTATTGAATCATTTTGAAAACCCACCAGCAATGAATGAGAGTTCCTTGCTAGCATTTGGTGGAGTTAGATTTTTTTTCAATGTAGTCATTCTAATAGGTATGTAGTGAAATCTAACTGTTTCCATTTAAAATGCACTAATGAAAAATTATGCTGAGCATCTTTTCATATATGTATTTGCCACAGGTTTGCCTTCTTGGGTGAGATACATGTTTAGATTTTTGGTCCATTTTGAAAATCAGATTGTTTTCTTATTGTTGAGTTTTACGAATTCTTTGTATACTTTGAATACAAGTCCCTCATCAGATATGTTTTGCAAATATTTTCTTCAAATTGTAGCTTATCTTCCCATTCTCTTAACAGTGTTTTTCACAGAAGTTTTAATTTCTAGTACAGCCCAAATTATTTTTTTTTTCTTGATCTGTGCTTTTGGTCTTGTTTCTAAAAACTAACTACTCCACTGAAAAAATATAGATTTTCTGTATTTTTCCTAAAAGTTTTATAGTTTTAGATATTACATAAAGTTCTATGATATTTTTGTGTTAATTTTTATGTGACATATTAATTCTGTGTCTAGGTTATTTTTTTTCTCACATATGAATGTCCAATTATTCCAGCACCATTTGTTGAAAAGAAATCTTTTCTCCATTAAATGGTCTTTGCTCTATTGTCAGTCTATTTGCTTGGGTGCATTTCTGGTGGGTCTATTATGTTTTATTGATCTGTGATTCTATTCTCTTGCCAATACCAGTGTCTTGATTACTGTGGCTTTATATTAAGTATTGAAATTAAGTCTTATGTTTCCTACATCATTGTTCTCTTTCATATACTACTGGATACTTTAAGTCTTTTGCCTTTCTATATATATTTTAAAATCAATTCATTCACTTCTACAAAATAACTCAGAATTTTATTGTTTTCTGCATATTTATCCTATGTATGTATACATACATATATATGTATACGTATTAGATGTTTACCTCAGTATTTCACAGGTTTTTGGTACTATTATAAATGGCATTTAAAAATTTCAAATTAGAACTGTTCATTGCTGCTTTATAAGCACAATTGGCTTTTGCCTACTGACCTTATATCATGCAATTTTGCTGTAATTGGTCATTTGCTCCAGGAGTTTTGATTTATAGATTATTTGTGGTTTTCTACAAAGACAATCAGGCCATCTGTGAAAAAAAAAGCTTTATTTTTTTCTTCCCAACTTGTATACCTCAGATCTTCTTTTCCTTTTTGAAAATTCTTATTGCATTAGGGAAGACTCATAATACTTTATTGAATAGGAGTGCTAAGATAAGATGTTCTTGCCTAATTCTACAACTTGGAATTCTCACCGTTAAGTGTGATGTTAGCTTTAGGAAGGTTATAGATGATCTTTATCAAGCTGAAAAAGTTCCCTTTAGGCCACGGTAGCTGAGAGCTTTTATAATGAATGGGTGTTGGATTTTTGTCAAATGTTTTTCTGTGCCAATTGATATGGTATCATAAGAACATGGTCAGTCAGTTCAAGAGATATTAAGTTGATAGAATCAACAGTACTCTGTTTCTTTGACCTCTTGATGTGGATAACTGTGATTGACTTTCAAATGTTGAACCAACATTCTATGTCTGGAATAAATCCCACTTGGTCCGGGTGTATAATTACTTTTTAATAGATCATTGTATCTGACTTGTAACATACAGCATTGTACTCATAATATTTACAACCATGTTCATGAGCTATATTGGTCCACAGTTTTTCTTCCCTGAGATGTCTTTGTTTAGATTTGGTATTAAGGTAGTGATGGCCTCATAGAACAAGTTTGGAACTACTTGCTCTGCTTCTAGTTTTTAGAAGAGATTGTAGAGTTGGAATTACTTCTCTTTAAATGATAGAATTCAGTATAATTTACCAGTAAAACCATCGAGGCCTTATGCTTTGTCTTTTGGAAGGTTATTAAATATTGATTCAATTTCTCTGATAGATATATGTCTGTTAGAGTCTCCATTTTTCCTGTGTGCGTTATCAAATGCATGGACATAGGGTTGTTCATAGTATTTCCTTATAATCGTTTTAATGCCCATATGATTAGTAGTAATGCTTCTCTTTCATTTTTGAATTACATAGTGTGTGTCTTCTTTCTATTTTTCTTGGTAAGTCTGCTACAAGTATATTGTTCTTATTACATTTTCTAAAAAAGCAGATTTTGATTTCGTTGATTTTTCTGTTCTTTTTTTAAATGTCATTAGTTTCTACTCTATTATGGCCTTTCCTCCTATTGTTTGGCTTAATTGAGTCTTCCTTTTTAGTTTTCTAAGGTGAAGATAAACTACTCCTTTTATATTTTTATTTTCTGAAATATGTATTTAATGTTGTAGTTTCATTCTGTGCATTATTTTGCTGCATCCCATAAATTCTGATAAGATGTATTTTCATTTAGCTAAAAATGTATGATTTTTTTCCTCCCAAGTGTTTTTTCTTTAATTCACGTGTTATTAATAAGTATTTCATTTAATCTCCAAAACTTGGGGATTTTTCTGGCTATATTTCTGTTGTTGATTTCTAATTTAACTGCGTATGGTCTGAAGATATGCTTTGTATAATTTCTCTTCTTATAAATTTGTAAATTTTATTGTTTGACCCAGAATGTGGTGTACTTTGATTACTGATCCATGTGAATTTGAGAAGAATGTGCTGTTTGACATTTATATGTCACTTAGATCAAGGTGATTTATAATACTATTTAGGTCATCTACATCTTTACTGATTTTATGCCCACTTTATGAATACTGGCAGTGAGATATTGAAGTCTTAGCTGTAATAGTAGATTTATTTATCCTTTAAATCCTATCAGTTTTTTGTATGACATACTTTGATACTAGGTGCGCGCACATTAAGCATTGTTTTATGTAATCAGAGAATTTATCACTTTATCATAATATGTGCATCTCTTTATTCCTGATGATTTTTATCATTCCAAAGTCTGCTTGTTTGAATTTAGTATATATCAGTTTTTTCCCTCAATTATAAAATGGTATATATTTCTCCATTCCTTTACTTTTCATTTACATGAATTATATTTAAGCTCAATTTCTTTCTTTTTTTATAACCATTTTAAAAATTGAGGTATATCAAAATGAATCTGCCACAGGTATACATGTGTTCACAAAACCAATACAATATTGTAAAGTTAAATAGAATTAAAAATAAAAAATAAAAAACAAAAAAAAATAAAAATTGAGGTATAGTTAGTTTATAGTTATATGTTTATATGTGTTAGTATCAGGTGTACAGAATACTAATATAAAGTGATTCACTTTATATATGTATATATAGATATATCTATATATACACATGTGTGTATATATTTTTTCAGGTTCTTTTCCATTATACGTTATTATAAGATATCAGATATACTTCCCTGTTTTATACAGGAGGTCCTTGTGGTTTATCTATTTTATATATAGTAATGTGTATATGTTCTTCCCAAATTCCTAATTTATCTCCCCCTGTCCCCCACTACCCTCCCTGGTAAACATAAATTTGTTTTCTATGTCTGTATAAACTCAGTTTCTTGTAGACCATGTACAGTTGGGTCTTATTTTATTATCCACTCTGACTTCTTTGTGTTTTAACTGGCATATTTCAACCATTCACATTTAAAGTGATTACACTGATATGATTGAATAAATATCTATCATGTGTCTTTATTTGTTGCATCTGTTGTTTTCTTTTCTCCCCTATTTCTCTGTCTTCTGTGGTTTTAATTGTTTTCTGTGATTTCATTTTACTTCCTCTCTCAGCATATCAATTATACTTTAAGGATGTTGTTAGTGATTGGTCTTCACAGTTTGCATGTTTATTGCTTTTTAAAAGTAAACTTCTTAATTGAAGATCAACATTCATGGGGGAAAGTGTACTAATAATAGGTGTATAACACAATGTTTTCTCCCAAAGTGAACCACCTGTATAATCAGCACAGTTTAGGAAAAAATATCTTATTACCATTTAAGAAACCCTCTTAGTGTCCTCTACCAGTCACTACAATCAAACCACTAACCTGACTTCTACCATAGAGTAGTTTTGTCTGTTTTTGAATACAATCTTTGGGAATTTACTTTTGTTCTTGTTACTTATGCTGGCTTTTATAGATGATAGTTATTTTCTTGTTTTTAAACATTTCAAGTTGTATGCTCATATTTGGTTGTTTTTAAGCTAAGACAAACCTTAGTAAATGGTGGATGTTTTCCTCTACAGAAAATTTATACTCACTTTCACTGTGAGCTGGGAGGCCAGGCCAACTTCCAAACTATTTTATCACCCTTCTAGTGTCTCTGGCTTCACCTAGGGCTTTTAGAAACAGCTCTGGCACTATGATACTGATCTAATGTTCAGTCTTTCTACCATGATGTTGATATCAATATTGCTCATAAGATCATCAAGCCCCTTGGGTGTGTGGTCTGCTCACTGATCAGTTTTCAATGGACATTTTTGTGGGAGGAGAGAGCAAGTACACCCTGTGAACCTAGTCATGCAATCAGAACTGCTCATTAGGTGTCCTTGAGTTGTTTTCTTGAAAAAGGGCTCTTACTTTCTAGACAGCCACAGCACTAGAAGCAGAAATCCACATTAATTTTATTCATAAAATATATACATCAATACTATATCTTTACCTTGATGAGGACTAGTAACAATGTGAGCCAATATCATATCTCTATTTTTCTTAATTAACTGATTGATACTTTAAAATGACAGTTTTTCTTCTGTTTTAGAAAATAATAGTCTATAAATATTCTGAAACAAGTTTTTAAAGTATAAGGCATGAAATCACTTCATTTTACTTGAGATTAGTCAATTTAATACTCCCACAAAATGATATGCTCAGATGATTTTATTTGAATCAAGGAAATCTTGAGATTTCAAGGACTATTGCTGTTTCAAAATTTAGGTGTATTTGTTTTTCTACAAGAAGACATCTATGCATAAGTATCCTCAGAAACATAGCTGTCTTTGTAAACCATGCTATACCCCTGACCCTCAAGAGGCTGCTCCACGTCCCTCTGTGTGTGGGGTTTTTTCAATCCCACATCCAACTATACATCCAATCACATTCAACTACAAATTAATGGCTAAAATGACTTCAAGTTTTGATTGGGTCATAGCATCATTATTCATAGTGATGATTAATAAATTATGCTCTTAATAAATTATGCTCTGTAATATCTTAGGCAGTTGTAGCTCATGCACACATATATAAAACTCTACCTTGAAGATTACCTCAATCTAAAATTTACAATTCATTAAGATAAATGAAAGTGTGTCACTCCTGTACTGGTGTTCTGCTTTTTTAAGCTATCAGTACAGAGTTTAAAATTGTCTAAGAGGCATTTTTGCATATAAGATGAATACTTCATGACTTAAATGTTAACACGCATTTTCAAAACTCAGTATAAAGTAAAAAATAACTTAAATTTTTGGAGCTTCTAAATGGCTATTCTACTTTTGATCAAGAAGTTTAATTAAAGAATTTTCTAAAGACTTTGGAGATGTTCATTTTAGAAGCATGAAGAGAAGTCTAAAACTTATTTTCTGCCTTACTTTTCAATACATGTTAGAATAGTCCCAGGAAAACTAGGGGTAGTTTTCTTTTCAACTTCTCTCCACCCCACCCCACCCCTACAAAGGACAATATTTCAGCATTGTTACAGATAACTTATAGACTCTGATATTTGAACTCAGATGTCTTTTCCTGCGATTTCTAGAGTCTGTGATTTCAGCCAAGAATTATATATCCATTCTTGTCACTTTTAACTTGCAAGTCAAACAAATATCTTATAATGATTAATAATGTATTGTAAATAAGATTTAAGCATTACATAATGGTGGTGAGATTTTAACTGATTCATTCAACAGAAATTAGGATGAAACTGGAAATAGGGAAAAGTGTAATGGGAGTTAGGAAGATGTGCATTGCCCCCTCTTCTCTGAAGAATTGTTATTTTCCATGACAAAATAACTGTTCTAAAAATAATATAGAAATTCTATAATTGTGCTGTCCACTGAGTTGAAGATATGTAGATGACTGTTTTAAGACATATATTTTGGAAGAAAAGATAAGCCATATGGCTACTGGAAATAAAGCAATATTTGGGGCCAGAAAAAATGTATTTTCTTCTCTGTTACAAGGGACATGAACACCAGACTGTTAGCGTTGGACTTTATCATAGTTCTGACAGCTAGATGAAAATGTCAGGTGGATGAATGTTGAATGAATCCATATGTGGCTGTTAAAATGCAGGAACTGGCTGTGCCATGGACTTGTTCATACAGAGATGACAAAGGTAGGAACCAAACAGAAATCCAGCAAAGCCACTAGATTTGTCAAATCTAATTTGTTCTTAGTTTGCACAAATTAAGTATATATGGAAATTAACTTCTGACCAATGTATCATTGTTAATGGTGATCACACCAAGCAAATAAAAATATCAATCAATTTGGAGCCAAGCAACAAACATTAAATTTCTAATCTTTTTTCTTTTGCTTAGAAAATGGAATAAGGATACTGATACCAGGTAATGACCACCCGCTCCAGTACTCTTGCCTGGAAAATCCCATGGACGGAGGAGCCTGGTGGGCTGCAGTCCATGCGGTTGCGAAGAGTCAGACACGACTGAGCGACTTCACTTTCACTTTTCCCTTTCATGCATTGGAGAAGGAAATGACAGCCCACTCCAGTGTTCTTGCCTGGAGAATCCCAGGGATGGCAGAGCCTGGTAGGCTGCCATCTATAGGGTCGCACAGAGTCGGACAGGACTGAAGCAACTTAGCAGCAGCAACCATAGCTTACAAAATTTGTTTAAAAAAAAAACACTTTTTTTTTTTTTGGTGTGTGTTAGTAATGACAGCCCTAAAGATCAAGACAATATTTAAACTCTTTCAAAAGCATTTCTTTTCTGAGCCAAAGTATAGCTACAGAATCCTGAAGATAGTGCTTCTCAAATTATTTGGAAGAAGAGTCAATATGGAAGTCAACTCATAAAATCAGATTTGTGACACTTTTTATGTAGTCTCAAACTTCCCTATTGGCACAGGGAAATACATCCCTGCTTTCACTTAGTTTATTCTGTTTAATTTTGAAAAGTTACCATGATGCATAATGATCAAATTGCTGATCAATTTGAGTTGGCTACTTGCTTCCTTTACAAGTTCCTTTTCCTTGGAAGAGTTATTAATAGATGATTAAATATCTGAATGCATAATTATGTTTAGAACTTCTGGGTTTCAAAGTACCAAGGACCCTCTATCATACTCTCTGGTCCAGCTAAAGGGGTCGGATTCTCTTACTAACGCAACTCAGTAGACAAAGGCTCTATTCCAATGGCCGATTTTCTCATAGGTCATGTTCAAGGTGTAGATTCCTGTTTCAGCATCCCTCTAGATTCTGATCTAATCTGCTACTGCTGCTAAGTCACTTCAGTCATGTCCGACTCTGTGGGACCCCATAGATGGCAGCCCACCAGGCTCCCCCATCCCTGGGATTCTCCAGGCAAGAACACTGGAGTGGGTTGCCATTTCCTTCTCCAATGCATGAAAGTGAAAAGTGAAAGGGAAGTCGCTCAGTCGCAGCCTACCAGGCTCCTCCGTCCATGGGATTTTCCAGGCAAGAGTACTGGAGTGGGGTGCCATTGCCTTCTCCCTCATCTAATCTAGAATAGGTCAAACCAAAATTTTCAGTCTTTCTTTTAAATTTTTATTTATTTATTTTGAAGTCAAATTTTATTTATTTTTTACTTTTTAAACAATTTAATTCAATTTTTATTGAATGAAATATTCTTCAAATTCTTTAGTGCTTTATAGCTTTCAGAAGTTTCTCACACATGATTTCATATAATCCCACAATAATGTTTTTTGCCCCCTTTCCTATATTGCTCCTCCCCTCTCTGTTCCCACTGGCAACCATACTAGTTTATACTCTGTATCTGTGAGTCTACTTCTTTTTTGTTTTATTCATGAGTTTGTTGTATTTTTTAGATTGTACATATAAGTGATGTCATACAGTATGTATCTTTCCTTTTTAAAATACAAATTATTTTAAGGCCAGGTAAATTTTGGAACTTACTAGGCATTTAGGTCCAGCCAAGGATTGATTCAAATGGCTTGGCTATGTTTCTCAGACTTTCCCATCGTCACTGTTGTATCAAAAGGAGCTAACTTGTGCTGTTCAGCACACCCCATTCCACTTCAGTCCTAGGGTATCAGTGTATACAAAATTAGTATCAAAACATACAGCCTTTCCCTTTGGAGGCTGGGGGCATGGGGACAGAGGATGTGGATAGAGGTGATGTTATTCATTCCCATGGCTTTAAAGTTTCTGTATGTATATCTTCAGCCCAGACTTTTCTCTGTCGTTCAAGCTTCTATATTCAAATTCCTACATGAACCACTCTTTCCATATTTCAAATTTAACTTTTCTGAAATTAAATTTTTCTTCCTGCCTCTCCACCCCAACCTACTTCTGCTCCTACCTCAGCCTCCAACTCCCAATCTGTTCCTCCCTCAAACTCCCCTCTCTAAGTCAGTGGCCTCACTAGCCATACTACTAAAGCCAGAAGCCATCTGGTCATCCTCGACTCAATCTTTTCTCTCACTTGCCACATGCAATCC
Source organism: Bison bison bison (assembly GCF_000754665.1). NCBI lineage: Eukaryota > Metazoa > Chordata > Mammalia > Artiodactyla > Bovidae > Bison > Bison bison. The sequence goes on from NW_011494858.1 coordinate 3,894,563, forward strand.
ATCAGCAGGCCTTCTGCTATCTTTAAAACATACCTTCAATCATCACGTCTGTCTACTGTGACCATTACCTTTCTAATCCAACCCCATAATACTTCACCTAAACTACTACAACTACTGTAAGCTTCTTAACTAGTCTTGCTTCCATGGGTGCCTCCTCCTAATCCTTTCAAAGTGGCTAGTGAAACTTCTAAAAATGCATGACATTTAATTCTCCTGCTTTAAATATACTTGATTGATTTCCCACTGGGCCAAACTCCTTATCATGGTGAGCAGAGCCCTACAGGATACGGCAGCAGAAGACAACTGAGATGTCATAGCCTGCTTCTCTATTTCAAGCTCAGCAAGTTCCCTTACACTGGTCTTTGTTTTTTGGCTGCAGTAGGTCTTTATTGTGGCATGCCCACATGGACTTCTCTAGTTGTGTTGCACCAGTTTAGTTGCCCTATGGCATGTGGGATCTTAGTTCCTTGACCAGGGACCCAACTCTTGTCCCCTGTATTAGAAGTTAAATTCTTATCCACTGGACTTTCAGGGAAGTCTCACATTGGTCTTCTTTCTAATCCTTAAACATGCCAAGAACTCTTGCCTTTGTGCTATGTCTATTGTTCCCCTTCTTAGCTGTTGATGTGATTGACTTCTTTACATCCTTCAGGTGTCATGATAAATGTTACTTGCTCAGAGAGATCTTCCCTGAGTCTCCAATTCCCTCCACTATTCCATTGTTTTCTGTCATGGTACCATCGCGCCCTGCCCCCCGCCCCCCTTTCTCCGCCGCCCCAACCACCACCTCTTCTAGCACTCACTTATTAGCACTCAAGTGCTAATTATTTATTTCTTTGCTTATTATGTTTTCCTTAGACAATTTTAAGTTCCATCTCATGAGGGCCAAATATATACATCAGTCTTGTGGACTACCTTAACCTTAGAGCCTACCAGAGAGTTTGTGAAAGTCATTCAGTCTTGTCCAACTCTTTGCGAGCCCATCTATAGCCTGCCAGGCTCCTCTGTCAACGGAACTCTCAAGGCCAGAATACTGGAGTGGGTAGCCATTCCCTTCTCCAGGGGATCTTCCCAGCTCAGGGATTAAACCAGGTCTCCCACCTTGTAGGTGGATTCTTTACTGAGCCACCAGAGAAGCCAGAGAGATTAGCACCAGTAAATGTTTGTTGAATGAAAGTATAATTATATAGATGGATGAAGGAAGAATTGTTTAGTCTTTGAATACTTATTTTATGATTATAGATTACTTGTTTGCACTATGACATTTTGCTGATGAATAAGTAGTCCTGCATGGCTATTTGTGATGGATAATACGCAAGATTTTCCAGAAATTTTTAAACATCATACACAATCTGACCCTGATGTTGAAAGAAATTTTACTGTCATTATGTTGATTTATGTTTCAAAATTTGCATTATGTTTCATTACAATATAATTTTCTGATATAACATTTTGACTTCCTCTCCCTATAAATAGCATGGAAAACCCTAGGTCAAAGGCTGAGGGATTGGTGTTCAGATATGGGGGCAAAGAGTCACTTTTTGGACAGAGATGTTCTGCACAGAAGCAATTCTGAAGAAAGTGTCTTGGGGGGAATGCCAATTAAACTCCAACAGCCTGTTCAATGAATAATTTAGCTGAAGGAACTGGAAAGAACTTCTGGAGACGTTAAAAGTAGAGGAGAGAAATGTATCCAGAGTGAGTTACTGAAGCAGATTTTAGATTTTTCAAGTGTTTATGCTCTTGGGTAGAAAAGATATGGTAAAAGATGTTGACTGAGCCTGCCAGTTAATAATGAGTACAGACACAGAACAGGGCACACTGGAGACCAGAGAATCCACAGAGTTTGGAGAAGGGTGGCCCTTGAAGTCCTAGGATTCTCAATTCCTTTAGTCTAACGTGAATACTCTCTTGTTTACCTCTTCCTTCTAAAAAGAATGTCTTATATGATATCTTTCAATTTTGTAAGTCTTTTTTCTTTTTGCTTATATACTAAATCTAGTTAATGTAACTAGGGGTTATACATATTTGTTTATATTCTATGAATATGTCTCAAATTTGTAATTTCCATCCATTGGAGTGTCAAGTATAATGATAAATAGAATGAACATGTGTATGTGGTCAGGCCCTGTGATTTCCTTAACTGGGGCCCAACTTTATCCAAACAACCTCCAGCAAAAGGTAACGGGAATGGCCAAGGATTATGCCTCCTTCTCTTCCTCTCATTTTCCTTACTTTATTAACTAGCTTGGCATATATTTATTAAGCACTTACTGTGTGCTCTGGGGCTTCTCAGGTGACTGAAGCTAAGTCGCTTCAGTCCTGTTTTACTCTTTGCAACCCTATGGACTGTTACCCTCCAGGCTCCTCTGTCCATGATATTCTCCCGGCAAGAATACTGGAGTGGGTTGCCATGCCCTCCTCCAGGGGATCTTCCCAACCCAGGGATCTAACTCATATCTCTTATGTCTTCTGCTTTGGAGTTTTTACCAGTAGTGCCACCAATTCAGTAGTGAAGAATCTGCCTGCCAATGCAGGAGACGCAGGAGACACAGATTCGATCCCTGGATTAGGAAGATCTCCTGGAGGAGGAAATGGCAACCCACTCCAACATTCTTGCCTGGGATATCCCATGGACAGAGGAGCCTGGACAGCTACAGTCCATGTGGTCACAAAGAGTCAGACGCAACTGAGCAACTGAGCACACACATAATTCATGGTTCTGGAGTTACTTGGAAAACAAGAACATCTGAACTCTCCAGAGTCTTCAATCAAGATTCAATTTGTACAGTGGGATATTTGTTGTTATTTGCTAAGCTGCATCCCACTCTTGCAATCCTAGGGACTGTAGCCCACCAAACTCCTCTATTCATATAGTACAAGAGCAGTGCAAGTTCTTATGATCTAAAACACTTCCAAACTATAGGTGCCAGTCATCCTTTGCTGGATCATAAAATAAATTTATTGAGTTAGGAATTTTTTTAAATTGAGTTTAAATTTTTTACCAAATTTAAAAATAGGAGAAAAATGGCAAATAGTGTGTCTTACATGTAATAAAAAATACTTCATAAAATTTTTGGAGGAGAGATGTATACATGCACTTTATGCCAAAGTAAAATGTATGTCTTACTATGAGACAAGGTTTAAAAAAAAAAAAATTGAAAGACACTATCCAGAGGAGTTTAGAGGCAGATGACTTGAGCAAGTCAAAGAAGGAAGTCTTTCTGATTCTGAAAGTACTTGAATGAGGCTTAGAGGAGTTGGGATGTCTTTTCAAATGAAAGAGCTACCAAAAAGAATTATGAAATTGTGAATTAAGCTATATCCATAAGTGAAAGTAAACTCTATAGAACCAGCTTAATCTTGAATGAATGACCACTCTGTGACCAACTATACTTCCAGAATCTCCTAGGAAAGCTATGACCAATATACCAGAAAACCTACATCTCTCCACTTGGAATCAATTTCTTGTCTCTGATCTCACCAGGGAAACTTTGAAGAGAATTGTTTTTGTGAGTTATACCCCATTTAGATGGGTGACTGAAAATATTCTCTGTCCAATTGTTCATCCCAAATTATTACATACTTCAGATATTGGAAATATCTTTTTAAATATGAAAAGCCTAAAGATAAGTTCCCAATTCAGTAAACTGAAAGTGATCCTCTCCTGATATTAAATCTACGTGTGACTTCTACTGGCCTGTGGCTCCCCTGAGCTCTACTGGGCTAATATTTATTGGGCAAACAAATTCAAGGACTCAGGACCACTGATATATGTTAGCATTATTTTTCGATTCAAAAGAAGGGAATAAAAGGAATAAAAGCAGTCAGGGTAGCCTCTAGAGAAGGGGAGCTGTTGTTGCAGGCATCTTGCAAGTTAATGGGAATTCACCCGGGACTCTCGAGCCACCCAGAGAGGGGAGAGAGGAGGAGACAGGGAGGGGTGGTGGTGGATGAAAAGTCTTCCTTTGCAGCTGGCCCTCTCCCTCATTTGTTGCTCCAATAAGCAGTAATTAGGTCCTGAGCTAATGGTGTCAGCTGATTTGCTGTTTTTAGGCTAGACCCAGAGGAATCTCCATGGAAACCCTGCTGGAGTCGTCCCCCCACCTGGATGCTGAGTGCTCCTTTCCGCCACCTGGCTGCCGCCGGGCCCGCTGCTACCTCCTCCCGCCTCTAACCTGCAGCCTGCAACATGCGCACTGCCCCCGGGATCCCTAAATGGGA
>NW_011494858.1:3898886-3900070 GCF_000754665.1 Bison bison bison
TCGCGCTCCGCCCGGGCTGTCAGTCCCGGCTCCAGCCGCCGCCGCGAGACCTTCCCGGAGACGCGCGCACACACAGCGCACCCCCTGCACACCCTCGCTCCCCGGCTCACACACACGCGCACACTCAGCCTGGTGGAGCAGGAGCCACTGACCGTTCTGCAAGTGCCGGGACCAGCCGCGGCGCATTGGGGACAAACACCCCGCGTTCCTCCCAGTCGGGGCTTTCGTCTTGGAGACGGCGACGAGGGGGCGAAGGTGGGCTAGGACACGGACTCGGCGCCGGGCACTGATCGGGCCGCCTTGCTGGCAGAGCCGCCTCCTGGGACGGGCGCGGGCCTCCGCAGAGAGTAGAATAAAGAGGAGCGGCCGCGATCGCAGCGCGAGGAGGATGGGAACTCCCCTATTTCCAGCTCTGTAACAAACGGATGGAAATCCTGAATGGAGGAACCGCTGATCTCATTTGCTTGAGAAATCGTCCGGAGGAACTCATATTTGGCTACTCTGAGCAGAGGAGGGGGTGTCCATGACGTGGCAGGGGGAAAATAGACATCCGAAACCTCCCGTGTGAACTGCAAACTGTAACCAAGCAAGGGGAAAATGACAGCTCGCTACATTCTAATTTCATGCAGAGGGTTTGAAGCATCTGTATCATAAACTTACTTCTATGCCTTGTACCCAGTTCATTAGAGACCGGAGGAGTCCTATCTGGGGGCCCCAACGTTATCTGGGAGACCCGCCGCCAGCGGCCTGCCTTCGTTTACCCACTTCCCCCTGGAGCGGATATCTGTTCAGGGTACCACGGGCTATCCTAGAGAACTCCGGCCAAATCTCCGTGGATGCTTTGCTAATTCTGGGACTTAACTCCCGGAACCTACCTACGGGACTGGAATTCAGCCTAAATGCATCTGAAGAAATGACATTTTAAGCCGCTTTAAAAATACCTTAAGAAATTTCCTGTGTAGCAGGATTTGATGGGCTTAACAACATGACAGGTAAGAACTTTCTCTCTTTCTAGTCCCTGAACGCCCCACACAGGGAAGGCCGAAGCGGAACGGGACCCTGGAGGAAGGAGAGCCCGGGGACCCGGGTGCCCTTCGGGCTCTCAGGCGCCAGGCCGGGCAGCTGCTTTCGAGAGAGGCGCAGCTCTCGATCCTGGACGGTGGTGGGGCCGGAGGCCGGGAAGC
>NW_011494858.1:3900170-3901394 GCF_000754665.1 Bison bison bison
CTTCGGGGGCGCGCGCGCGCGGGGAGGCGGCGCTGCGCTCCACCTGCCTGCCCCGGACGCAGCCCCGGGCGAGGCGTCGAGGGACCACCCCAAGTCAATATTGGGATTTTTAATAAACCAAGGAATGGGATTTTAATTATTCAAAACCCAGCTCCTCCGGGCCAGAGGATGGTCCTACTCCCACAATATTAGAGACCCATCACTAAGAGGAAGAGAACAGCGTCCGGAGACATCCGTCGCAATTACGAATGAAACCAGAGACTTGGTAGCACAGGGCATTGATCGCTGGTGCCCAGCCGGACCCTCCTCCCCCTCGCCCCTTCCCTCCCCCCTTTCCCCCGACCCGAGGCAGGCTCTGGCGGCGCCCGGGACCTCGCGTCCCCTACATCGTGGCGGGGGGCTGCATTTTTCATGAGCCCGGGGTGAACAGGTGCGAAGTGCGCTGGGAGCCTCCGGCCGGCGGCCGGGCGCGCGGAACATGGAGAGCGAGCGCGATGTGTACCGCCAGTTCCAGGACTGGTGTCTCAGGACTTACGGGGACTCAGGCAAGACCAAGACGGTGACCCGTAAAAAATACGAGCGGATCGTCCAGCTCCTCAACGGCTGCGAGTCGAGCTCCACGGACAACGCCAAATTTAAATTCTGGGTCAAATCGAAGGGTTTCCAGCTGGGCCAGCCGGACGAGGTCCGCGGGGGCGGCGGCGGCGCCAAGCAAGTGCTCTACGTGCCGGTCAAGACCACGGTGAGTGACTCGCCTTCTTCTGTTATTTGTCTGCCGGAGCAGCCTGGGGGGGAGATGGAGGTGGGGGGATAAGGGGGAGCCGTGAGCCACCGTTGGCTCGTTTGCCCCCACCCTTCTCAACCCCCTTCCCCAAGTCGTCCCCACTCGCGTGAGCCAGGCGCGTTTCCCCCAACGTGGAGTCTTTGTGGTCCTGTATTTTAAAGCAGCAGCGCATCTCTGGAGCGCGCAGCCCTCCTCGTCTCTGGAGCTTCTATCCCCGGGTCGGGCGGCATCTCGCGTCCTCGGACTGGGCCATTGTCCCACGTCCTTCGCTGGGCGCCCGGCGCGTGTCCCGCCTTCCCCACCGCGCATAAAGGCCACGCTGAAACCCCAGCCACACGCTCTGATAATAGATGATTCTGATCGATAGTCTACGGAGTCTTTTTATTGGCACAAAGCCCGAACGTGGCGCTGGTCGTGGATGTGGGGTTCCCCCGACCACC
>NW_011494858.1:3901502-3906842 GCF_000754665.1 Bison bison bison
GGACACTATCGGGTTTTATTGTTAGTTAGACCGCCGCCTGGGAGACACCTGGCTGTCCGATCGCCTTAATCTCCCTGAGAGCTTGCCCTGAAGATTTAGATGGTATATAGGGTCCTGGAGATGCCTCCTCCTGCTCACCCCCCCACCCCTTCCTTCCTCACTTGCAGCTTTCACAAATAAAGCCGCAGCTACATGATGAACAACAAAGAGTGATGGGTTTGGGCGCAATCAAGTGGTGTACGTTATTTGTTCCTTATTCTGGGATGGCTCTAGTTTCACGGCCGCAAAGCTTTAAGCCCAGGCGCTGGCGCTGAGAGCTCAGTGTATCTCAGCCTCCCCAGGCAGAAGCCTGTGAGGTTGGGGAGCGGCGGCAGCGTCAATTTCCGTTTTCAGGAGATGGGAACTGTGGGCTACAAGTAGGATCGCAGATCAGATCCATAAGACCTCTTTCTTCATCATGCTAGGTGGGTAGTCGTCCGGAGTAGGGGTGGGGGAGGGTTATCTGGCATTCGGTACATTTTTGCCTCGCTTTGGGGTTTCTTGAGCATTTGCTCCTTTTCTTCCATCTCTCACTGGCAACTGTTTCCCGTGCAGTATTCCTGGAGGATGCTAGAAAGGAGATGCCTTGAAAGCTACTCTTCTATCTCAAACGGAGGTATATTAAATTGGAAATACGTGCATGAAAGGTTTTTCAAAGGCTTATATGGAAGACTCTTTTCGGAAAGCAGTTTATGGTTTCTTGAGATTAATTAGGGGTAGTTGTTTGAAGGAAGTATATTTCTTTTGAAATTTATGTGGAAAAATGACATGGGAATAAAGGTGAAACGGAAACACACATAAAAGTTCTGCTTTTTTAAAAAATATGCATCATTGTTGAAAGGTTTCTAGGAGGGCGATCTATAAACACAGCCTTCGCCTTTCACATCTGGCATTGCTAAAGACAATGGTGAGATTGCTTTATTAATAATGAGCACTAGATGGGCATGGATGAACTTAGGTTTATCTACATTTGGATGAGCCAGAAGTCTGTCATAGAGAATGAGGGGCTTTGATTCATTTATATTGGGAGTAACATTAAGAACCTGATTTTTAAAAATAACTTAGGTAGACAAAGTAAATTAGAATTCAAAACATATGAATGTATTTTTCTTTGGGTGGTACTGAACTAATTGATGAATAAAATAATGATTTAAGATATATTTATCTGAATATTTCTTAATAAGATTGTGTGTGTTTTGTTTTGTAAATTGCTAGCTGGGAGTTTGTTTTTCATTTCTTAAAATGTTTTACTTAGGCACCTCTGTTTATGTGTCAGATTGCTTCACTTGTGTATTTCTCCAATGAGTTTATACCTGCATGGATTTGGTTACATCTACTGTATGTATATACAGGTGTTCTTTTTTAAAACGTTACATAAAAATTCTAACATAAATTGTGTAGTGGTCATAGAGGCACTAAGATAAACATGGATGCCAGTCATTCAAACCAGCATTCACATTCTTGGGTACCACATTTTCATTGAAAAATTAATGCAGAGTTGTTAAGAAATTGCTGCTAAGATATCTAATATAGATTAATAACTCCAGGATTAATAATAAAGTAACATGTGTTTCTCTTTTCAGTAAAGATTCCATATAGTTAAGGGAGAAAATGTAATCCTTCAGGTGATGTTCTTGCATAATGGTTTCCTGTGTAGTATTTAAGAGCGCTGATTTTCATTCACATCTGTTTTGAAATTTTGAAGAGGTTTTTAATTCATGAACTTTCCTATTGCTCTTTATGAAATTTTTATGCTGCTCCTGACATAGAATTATAGGCTCCTCCTTCTCTGAGAGACAGCCAATCATCATTTCATTGACTTAAAATATAAATAAAAGATCCCTTTTATCATGTGTTTCCCCACATCTCAGAGTATTTCTTCCTTAAACCTGTGATGGTTTTTCTTTATGATAGCAGGGGTGCAGTCATCAGAAAGACCAAAAAAAAAAAAAATTTTTTTTTTTGCATCCAAAAGCATTTATTGGTTGAAAAAGAGTACTATATTTGAATAGTATTTTCAAGTAGACTGAGAATCATTCCAGGATTCTGAGGTTTGAAGGTTCATGGCTGACTTTGCTTCACTGAGAGCGATTCATTCCTGGTGTTGCAGTTACCCACTGCTGCAGGTAATTAGGCATCATTATTACTGTGAAAAGGGAAAGAGAGAAGGGGAGAGGACAGGCTGGGGCTAATTAACTCCTTGTGTTTAATGAGAGAAAGGGAGACTGATAGCAAATGGGAGGTCGGACTAGAACAGAGCAGACACATCATGCAGGCTTAATTGAAACAGGACTATCTTTCATTCTAAAAGAAGCTTGGTCCTACCTCTTGTTTTTCCAAAAGAGCAGATGTATTTATAGCTTCGCAAATACTTTCCCCGTGAAGCCTCAAGGTAACTGATGATAAAATCAAGCAAGTGACAACTGACTTAAAAATGTAGAATATTGGAGAAGATAAACATGCCCTTTACTGTTTGTACTGGCCATGCCTAAAACTGAGGGGACATATCTGTCACTGTTTAGATTACTGTGTGGCTGAGCAGATACTGTTTGGTCACCAAGCAACAACATCCTGCGACTCAGCCATTTTAGATCTGGAGTGAGACGGTTGTGTGCGCACATGTGCGCGTATACACACACACATGTGCTTTGCTGAGCATGGGATCTCAGTTCTTTTCCATACTACCACTGTTACTTTTCTATGTTCTTTCCTTAAAGGTGTCAGAAATTTAGAAGTATGAAATTATGGTAACTTCAAACAGTTCTAAAAAAGATACAGGAAATGCTTGACATTGATTCAGAAACAATGTTTAATCAGTGACAGTTGAAAATTATCCTCACTATGGTTACTCTGTTTTACATCTCTGATAGTTCTAGCTTAGTTTGTTTTCAGAAGCTTTACATTCTGATTGACGCTTTGTTTTCTGGCAACAATTAGTTAAAACATCACACTTTAAAGTGTAACCACATTTTACTGCTTCATATTAGGAAAGGTAAACTTAGAAAAGAATCAGAAATTTCATTACATTTCATTAGTAATATTATTCATGCATTATTGTTTATTTTATAAAAGTCCACTGCATTCTATAAGTCATTAGGAAATTCCATAAACTCACATTTCTATTTGTCTTTCAGTCTTAACCAAACAAGGTAATGAATATCCAAACTATAAAATCAAATAATATGAACAATGCTTTTCTTTCCCTGTATTTGTAGGAACAGACATTTCAGCCTTTTTTTTAAAAGCATTTACATGTATTTTTTCCCTTTAGTATTTTTCCCTTTATTTATTCCACGAGGAAACATAAAATGAATTTTTTATCCAGAAAAGAAAATATATTATCTCTAGTTATGTGATTTAAAAATGATAATTTATTCAGTTATCAATCGGTAGCCTCAGATTTCATATTTTCTCACTGTGTATACTACTAATTGATTATTGTACAGTGATTAGAATGAATATTCATGGACTGGTTCATAAGCAGTTACTGTTTTTTAGTTCTCTGATTGTAGTTTTGGTTATTTTTTAAATACCACATCAGAGTGAATAAAATAATACATAAGGAGTCTGTGTACATTTCCACTTGGTCTAAGTCCGTGACTAAGGCTCACATCATATATGTTGGGCCTTGATCTGTAATTTGCTATAGAAATTCTAGAAAACAAAGTTGAGGGATATGCCAGCTATGCGTAATGATACTTTGTATCTCTTACAGAGACAAGTCAAAACAGTAGTCACCAAGACAACCGAATTTTGCTTATGTCTTAATACTTCCACAGTGGGAATTGCTATTGATTACTGATGCATTTTTTCCCCCTTCATTTAAGTATTTTGGGACACACTATACCATATATCTTTGTGGGGTTAAAGAGATCCCAAGTATGAGTCTCAGCATTGTGGTTTATAAGCTGACTTCAGTGGCATTTAGAGCTGTTGGGAGGAATCAGTCATCCAGGGCAAGTCCAAGTCCCTAGCACAGCACCTCCTTTGGGTTCTCAGGGAATAGTGGGTGCCTTTACTAGAGGCCAGGCTTCCCTGGTGACTCAGACGGTAAAGCGTCTGCCTGCAGTGCGGGAGACCTGGGTTTGATCCCTGGGTTGGGAAGATCCTCTGGAGAAGGAAATGGCAACCTACTCCAGTACTCTTGCTTGGAAAATTCTCTGGATGGAGGAGCCTAGTAGGTATAGTCCAGGGTTCGCAAAGAGTCGGACACAACTGAGTGACTTCACTTTCCTTTCCTTTTACTAGAGGCCAGTTGGCCATGAGGATTAAGAGACAAAGGGCTTGTCGAGTTAACACCCCTGAATTTTAGAAGGCAATCAGACCCTTTTAGTACAAGAGGACTAGTTGTTCAGTCACAAATTTGTGTCTGACTCTTTGTGACCCCATGGACTGTAGCCTGCCAGGCTCCTCTGTCCATGGGATTTTCCAGGCAAGAGTGCTGGAGTGGGTTGTCATTTCCTTCTCCAGGGAATCTTCCTGACCCAGGAATCAAATCCACATCCCCTATATTACAGGCAGATTCTTTACCACTGAGTAACCTGGGGAGCCCATATGAGGACTATCCCACATTTATTTCCGAAGATACCAGTCCTTAACTTTTCTGTTATCTCTTCTTAGTTGTATTACTAGTGACTATGGTGAAGGTGAGGGATAAGACCCAACACATATGTATTCCCTCTAGAGACCTTCTGAACAATGATTCTGAGATTCTACTTGTCAAGATTTTAACTCTGGACTTTCTGTATAGGATAGAGGAAAGATGAGGGAGGAAATTCAGGGATGTGGCAGCAGAATTTCCAAAAGTTTCCATTTCCACGTCAAGATCATAAAGACCTCTCACTAATAGCTGTTGTATTTGCCAAGATTTTTTATATCTCACTAGGAAAGAGTAAAGTGAATCCAGTGTGTTTTAGCTTGTGTTCCTTTTCATAGTCCTAGGATGGCAATGTAAACTTCCTGGACAGCATGGATGGCATGAAACGTGGTATAGTGGGCAGGGTAAGGATTTTAGAGCAAGATTTAAATCCTGGATTTGACATTTACTGGAGTTGCGAGTTCAGTTCAGTCGCTCAGTCATGTCCAGCTCTTTGCGACCCCATGAACCTCAGCACGCCAGGCCTCCCTGTCCATCACCAACTCCCAGAGTTTACCCAAATCCATGTCCATCGAGTCAGTGATGCCATCCACCATCTCATCCTCTGTCGTCCCCTTCTCCTCCTGCCCCCAATCCCTCCCAGAATCAGAGTCTTTTCCAATGAGTCAACTCTTCGCATGAGGTGGCCAAAGTACTGGAGTTTC
>NW_011494858.1:3906942-3926563 GCF_000754665.1 Bison bison bison
TGAGTCAACTCTTCGCATGAGGTGGCCAAAGTACTGGAGTTTCAGCTTTAGCATCATTCCTTCCAAAGAAATCCCAGGGCTGATCTCCTTCAGAATGGACTGGCTGGATCTCCTTGCAGTCCAAGGGACCCTCAAGAGTCTTCTCCAACACCACAGTTCAAAAGCATCAATTCTTCTGTGCTCAGCTTTCTTTATAGGCCAACTCTCACATCCATACATGACCACAGTAAAAACCATAGCCTTGACTAGACGGACCTTTGTTGACAAAGCAGTGTCTCTGCTTTTTAATAGAAAGTTTCTTATTTAAAGACACAGTTTCCTCTTTGCTTCTCTTTGAGAATTTCTCTTTTAGGATTTCCTAATTTGCATCCAAAACTTTGCCTAGTTTTAGTTTTGGATGAGAATTAATAATCATACTTCATAAGCATATAGTATATAAGGCATATGCTTGACACATAATAGATGCTACAAAAATAGAAGCTAATCTAAGTATTAACAAGTCAAGAACACCATGATATAATTTTAATTATGTGTTATGAACTCAATCACAGTGTAATGAGTTAAATATAAGATACATATATACATTAATGATTATACATTATAATGTAATATATAAATTATATATTTATGTTAACATTATAACATTATATAATATTATATAATATAACATTAATGTAGTATATTGTATCTTTTTTCTTACTTCACTTTTAGAAAATAAAAATGACTTTGTTTTCTTAAAAGTGATACATTCTCATTACTCAAAAGTCTAAATGAAAAGGAAAAAATTGCCAAAAATTCATTCTAGGTCTCTTGCCTAGATATAACCATTAACTAATTATGAGTATCATTACAGACGTCCATCTAAACAAGTATCCCAAAAGAAGATTAGAGATAATGGTTGATAGTCATACTGTATATGGAGAAGCAGAAGTGATTTTCTAAAACTGGGATGACAATTATATGCTAATTTAAGAAGAATAAAATATATTACCAAAATGTCACAAAAATACACAAAATTCAAAAATTTTCTAATAGGTTAAGGCTTATTCATAGAAGTGTTTATTCCTAAAATTGACAGAAAATATTAAGAAAAATATCAATGGTGAATTATATTTTTTCAACTACAATTTCAGTTTTATACCATATTATTGACTTTCTCTAGTGGTAGATAAAGAACAAATCTTTTTTCATTTCTCACCTTCTTGTTACTGATATCCCTGTTTATAATACATTACATTTATTCTAATTGTTATATATTTTGTTGTATTATCTAAATTATTGCTTTTATTGTCAAGGTTCTTTATGTTATAGTATGGAATTTGCTTCTTACAATTATTATCCCTTTATTATGTTTAAATGTATATCATCCATTCTTTTACCTGGTTTTCTTTACGTCTAAATCATCTGACTTGATCTATCAGTTGATTGGTGGTAATTCCTGATCATCATTTTTCCCCTAAAGAAGGGCTCCTATTTTCTATTCTTTGGGGTTTATATGCAATTGAAAAATATTTGTCCTTTTCCTTTGCGCCTAAAGGGCGACTTAGCTAGGTATAGTTTCTTTGTTTTCACTCTTTCCACTAGAACATTGTAGATAACTGTATTAGTGCTATTAAAATTCAATGGCAAACTTGTTTTTTTCCAAATTTTATGGATTTATTTACTTAGGTATCCTTACAATTAAATAATTTGACTAAGATACATTTTGAGTTCCTTTTATTACTCTCTCTTTCTCTTGAATAGTGGTACCCCCGTCTATAGCTTCAGTTGTGTGTCTGTTTTGAGGACTTAATATGCTTCTGCTGGAGTTCAGATCTTTGCTTTGGGTTTTCCACTAGTTGTTTTCCATCAAGATATTCCAAAGCACTTAAAATTAAACAAATTAAAAATTTTTTCTTTTCTCCATTCCCCATACTAGGTCCTCCAAGCTGACCTCTTCAAAAAAAAATTTTTTTTTTCTTTAAAATTTTTCCTTCTCCATAAGTGGCAATACAATTTGCTCACCTTTCCAAGCCAAAAGTCTGTGTGATATGAATGTTTCTTTCCCCCTTTCTTCTCTCTTTATGGTCAGTACTTCATAGAATACTGTTGATTCTATCAACTTAATATTTCTTGAACCAACTGACCATATTCTTATTACATCATACCATGAGGTATATCTATTGCTTGATAATTTGTTTTTGTTTTGGTTTTTTTTGGAAAATTTGTTTTGACAGAAGGGAGGGCATCATGTGTAATACATCTTTGGCAGTAATTAATGGGATAAATGAAAATCACTTCCCAACCCCATAACACAATGGAATCTTCTTATTTAAACACCACACACCAACTAGTTCTAACCAGATTTGGGGACTGTTTTTTAAATTTTATTTATTTAAATTATGGTTAAAAAAACATAACATATACTTTTCCATCTTAAACATATGTAAGTATGTAGTACGATAGTATTAAGCATATATACTTTGCTGTACAAGATATCTCTAGAATGTTTTCATCTTGCAAAACTGAAACTCTGTAACTAATAAAGAACTCCCTCTTTACCCTTCCCTCCAGCCCCTGGAAACCACCATTCTACTTTCTGATTCTGTAAATATGACTACATTTGATACCTCATATAATTGCATGCATACTTGCCCTGTCATGTCTGACTCTCTGCTACTCCATGGACTGTAGCCTGCCAGACTCCTGTCCATGGGTTCTCCCAGGAGTGAGTTGCCACTTCCTTCTCCAGGGGATCTTCCCAACCTAGGGATTAAACTGGAACCTTCTGCGTTACTGACTCAATGGGCACAAGGTTGAGTAAACTCCAGGAGTTGGTGATGGATAGGGAGGCCTGGCGTGCTACAGTCCATGGGGTCACAAAGAGTCGGACATGACTGAGCAACTGAACTGAACTTCTGCATTGCAGGCAGAATCTTGACCTTTTGAGCCACTGGGGAAGCCCCTCTCCCCCCACAGTATAAGTGGAATTACAGTGTTTGTCTTTTGTGATTGATTATCTCACTTAGCATAATACCCTTAAAATTCACTCATGTTAAATTGTGTCACAGAATTTCCTTACTTTTAATGGCTGAATAATATGCTATTTTATGTATTTACCATATTTTGTTTATTCATTTGTCAATGAGCATTTGAATTGCTTCCACCTTTGGGCTTCCCTGATATCTCAGTTGGTAAAGAATCCACCGGAGAAGGCAATGGCACCCCACTCCAGTACTCTTGCCTGGAAAATCCCATGGACGGAGGAGCCTGGTGGGCTGCAGTCCATGAGGTCGCTAAGAGTTGGACACGACTAAACGACTTCCCTTTCACTTTTCACTTTCATGCATTGGAGAAGGAAATGGCAACCCACTCCATATTCTTGCCTGGAGAATCCCAGGGACAGGAGAGCCTGGTGGGCTGCTGTCTGTGGGGTCGCACAGAGTCGGACACGACTGAAGTGACTTAACAGCAAATTCCTGGGTCAGGAAGATCCACTGGAAAAGGGATAATCTGCCCACTCCAGTATTCTTGGGCTTCCCTTGTGGCTCAGCTGGGAAAGAATCTGTCTGCAATGCGGGAGACCTGGGTTCAATCACTGGGTTGGGGTGATCCCCTGGAAAAGGGAAAGGCTACCCAGTCTAGTATTTTGGCCTGGAGAATTTCATGGACTGTATAGTCCACGGGGTGGCAAAGAGTCAACATGACTGAGCGACTTTCACTTTCACTTTTGGCTGTTAGAAATAATGCTGCTGTGAAGGGTGTCCCTTCAAAACTCTGTTTCGATTCTTTTGGATGTATACCCACTAGTGGGATTGCTGGATCACATGGCAGTTCTATTTTTCATTTTTTGAGGAACTTCCATACTGTTTTCCTTACCATTTGTAGTCCCATCAGAAGCAGGAAAAGATGGGCTTTTTTCCTTAAGGCTGTGAAACTGGTGACTTTTCTTGTCATTTAGAGTTCTTTCATGAGTACATTGCTTCTTTAGGCAATAGAAAGTTTTGAATGTAACACAATCAATAAAAATGCCTTGCATTTATCAACTTATTAATATATATTGGTTAAAGATTGAGATAATAACTTTAAACAAAATGTCCCCTTTAACAGTCACAATAATCCTATCGGGTGAACATTTTTCATTACATACTTGATAAAATTGTGGTTTAAATTAAGATAACTTTCTAAAGTCACACAGCTTCTAAGTGTTAGAGTTGGGACAAGAAACTGTTTCGGTTGGATTCCAAAGTCCTTGCTTTGGTTTCCAAACTCTTAAAATAATGCACTCTAGTGATTAAAACAAATTGAATATTCCCCCAACATGTGTGTTTTTATAAATTACATATGTTCTGTATCAATACTTAATACATAGCACATATTCAAAAATGTAAATATATAGGACTGTTAGTTCAGTTTAACTGCTCACTTGTGTCCGACTCTTTGCGACCCCATGGACTGCAGCACGCCAGGCTTCCCTGTCCATGATCAACTATTATTAAATGTATACAAACATAAATTTTAATGTTTTTATTCATCTCAGTAGGTCATCTCATGCGTTTTCTGGGGTGTGCACATACCAATTTGGAGACAGTTACTTTAATCCATAGGATAATATTGTGTGTGTGTGTGTTTGGTCGCTTAGTTGTGTCCGACTCTTTGTGACCCCCGGGACCGCAGCCTGCCAGGCCTCTTTGCCCATGGGATTCTCCGGCAAAAATACTGGAGTGGGTTGCCATTTCCTTCTCCAGGGGATCTTCCCGACCCAGGAATTGAAGCCGGGTCTCCTGCATTGCAGGCAGATGATTTACTGACTGAGCTATTGTTGAAGGCAGAAACTATTGTTGAAGCCTAATACTATCTCACAGTAAATCATTTTAGTTAAGACCTTACACTTCAGCTAAAATATCGCCTTCTCTCTTACAGGGGAGTGCCTCTGTACTTAACACAATATTAAAAATAATTTCTTAGCCATAAAAATCCATGACATCCATAAAACCATTGTTCTCTTTTGGTATTATTTTGGTGGAGGTGAGATTTTATTTTATCAAAGGCAAGTTGAGATGGTACACAGTCAAGAATAGCTGAAGTGCAGGGTACAGGGGAAGATGAAGTTGGAAAAGTGGGTGGGGGCAAAATTATGGGAAACCTCTACTGCCATGTTGCAAAATTTGACCTTCCTTCTATAGGGAATGCCAGCTACCAGAAGTGTTTGAGCAAAGATGTTATGATTTAGGTCTTATGGGTAGGGACTTGAGATCTCTCCTTGGTTTATGCTGGTTATAAATCAAATGAATAAAGAATAAAAGTTGAATAGTTCCTTTTGCCTCAATATTTGTTTGAAATATTATAGTTATAAATATTACACAGATACTGAAATCAAATTGTTAAGCAGTAAATCAATATAATTCAATAGCTTGATATTGTGTAATTGAATCATGCTGTACAAACGTCAGACTTTATTAATTCCAATACAGTGTTAAAAATAGGATTGTTTGAAATGTAAGAAAATGCATTTAAAGACACTTAAAAGGACACGACTTAATGACCCAACAACAAGGCATCCCTAAACAATGCAGTTTAGTTGTTCCTGGTTTTAAAATTTCTACAAAAGAATGATACTCTAAATACTCTTGTGTGTCTTGTACTTTTATTGGATATTGTTGTGAGATTCACCCATGTTGTTGTATGTAGTATGTAGCATTCTTTAGAATGAATGTATCAAAATTTCATTCATCCTCCTGATGATACATTTGACTATTTGACTTCTAACTTGTTTGATGTATTATGAACATTTGACAAAATGTGGCAAGAATTTAAATCTATAAAAATTAAAACAAAAATTTTGGAAAGAAAAAGGAGTATGGATGAAATCATCTTGTAATAAAATGTTTTTTTTTCCTTCTGTTTTTAGAGTTGAGAAATAATTTTTGACCTATTATGGCTACATCCACAGCTACAAAGGTTTACCAGAGAAATTGTTCTAAAATCCATGGGAAATTTCTATATATTAATAGAATACTTATTCAAGCCACAAACCTTTTCAAAGTAATGTTTCAAATATTGCTTAGAACATGGAGTTTATACTTTAAAGCAGTATTCTAAATCTTATTCCAAGTTGTTTATTCCTCAAACTTGTTTGATTTTAAATCCACGTGCCTGTCTCTGTCACTATGATTCTTCAATCTTTGTGTACTGTGATAGGCAGGATTCTAAGATGACTCTGAAACGACCCTCACATGTGTTTAATTCCCTTACCTTTGAGTGTGAGTGGAAAGTGTGCATGTGATCTCTGATCCCTATGGTTATATTGTATGGAACAGGAAAGGGGGCTCTTTTAGGTGGGTCTGACTTAATCACATTAACCTTTTAAAAGCAGAGGGTTTTTATAGCGGAAATAGCAGGCAGAGAAATTCAAAACCTGAGTTGGATTCATTGTAAGGGAGATTCTCTGTTGCTGAGATGGAGGGGGCCATGTGGTTAGGAGCTGAGAGCATGCTTTGCCAACAGCTAGCAAAACAATGGGGATCTAAGTCCTACAACCACAAGGAATAAATTCTGACCAAAGGAAGCTTTTCTCAGTTGGGCTTCCAACAAAGAATGTAGCTGTCTTCCACCTTGATTTCAGCTTTATAAGAACCTGAGCAGAAGACCCATTAAAATATGCTGGACTTTGGAACCATAGAAACTGTGAGATAGTATAAGTCTGTGAAGCTTTAAGCCACCCAATTTGTGATTATACAGTGAGAGAAAATAATACATAGTTTTTTGGTCTAAATTTTTCAAAAGGCATTTGCTCAGTTAAAACAACTTTCTAAAAAGCATATTTGACTAATTGTGGTTTAAGATGTAGCTGGGAATAATTTAAATGGCATTCTACTAATGCCTAATGTGTTGCCATTTTAATTGTTTTTGATGAGATGGTCCATAATTTAGTAAAATATATAATTTCTAACAGCTCATTTGAGATAGTAATTGATCACATTAGATATATTTGTGTGTATATATATATATTTATTACTATGTACTATTTTGATTTTTCAGTTTTTAATTAAAATATTTTATTTCATTATATTCCATCTATCTTTTTTATAGAATAGGAAGTGGCTTACTGTTTTATGGTTTTCAGGGAGGATGGGGATTGAGGAGTTGCATGTATTAAAATAAAGCATTATACACATCATTATATTAATGTATGTTTAAGTATTTTTGACTGCATAGTGACAAATAATAATATGCAGCAATATCATTTAGTAGCACTAACCATACTATAATTTTATTTTTTAATAATTATTTTATTATTATACATTTTAAATGAGACCTTAATATTTGTGGAATTAGCATATAGAAAATAACAATAACAGGTGTATCTTCTTCTGTTAAGATATTAACAAAAATTGGAATAATTTTCCTCTCTCTGTTGAGAAGAGAAAATCTTTATTTTGATTATTTTCCCTTTCTATCTGAGGTTTATTCAAGAGACTCTTATGTCCCACTCTTCCTAATTTTAATCAAGTGTTCATTTGTGCTAGTTATTCTCAGAGTTACCGATTTTTCAAGTGTTTGGCACTGTTAGAAAACTGGAAGGTTGTGAAGGAAACTCAGAATATAAGTTCAGGAAGTTGGAAGCTTCATTTTGGTGATACAAAGGAGTAGCTTGTCTGACAGTCAGAGAAAGGGTGTTTTTGTGGCTAGTTCTTCCTTTTTAAAAGTTATGTGTTTTCAGAAAATATTATTTGAATATTTGGGTCTTATCATTATGTATAAAGATAGTAGTCATTGAGATAAGGTTGGCCAATATTTTTTAAGTTATCTTTTTTTTTTTTTTTATTTTGGTGAGGTGCCAGGGTGAGGGGTGCAGAGACAACACTTACAGGTGGGCCCAACTGCAGTTGCCAGATGGCTAGAGGGCTTTAGGGGTTTAATCTCGGAACATGGGGCAAAGATAAGTGGCACATATGAGGATCTAATGTCTAGTTTGGTCATAATAACACTATGCTCTAACCAATTGACCTAATTAGATGGGATTTTCAAGACTAGATACTATTTTGATTGAAAGCATAATAAAAAATCTCTTAATAGAGCTTCACTAACTAGTGAATTAATCAAAAGTCTCTTGCCAGAGTGTGGGTTGTTCATTCAAAATAGTCTACGCTGTAGTAACCTGTACCTTGTACACATAAAATTGAGTTGTGTATATATTACTGGTTGCATTTTCCCACATCTTTTATGTGAGTTTCAATTATTATCATGATTATGACATTTAAATATTTCATAACTGATGAACTGAATGCATGAACGTAAATTCAATGCTTTAGAAAGGATCAAAATACATGTGGATTGCTAAAACGTACAATTAGGAAAAAAATAGGGAAAAAAGAAAACAGGTTTCTGCACAGCCTAGATTACAAGTAATAACTTACTTTAAAGTAACTGAAACTAGAAGTCACAGACAATGCATTGTCCAGGGCATTATTCACACTTGGAATGTCAATCGGTAGACCCACACTTAAAGAAGACATCTTTGTCTTATCACAAGTTTAGCAAATAATTATATGTTAGTATATATTAAATAAATGAAAATGTGATATTGACATTTACATGTAATGTATTCACTGTCTTCCAACTTTAAATTTTTTGTTAACTGAATAGCTTTAAGGATAACAAGAGCTTTATGCACTAATATAGATAATAATAATAAGTGGTATTTGGCCAGCCATGGAAAAAATGAGTTAAAGATACACATACTGGCAGTGCTGATAAAATATGCTGTTATTATGGTGAAGAACTTAGTGTTTCCTGATGGTTGTTTCCATTCAGGTGAGCCAGATGTCATAACTCGATCATGTGGGTTTATCAGGCCCTCTTTAAACCCACATTTAACAAGCCACCTTTTGATTATTTGGTTTCTTACATAAATTGACCAAAGAGAGAATGCACTGGTCAAACTGTTGCCAATATTGGGAATATTTGAGTTATATTTTTCAGTATAAGTTAAGCGATTTTAGGTTTTATACTATAATATCTCCTGAGTTTTTGGTGGAGTTCAGAAAGTCTACGTGTAACCAGTTATGTTTGTTTATACACTGATGAGATCTCCAAAAGAGCACTAGCAAGCTGATGAGATGGGAAGGGGAACATGGCTATCAGGGAGGCAAAGGTGGGGTCCATCACCTGACTTGTTTAGAGTTCCCACTTCTAGGCAGTCATTCGTAGTTTCCAGTTCCCTTGACATCCTTGTTGTTCTCTTCTAATTATTTTCTAAAATATGGTACCTGGCATACTTTATATAGAAGGTTATAATCAGAGTTTGCCTATAACTTTGAATTGTGCTTTTTTCTTTTAAAATCATTATTAAGATGTACTCAATAGTCTTCATAATTATTTTATGGCTTTATAAATACCTAATCAAGTGTTTGGAGAAGGCAATGGCGCCCCACTCCAGTACTCTTGCCTGGAAAATCTCATGAAGCAAGGAGCCTGGTGGGCTGCAGTCCATGGGGTCGCTAAGAGTCGGACATGACTAAGCGACTTCACTTTCACTTTTCACTTTCATGCATTGGAGAAGGAAATGGCAACCCACTCCAGTGTTCTTGTCTGGAGAATCCCAGGGATGGGGGAGCCTGTTGGGCTGCCATCTGTGGGGTTGCACAGAGTCGGACACGACTGAAGTGACTTAGCAGCAGCAGCAGCAATCAAATATTTCTACCACAACTCTTCTTTTTTAAATTTTTATTTGATTTTACTCTTTTCCCATTTTGTTTTATTTTTTATTGAAGTACAGTTGATTTACAATGCTGCATTTCTAGTGTAGAACAAAGTAGCAAATATACATATATAACTACATAGATATTTTCCTTTTCAGAGTCTTTTCCATTATATTTTATTACAAGATATTAAATGTAGTTCCCATTCTTGTTGTTACCATCACTGTCCCATAATTTTCTTTACTATTTCCATGTGATTTATCATTTAATTGTGCTTTTTGTTTTTTGCTTTAAGTTTATTTTCCCACTTAATTATGATACTTAGCTGTCCTTTTCAAAAATATGTGTGTGTGTGTGTTTGTATCTTGGAATTGATTTTTTTGGCCCTCAATGAGGAACTTTACTTGAATCTTCTTAGGATCCAAGAACTTCGTAAATCTTATTCCTGTCTTCTAGCTCAGGATATGTCCTGTTTTAGTGTGCTTAGCCATTACTCGAGTATCTTGTTAGAATGGAGATTCTGGGTCAGGCCAGGGCTCGTGATTCTTTGTTTCTAAAAAAAGCTACATGTGAGTTGCCAGTGCTGGTCAAAAAGGCGAATCTCTTTCATTATGAATCATTACGGATGATCTCTTTCATGAAAAACTCTAGTGAGAATATAAAACACAACCACCCGAGCGCTCTGAAAAACAATAAAAAGCAGAATGCAGATGGAAATGGACTAGACGCAAAACAATACGAGGGGTGAGTTTCTCTCCGCTTTTCCCATTCTTTTATCTCCTAGATTTTTTTTTTTTTTTTAACAGTGGAAACAGTGTCAGACTTTATTTTTCTGGGCTCCAAAATCACTACAGATGGTGACTGCCGCCATGAAATTAAAAGACGCTTACTCCTTGGAAGGAAAGTTATGACCAACCTAGATAGCATATTCAAAAGCAAAGACATTACTTTGCCAACAAAGGTTTGTCTAGTCAAGGCTATGGTTTTTCCTGTGGTCATGTATGGATGTGAGAGTTGGACTGTGATGAAAGCTGAGTGCCGAAGAATTGACGCTTTTGAACTGTGGTGTTCGAGAAGACTCTTGAGAGTCCCTTGGACTGCAAGGAGATCCAACCAGTCCATTCTGAAGGAGATCAGCTCTGGGATTTCTTTGGAAGGAATGATGCTAAAACTGAAACTCCAGTACTTTGGCCACCTCGTGTGAAGAGTTAACTCATTGGAAAAGACTCTGATGCTGGGAGGGATTGGGGGCAGGAGGAGAAGGGGACAACAGAGGATGAGATGGCTGGATGGCATCACTGACTCGATGGACGTGAGTCTGAGTGAACTCTGGGAGTTGGTGATGGACAGGGAGGCCTGAGATTTAACTGAAGGCTAGTCTCAGTCATGGAGCTGCACTGCTGCTATATATGGTGGCCGTCCTGGCAGAGAGGAACCTAAAACTCTTAGTGGGTAACCTTTCTTGTTGGCCAGAGGAACAGTGTGGAAAGGGCCCCGGTGGTCCGAGTGTGTGTGAAATTCCACTACGACTTTTTCTCTCTCATTTTCCTGATACATGTGTCCTGAAGATGGCTCCAGTCTCATGAATTTATGCAAAGTGCAGAAGGATGAAATGTTGAGAGGCACTGATATTTTCAGCCTAGAGGAATCAGAAATAAAGGGATGTTGGAAATAAGAGTGAGGGGAATACCAGAAAGGACATCTCCTAAATCTTCGTGTGAACTGAATTCTTTGTCAAGCTGTGAATGTGAAGCACATATGCAAAGTACCATGACCAAGTCTTTGAGAAGTGAAGTGTGATATAAGCTGCAGTACAAGTCCAGGTTAATCCCCACGCTACCCGTATGCAGGTTAGAACCAAAGGAACAGGAAAATTTGAAGACTTAACTGATAATGGAATCACTGGTGAGAAGGCAAGCAAAGCTCATGGTCTGAGTCTAATAGGATTTAGTGCATGATATAAATATACAACACTTTCCAGAAGATTTTAGTAGGATCCAGAACCTCTCAGCATAATCAAAATTTTCAGGATACAGCCTGAAATAAGATAATTTTATATGCAAAGTTGCATATAAAAATGATGAAAATTGGACATGTTTTAAGAGGAAAAAAATCAACAGATGCCAACTCTGAGTTGAGTCAGATGTTGAAGTTAAAAACTTTCAGCCATTATAACCAATGCTCTATGCAGAAAATGCAAATACTTTGGAAATTAATGGAAAAATAGATACTCTAAGCAGAGGAAGAGTAACTTTAGTTCTTTTAAAAAGAATAAAATGTGAAGATTTTAACTAAAAAATTTAATAAGTAATAAAAATTTACTGGGTGGGCTCAAGAATAGAATGCAGATAGCAGATGAAGGAGTCAATGAGTTTAAAGATAGATTAATAGAAATCCTATCTGAAAAACAGGGTAGAAGAAGATTACAATATAAACAAAAAACTAAATTTTTCTTCTTGCCACTGAAATCATAGAAAAGAAAGAAATTGTTATAGAAGAAAAATATTTGGAAAAATAATGACTAAAAGTTTCCCAGATTTGGTGACAAACCAAGATGCATGGTAAAACCCAAACAAGCTAAAATTTAAAAATGTTATAAAACACGTAATGAACCTGCTGGAACAAAACAGTCTTGAAAGCAGCCAGAGGTAAACAGCACATGATAATTCAGATGACCGCAGAGTTCTCCTCAGAAACAATGGAGGACTCTAACAATAGTACTTTTTTCTTTTTTTTTTAAATGTTAAAAGAATTGTATATTCATTGAAAAATACCCTTTCAAGAAAGAAGATGATATAAAGACATTATCTGGTGAAGAAAAACTATGAATTATTTTCCACTAGACCTGCTCCAAAATTAATGCCAAAGGAAGTTCTTCGGGAATGTTCTTCAGAGGAATGGTTGTGTGTGTGTGTGTGTGTGTGTGTGTGTGTGACTCAGTTGTGTTCAACTCTTTGTGACCCCATGGACTGTAGCCCACCAGCCTCCCCTGTTGGTGGAATTCTCCAGGCAAGAATGTTGGAGTTGGTTGCCATTCTTTTCTCCAGGGTATCTTCCCGACCCTGGGATCGAACCCTGGTCTCTTGCATTGCAGGCTGATTCTTTACTGCCTGAGCTACCAGGAAAGCCCAAAGAGAAATGATACTAGAAGGAAATTTGGAACTTTACTAAAGGAGGAGAAATAGAAACTATAAATAAACTGTTTTTCATCTTCTATATTCTTTAATATATATATAACTCTTGGAAGGAAAAATTATAGCAGTGTCTGGTGGGGTTTTAAAGTTTATGTAGCTGTGATAAGAATATATAGTTTACAAAGGATATTTTCTAACTGAAAGGATTAAGATATCAAATAAGAGAAAGTTATCTGGTGATTCCCCTAGTATTCAAAGATTCAACAACATACTTATAAGTAACCTATAGGTGAAAGAAGAAATCCCAAAGAAAATTAGACAATATTTCAAACAGAATGAAAATGATTGTGTAGCATATCAGAATTTTCAGGACGCACCTAGAGGGAGATTTTGAGGAAAATTTATGATGGTGAGTGTTTATGTTACAAAAAATGAAAGGTCACAAATCAGTAATCTCAGCTTCCACCTAAGGAACTAGATAAATAAAAGCAAATGAAACCTGGTGAAAGCAGAATCTAAATTTTAGTTAATTCCTGGTGAACTCCGTAAGTCAAAAGTATCCCTTGGCCTGGGATTCTAAGAGCTGAGGAGGTTCACATAGTGTCCCAGACAGAGTGGAGGGTACTGGGCTTTGGTTACTGCTGATGGTACTGGTATCTGCTCAGATGTATTGGGTTGGCCATAATCTCTTATAGGAAAACCTGAATGAACTTCTGGCCAATCCATTTCCCCTTTCAGTTTGCTTCTCTCATGTAGATTGCTAATGCGGTACACCTGGTTTGTGAATACAGGGCTTATACAAATACGGGACTCTCTCAGGTATCTTGTTGTCTTTCTTGATATCATGGGTTGAGTTCACCTACTCTCCTGTGGGTGCTTGTGTGACTGTCTCACCCTGATGCTCATTGCCATTCAGCTGTCTCCATTCTCTTGCTCACAAACTATGTCAGATGCAGAAAAAAATTAGAAAATAAGCCACCCACCTGTTATATTTGTTGTTGTTTTTCAGCCACTAAGTTGTGTCCAACTCTTTGCAACCCTGTGGACTGCAGCATGCCAGGTTCCTGTGTCCTCACTGTCTCCCAGAGTTTGCTCAAATTCACGTCCACTCAGTCACTGATGCCATCTAACCATTTCGTCCTCTGCCACCCTTTTCTCCTTTTGCCATCAGTCTTTCCCAGCATCAGGGTCTTTTCCAATGAGTTGACTCTTTGCATCAGGTAGCCAAAATATTAGAGCTTCAGCTTCAATCCTTTCAATGAATATTCAGGGTTAGGATTGACTGGTTTTGTCTCCTTCTGTCCAAGGGACTCTCACGATTCTTTTCCAGCATCAGTTTGAAAGCATCAGTTCTTCACTAGTCAGCCTTCTTTATGGTTCAACTCTCACATCCTTTCATGACTGCTGGAAAAACCATAACTTTGACTGTATGGATCTTTGCTGGCAAAGTAATGTCTTTGCTTTTTGGTATTCTATCTAAGTATGTCATAGCTTTCCTTCCAAGGAGCAAGCAACGTTTAATTTCACAGCTGCAGTCACCGTCCACAGTGATTTTAGACCCCAAGAAAAGAAAATCTGCCACGGTTTCCATTTTTTCCCCGGATGCTGTGATCTTGGTTTTTTGAATGTTAAGTTTCAAGCCAGCTTTTTCACTCTCTTCTTTCACCTTCATCAAGAGGCTCTTTAGTTCCTCTTCACTTTCTGCCATTAGATTGTATCATCTGCACATCTGAGGTTGTTGATATTTCTCCAGTTTGGGATTGTTGATTCCAGTTTGGGATTCATCCTGCCTGGCATTTCTCATGATATATTCTGCATATTTGGGGTTGCAGTAATTCCCAGAGCTATCTGGGTTTAGCTCCTCAGAACTCTTTTTTAAATTAAAACTTTAGGGAGGCATAGACTGCAGGACTTCTCAGGAACTCATGGATATGCAGGTACGTTTTCTTCTGTTTGTCTGCACCCACTGAGAATTGTTATCTCACAGGAAGTGTGAAAACTGTTTATTACTTCCTCAACATTTATTCATGTCTGTTTCTTATGGCAATCATTATGTGATGGGTCCTCAGGCTTTAGGTTTCTGAAGATCCAAAGCTCAGAATCGTGCAACTCCAAGTAAACTTTTGAAACTTAAAATCCAAGACTTGAACATTTGAACATTTTTAAACAATGTGTGTTCATCACAACTTTCCCTAGGGCAGTGTATGTATATAACCCGTACAACTCGGTTTGGGGAAAGGACCAGGATACACATAGAAAGACAAATGAAGAAATCAGTTCATACTTCAAAAGTTCTCCTGACATCTATGAAGTAAGGAGAGTAAATGACAGTTATTTCACATGGTTATTGTGATGATTCAATGAGGCAAAACATAGGATTCATGTGGCAGTTTCTGACAACAAAGAATTTAAGTATTCCTCTCCTTTTTGTCATTGTCATCTCCTCCTTTTCCCAATAAATGCAAAAGTATCATCTATGTTGAGGGAGCATGTAAAGACATCTTAAAAGTTTATTAATTATGTGAAACAATTCAGGATATGTTTGAAGAGGAACTGATGGCTCCAGAATAGAATACATATGGCCAAGGGAAGGATAGTGACTCAGCTTCTCCTTAATCCATTCTTTGTCTTACCTATTATCCAGGATAGATTTTTGACCTCAGTACATTTAAAAAGTCTCCTAATGTTCACCATGGCTTCCCTGGTGGTTCATTGGTAAATAATCCACCTGCCAATGTAGAAAACAAGGATTCAATTCTGGGGTCCGGAAGATCCCTTGGAGAAGGAAATGGATACCCACTCTGGTATTCTTTTTTTTTTTTTAATTTTATTTTATTTTTAAACTTTACATAATTGTATTAGTTTTGCCAAATATCAAAATGAATCCGCCACAGGTATACATGTGTTCCCCATCCTGAACCCTCCTCCCTCCTCCCTCCCCATATCATCCCTCTGGGTCATCCCAGTGCACTAGCCCCAAGCATCCAGTATCGTGTATCGAACCTGGACTGGCAACTCGTTTCTTACATGATATTTTACATGTTTCAATGTCATTCTCCCAAATCTTCCCACCCTCTCCCTCTCCCACAGAGTCCATTAGACTGTTCTATACATCAGTGTCTCTTTTGCTGTCTCGTACACTGGGTTATTGTTACCATCTTTCTAAATTCCATATATATGTGTTAGTATACTGTATTGGTGTTTTTCCTTCTGGCTTACTTCACTCTGTATAATAGGCTCCAGTTTCATCCACCTCATTAGAACTGATTCAAATGTATTCTTTTTAATGGCTGAGTAATACTCCATTGTGTATATGTACCACAGCTTTCTTATCCATTCATCTGCTGAAGGGCATCTAGGTTGCTTCCATGTCCTGGCTATTATAAACAGTGCTGCAATGAACATTGGGGTACACGTGTCTCTTTCCCTTCTGGTTTTCTCAGTGTGTATGCCCACTCTGGTATTCTTGCCCAGGAAATCTCACTGATAGAGGAGCCTGGTGGGCTACAGTCCACAGACTTGCAAAGAGTCAGACACACAACTTAATGACTAAGTATGAGTGTGAGCTTGTTAACCAAATGATTACTTTGCAATATAGTACATATATTTAAAATTATAAAAATCAAAACAGGGGAAGGAGAGAGTGGGATGAATTGAGAGAGTGACATTGAAAGATATACATTACTATATGTAAAACAGATAGCCAGCAGCAATTTGCTGTATGACACAAAGCTCAGCCTGGTGCTCTGTGACAGCATAGAGGGGTAGGATGGGGTGGAGTGCTGGGAGGGAGGTTCAAGAGGGAGGGAACATGTGTATACCTATGGCTGATTCATGTTGTATGGCAGAATCCATAACATTGTAAAGCAATTATCCTCCAATTAAAAATAAAAATTAGAAGAAAGCCAAGTATCAGGGAACCCGAGAATACTGAAATGAAAAGGAATGATGCAACAAATATTATAAAGAATTTTATTATAAAGATTGCTGCAGGGACCATTGAATTAAAAATGCTTAGTACAAACTATAAGAACTAATCATTGGCCGAGATTGTTTGTGATAAAGGGTACAGATTCTCCTCTTGTTGCAGAGATCCTGGGAGAAAGATCATGTATCCTACTGTGGAGTACTAAGGTGTTCAGTTCAGTTCAGTCGCTCAGTCGTGTCCATCTCTTTGTGACCCCATGAATTGCAGCACACCAGGCCTCCCTGTCCATCACCAACTCCTGGAATTCACTCAGACTCACGTCCATTGAGTCAGTGATGCCATCCAGCCATCTCAACTTCTGTTGTCCCCTTCTCCTCCTGCCCCTAATCCCTCCCAGAATCAGAGTCTTTTCCAATGAGTCAACTCTGGACATGAGGTGGCCAAAGTACTGGAGTTTCAGCTTTAGCATCATTCCTTCCAAAGAACACCCAGGGCTGATCTTTCAGTCCAAGTGACTCTCAAGTGTCTTCTCCAACACCACAGTTCAAAAGCATCAATTCTTCGGTGCTTAGCTTTCTTCACAGTCCATCTCTCACATCCATACATGACCACAGGAAAAATCATAGCCTTGACTAGACAGACCTTTGTTGGCAAAGTAATGTCTCTGCTTTTCAGTATGCTGTCTAGGTTGGTCATAACTTTTCTTCCAAGGAGTAAGCGTCTTTTAATTTCATGGCTGCCGTCACCATCTGCAGTGATTTTGGAGACCAAAAAAATAAAGTCTGATACTGTTTCCACTGTTTCCCCATCTATTTGCCATGAAGTGGTGGGACCAGATGCCATGATCTTAGTTTTCTGAATGTTGAGCTTTAAGCCAACTTTTTCACTCTCCTCTTTCACTCTCATCAAGAGGCTTTTGAGTTCCTCTTCACTTTCTGCCATAACGGTGGTGTCATCTGCATATCTGAGGTTATTGATATTTCTCCCGGCAATCTTGATTCCAGTTTGTGCTTCTTCCAGCCCAGCGTTTCTCATGATGTATTCTGCATAGAAGTTAAATAAGCAGGCCTTGACAATATCCAGCCTTGACGTACTCCTTTTCCTATTTGGAACCAGTCTGTTGTTCCATGTCCAGTTCTAACTGTTGCTTCCTGACCTGCATATAGGTTTCTCAAGAGGCAGGTCAGGTGGTCTGGTATTCCCATCTCTTTCAGAAATTTCCACAGTTTATTGTGATCCACACAATCAAAGGCTTTGGCATAATCAACGAAGCAGAAATAGATGTTTTTCTGGAACTCTCTTGCTTTTTCCGTGATCCAGCAGATGTTGGCAATTTGATCTCTGGTTCCTCTGCCTTTTCTAAAACCAGCTTGAACATCAGGAAGTTCACGGTTCATGTATTGCTAAAGCCTGACTTGGAGAATTTTGAGCTTTACTTTACTAGTGTGTGACATGAGTACAATTGTGTGGTAGTTTGAGCATTCTTTGGCATTGCCTTTCTTTGGGATTGGAATGAAAACTGTTATTTTCCAGTCCTGTGGCCACTGCTGAGTTTTCCAAATTTGTTGGCATATTGAGTGCAGCACTTTCACAGCATCATCTTTCAGGATTTGAAAGAGCTCAACTGGAATTCCATCACCTCCACTAGCTTTGTTCGTAGTGATGCTTTCTAAGGCCCACTTGACTTCACATTCCAGGATGTCTGGCTCTAGGTGAGTGATCATACCATCATGATAAGGTGTTAGATATGTGCATATGAAGTACTAGAGTGTTCAGTTCAGTTTAGTCGCTCGGTCGTGTCCGACTCTTTGGATCGCATGGACTGCTGCATGCCAGGCTTCCCTGTCCATCACCAAATCCTGGGGCTTGCTCAAAGTCATGTCTATTGAGTCAGTGTTAGATATGTGTATATGGAGTAATACGTGTTATATGTGTATATGGAGTAACAGGGTGTTATTATGTTATATATTGTGTGTACAGATTTAGGTTTTGTTGAAAGCTATTTTACTTTTCAAACAAATAGGATTTTCATGAGTCAGAACTGTAGAGCAAGGTAGAAGGTAACCAGGGGAGATATATCCTGTCTATGCTGCCTTATTAGCACTTGTCACATTGTGTTTTGTTTTTTGTGTTTTTTTTTTTTCCAAATAAGCAGAAGTTTAATTTTTATCTCATTCAAAAAAAAGGGGACCAAAGGTAGATAGTCAAAGGATGATATGGTGAAGTCCTGATGTCATAAGGTATCAAGGCTCCTATTTTCCTATTTGCCATTTTTAATATTGCTTTCATCTCACTTACTGAAGCAGTTCTAGTTCTGGTAGACATAATGCTTTCCAGGCAGAAAATTGTGTGTGTGAGAGAGAAAGAGAAACAGAGAAAGCAAAAGATAGAGACTCTTCCAGCTCTCTAATCTCCCTTTTTTTGAAATGAAATTTTTATTGCGATAATGGTGGATTCACTGTACTCATTTCTTATTAATGATAACACTTTTTTCACAACCAGAATTCTGTTGATACACTCCACTAATCTTCGATTTCCCCAGTTTTATTTGCTGTGCGTGTGTGTCTGCGTGTGTTAAATTCCTCACAGTTTCATTGTGTCTGGGTTCGTGTATCCACTACACAAACATACTGAACAATTCCAATAACATAAGGATCCCTCGATCTACGCTTTTATAACCATATTCATCTCTCTGCTGACCCATTCACTCCTCCATGACCTCCTAACCCTAACCTTTGGCAATCACTGATTTATACTAAATTTCTAAAAACTTGCAATTTCAAAATGAAACCATACGTACAACATACTTTTGAAGATAGGCTCCCCGCCCCCCCCGCCCACTCAGTATCACTCCCTAGAGAGACATCCAAATTCTT
>NW_011494858.1:3926663-3927950 GCF_000754665.1 Bison bison bison
TGAGTAGTACTCTCGGATATGGATGTACCGCTATTTGTTTAATCTATTGAAGGATATCTGATGTAATTTCAGTTTGAAGCTGTTGCACAGAAAGCCGCTATAAATATTCGGGTATAGGTTTTGTGTGAACATAAGCTTTCATTTGCCTGGGATAAATGCCCGAGTGCAACTGACGTGTTGCACAAGTGCATGTTGGTTTCCTGAACTGAAACTGTTTCCCAGAATGTCTGTACCATTTCACTTTCCTACGAGATATGTATGCGTGATACTTTCCCATCCTATCCATTTTTTCATGTAATAGCAAAAATAACTTATACTCAGTAACAACATAAAGTCATACTTCCTCTTCAAGCAGTTATCCAGTTCATAGTTTATGTTTGAAGGTAACAAATGCAAATAAGACCATAGGTATCATTGTAATATTTTCTCAGTTTTTGTTTCTTGAAAATCATGGAGATTTAGTGGGTTTATTCATCTCCAGCATTAATGTCTATTGTCTATAAGATTGGAGGCTTCACTTCCTTTGAAAAGTTTTCTAGTAGTGCTTGCCTATATGGTCAACCAATACAATATTGTAAAGTTAAATAAAATAAAATTAAAAAAATATTTAAAAATGCAAAAAAAAAGAAAAATTGACATGTGTAATCAGCCAGGCAGCGACTGTCTTCATGAACTGGAAGCAATAGAAACAAATATGTTGATGTTTTTAGGCAATGAAAGAAGGATTAAATTTTAACTATAGGACAAAGATACTGAAGTGAATAATCTAGAATTCAGTAACTTTTGTAGACCTGTGGGTTAACTAATGATTTCAACCTGTTGGACTAAATGAACACACCAGAGTTTCTCTCTGGGCAGCAGTAATACATTAATCTCAGCATTCCCAGGATTCTTTGTGGTATCTAACTCATAGCAAGTACCTGATAAATATTTAATTAAAGAATGTAATTTAAAAAAGAGACTGTAACTATAGCAAAAGTGGGATTTTGACCTTTTATTTTTTGGTCAAAGCAAGTTGAAATCAACTTTGTCAGTCCTAAATCTGATTGGTTCCTGGACTCAGGACAAATAATAATGTTTTCTTTAACTTTTTAAATGCTCTAAAAAAGCAAAATAAGCAAATGCATATATTGATACGAAAAATATGCTTAAACAAATGTAGGTAATGAGCAAATTTTCTGTATGGATTAAACATGGATCTAGATAAGAAGAGAGGAAGTTTGTTTCTTGATTAGAACATCAGTGTTCTGTGCTAGGTCAGTCAGTTCTGTCCTACTCTTTGAGACC
>NW_011494858.1:3928050-3932650 GCF_000754665.1 Bison bison bison
ACTGTAGCCCACCAGGAACCTCTGTCCATTGGGATTCTCGAGGCAAGAATACTGGAGTGGGTAGCCTATCCCTTCTTCAGGGGATCTTCGCGAACCAGGAGTTGAACCGAGGTCTCCTGTGTTGCGTGTAGATTCTTTACCAGCTGTGCTACCAGGGAAGCTCTACATCAATGTAGAATGTTGGCGTTTTCATGGCACTGAATTTTAAATTTGCATTTATTATATATATATATATATATATACAGAAAAATTGCAAGTATTTTTTAAAATGTAATTCGGGCCTTGAAAGAATTTTGAAAATTTCCAAGACACTATAACTAAACCAAGAACTCCAGATGAAAGATTTTGAACTCCGAAATTTATGGGGCCATATTCACTTGCTTCCCTAGTAGCTCAGGTGGTAAACAATTCACCTGCAATGCAGGAGACCCCGGTTCAGTTCCTGGGTTGGGAAGATCTACTGGAGAAGGGATAGGCTACCCACTCCAGTATTCTTGGGCTTCCTTGTGGCTCAGCTGGTAAACAATCCGCCTGCAATGCAGGAGACCCCGGTTCAACTCCTGGGTCAGGAAGATCCCCTAGAGGAGAGCATGGCAACCCACTCCAGTGTTCTTGCCTGGAGAAGCTCTATGGACAGAGGTACTTGGGGAGCTACAGTCCATGGAGTCGCAAAGAGCTGGACATGACTGAGCGACTAAGCACACACAACCTTCACTTGGGTAGGCTAACATATGAAGCCATGAAAGAAACTATGAGAGACACAATATTTTATGTGTGATGGAGAAAGGATGCTGAGGAAAAAGTATCAAAAAATTAAGACTTATTCGTTATACTTTTTATTACTACTTCTGTACAATCCTTATATGTAACTGTTTTGGTTTTATGATTCTTGGGATATACAGTGTCTACTATTAATTCTTGGTGGCTGTAGTGGCGGTAGTTAAGAACATGAACTCTAAAAGCAGACAAGTGCCTGGGTTTGATTTTCACCTCTGTCACATATTGGCTGTGTGACTTTTGGCAAATTGCTTAATATCTCTGCTTCACTGTTCATCTATAAAGTGAAAATAATACTTACCTCATGGCTTTTTGATGAATATTAAATGTGTTAATATTTATAAAACAGAAATGCTTGTGCATAGTATATGTCATAGAAGTAAAATTGCTAAGTAAAAACTGTGTGTTTGGAGGTGATAATGCAAAAAAAAGTCAATAAAGTTATCATTTTCTTCTCTCTCTCTCTTTCTCTGTGTATGTGTGTGTCTGTCTATGTTTTTCTTCTGTGCCTCTATTTCTCTTAATTTTTCTCTGCCTTATAATACAAAGAAGCAACCCTATAAATAGGTTGAAACTTAAAAATGCCTTATGAAATTATTTTTTTCAAGACAAGAATGAGCCTCTGTTTTTGATCAGAAGCCGATCTTCAGTTTTGAAATGTTCTGTATTCATAAGGAACTGTTCTGTTGGTTAGGACCATACAGGGAAAAACAAACAAAAAAATCCTTTCCTTAAGGGATTCCTCTTGTCATACAGAACTTTTACATTGGATATTTTCACTAAATTAGTCAACTTACTTATTCCAACAATGTTTTTTATTCCTTTCAACTGGTCATCTCTCTCTTATTAGCAGCTGACTTTTGATACCACCATGGGTGGCTTCGGTGTCTGACCTGTGTACAATACATCAATGTATTGCTTATGTAGAGAGGTGCTTGGTGGCTTTTTCATTTTTTGGATCAGTAAATTACGAAAAATTTTAAACATGATTAAAAAACAAATTTTCAGTTTTTTTGTTTTAACATATTAGGATATTAGAACATTCAGACAAAACAAAAACCATCACCTATATCCCAACATTTTGTGAAATAACATTTTAACATAAGAGCAACAAACAGCAACAACAAAAACTAGAAAGGACAATTTGAGAATGAGAACCACTCTGTAAATGGAATAAGTTTAAGTTAAGGGAAAACTCACTTTATTTTTACGTTATTATTTCTCCTCAAAAAGTAAGAACCACATTATGGACTGACATGAGAACTGGGACAACCACATCTCTTTATGGGAACATATTTTTTTAAGTTTTTCTCTAAAGATCTATTGGTGATAAAAGGAAAACCATTGACATGCTGTCAAATCAACATGACTGGTGGTCCAGTTTATAAAATGGTGAAAGTCATGACTCAAAATGAAATTTCTAAAGAGCTCTTCCTCACAGTAGTATTTTCTCCTCTAATGAAAAGTAACACATTAATTTCCCTGTCAACTCTTATTTACTTACTGCTGTGATGATACCCAGTAAATGGTGCCAAGGACTGAAAGACACCTTAACAGTTACTGGAATGAAAGTGGAGAAAAAAGTAGAAATTATAAAAGGAATGGTAAATATAAACCTTTCTTTCTTTCAGTTTAAAAGGCTGCTGCTGTTATTGTTGGTATCCAGTTATGTGAATAAGTTGGAAAGGATTAGTGACACCGGGCACCATTTTTACCGTGTATTTTTACAGGAATCTTCTCCCCCATCTCCAAATTGTACCAGCTTGATGTGAAACGCAATATTTTAAAATACACAGTTACATAAAAGTTTGGTGCTTTGTAGGAGAACTTCTCACCTCCAAGAATTAACTGATTTTTTTTCTTTTTCTTTTTTTTTTAACCATATACTATAATAAAGAGGTCTTCCCTGGTATTCAACTGGTAATGCAGGAGACCATGGTTTGACTTCTGGGTCAGGAAGTTCCCCTGGAGAAAGGATAGGCTACCCACTCCAATATTCTTGGGTTTCCCTAGTGGCTCAGATGGTAAAGAATCTACCTGCAATGCAGGAGACCTGGGTTTGATACCTGGATTGGGAAGATCCACTGGAAGAGGGCATAGCAACCCACCCCAGTATTCTTGCTTGGAGAATCCCTACGGTCAGAGGAGCCTGCCAGGCACAGTCCATGGGGATGCAGAGAGTCAGACACGACTGAGCGACTAAACACATCGAATAATAAAGAAGCTTCCAGAATATTCAAACCTGTAATTAACTTATGCCATTTTCAACACTTGTATAATGATAACTAGAACTATAAATTTACAGAATTTTGATTCAACTTCTAGTGTTATGTAAAAGTTTTATATGGCATTTATGGTTTGGTCTAATTGACAAAGTAGTAAAAATTACAATTAATGATATGGATACAAAGATAAGTGAGGAAGGCATGGCAACCCACTCCAGTATTATTGCCTGGAGAATCCCTATGGATTCTCCATAGGGAGAATAGTCTCCAGAGGAGACTGGTGGGCTACAGTCCTTGGGGTCACAAAGAGTCAGACATGACTGAGCGACTGAGCACAGAGGTAAATAAGTCTAGATTTTTTCTCCTTTAAGGAGCTCATTTTTGTGTGTGTGCATGCACAGTGAAACCTGAATAGGTTTCAAATCCCTTTTTAGGTCACTTTTGATATTTTAACCAGATATGCTAGAATTTGGCACTTTTAAAAACATTTTTTAAATTGGAGCATATTTACCATGTTGTGTTGGTTTCTGCCTTAGAGCAATCTGAATGAGTCATAACTACATATGTGTGTGTGTGTATATATATATATCTCCCCTCCCTTTTAAGCCACCTTCCCAGCCCCTCATCCCACCCGTCTAGGTTGTCACAGAGCACCAGGCTGGGCACCCAGTGTTATATAGCAGTTTCCCACTAGTTAGCTATTTTACACATGATAGTGTATATATGTCAAATATATACACTGGTCAAATACATACTCCTGGTACTATCTCAGTTCATCCCACCCTCTACTTCCCCTGCTAATCCACAAGTCCATCCCCTACTTCTGGTTCTCCATTCCTTCCCTGCAAACAGGTTAATCAGTATCATTTTTCTAGATTCCATATATATGCATTAGTATACAAAGAAATAGAGGAAAACAACAGAATGGGAAAGACTAGAAATCTGTATGCAGGTCAGGAAGCAACAGTTAGAACTGGACATGGAACACAATAAGAAAATTAGAGATACCAAAGGAATATTTCATGCAAAGATGGGCTCGATAAAAAACAGAAATGGTATGGACCTAACAGAAGCAGAAGATATTAAGAAGAGATGGCAAGAATACACAGAAGAACTGTATAAAAAAGATCTTCACGACCCAGATAGTCACGATGGTGTGATCACTGACCTAGAGCCAGACATCCTGGAATGTGAAGTCAAGTGGGCCTTAGAAAGCATCACTACGAACAAAGCTAGTGGAGGTGATGGAATTCCAGTTGAGCTATTCCAAATCCTGAAAGCTGATGCTGTGAAAGTGCTACACTCAATATGCCAGCAAATTTGGAAAACTCAGCAGTGGCCACAGGACTGGAAAAGGTCAGTTTTCATTCCAATCCCAAAGAAAGGCAATGCTAAAGAATGCTCAAACCACCGCACAATTGCACTCATCTCACACGCTAGTAAAGTAATGCTCAAGCCAGGCTTCAGCAGTAGGTGAACCATGAACTTCCTGATGTTCAAGCTGGTTTTAGAAAAGACAGAGGAACCAGAGATCAAATTGCCAACATCCGCTGGATCATGGAAAAAGCAAGAGAGTTCCAGAAAAGCATCTATTTCTG
>NW_011494858.1:3933383-3944490 GCF_000754665.1 Bison bison bison
GGAAGCAATGATGCTAAAGCTGAAACTCCAGTGCTTTGGCCACCTCATGTGAAGAGTTGACTCATTGGAAAAGACCCTGATGCTGGGAGGGATTGGGGCAAGAGGAGAAGGGGACGCCAGAGGATGAGATGGCTGGATGGTATCACTGACTTGATGGACGTGAGTCTGAGTGAACTCCGGGAGTTGGTGATGAACAGGGAGGCCTGGCATGCTACGATTCATGGGGTCGCAAAGAGTTGGACACGACTGAGCGACTGATCTGATCTGATACGATATTTACTTCTCTTTTTCTGACATACTTTACTCTGTATAACAGACTGCAGATTCATCCACCTCACTATAACTGACTCCAGTTCATTTCTTTTTTAAGGCTGAATAATATTCCATGGTATGTATGTACCACAGCTTCTTTGTCCATTCATCTGTTGATGGACATCTAGATTGTTTCTATGTCCTCAGTTCAGTCGCTCAGTCGTGTCCGACTCTTTGTGACCCCATGAATCGCAGCACGCCAGGCCTCCCTGTCCATCACCAACTCCTGGAGTTCACTCAGACTCACGTCCATCGAGTCAGTGATGCCATCCAGCCATCTCATC
Source organism: Bison bison bison (assembly GCF_000754665.1). Lineage (NCBI taxonomy): Eukaryota > Metazoa > Chordata > Mammalia > Artiodactyla > Bovidae > Bison > Bison bison. Next base: position 3,933,980 of record NW_011494858.1, read on the forward strand.
CTCTGGCGTCCCCTTCTCTTCCTGTTCCCAATCCCTCCCAGCATCAGAGTCTTTTCCAATGAGTCAACTCTTCGCATGAGGTGGCCAAAGTACTGGAGTTTCAGCTTTAGCATCATTCCTTCCAAAGAACACCCAGGGCTGATCTCCTTCAGAATGGACTGGTTGGATCTACTTGCAGACCAAGGTACTCTCAAGAGTCTTCTCCAACACCACAGTTCAAAAGCATCAATTCTTTGGCCCTCAGCTTTCTTTATAGTCCAACTCTTACATCCATACATGACCACTGGAAAAACCATAGCCTTGACTAGCTATTGTAAATAGTACTGCAGTGAACATTGGGCTACATGTGTCTTCTTCAGTTATGATTTACTCAGGGTATATGCCCAGTAGTAGAGAAGGAAATGGCAACCCACTCCAGTATTCTTGCCTGGAGAACACCATGGACAGAGGAGCCTGGTGGTTTGTGGTCCATGGGGTCGCAAAGAGTCGGACACAACTGAGTGACTGACACCACAACAATGCCCATTAGTGGGATTGCTGGGTCATATGGTAGTTTTATTTCTACTACTCTAAGGAATCTCCGTGCTGTTCTCCACAGTGTCTGTCTTGTTGACATCCCCACCAACAGTGCAGGAGGATTCCATTTGCTCTGCATCCTCTCCAGCATTTATTGTTTGTATACGTTTTGATGAGGGTCATCCTGATTGGTGTGAGTTTGATATCTCATTGCAGTTTTGATTTGTATTTCTGATAAGTAGTGATGTTGATCATTTTTTCATGTGTATTTTCCCTTTGTATGTCTTCTTTGGAGAAATGTCTGTTTTAAGTCTTCTGCCCATTTGTTGACTGGATTGTTTGTTTTTCTGATATTGGGCTTATGAGCTGCTTATATATTTTGGAGATTAACCCTTTGTTAGTTGCTTCAGTTGTAGTTTTCTGTCATTCTCACTTTTCATCTTGTTTATAGTTTCCTTTGTTATGCAAAAGCTTCTAAGTTTAATTATGTCCTGTTTGTTTATTTTTGTTTTTATTTTCATTACTTTAGAAGATGGGTCAAAGAGAATGTTGCTGTGATTTATGTCAGTGTTCTGCCTATGTTTTTCTCTAAGAATTTTATAGTTTCTAGCCTTACATTTAGGTCTTTATCCATTTTTGAATTTACTTCTGTGTATGATGGTAGTAGGAAGTGTTCTAATTTTATTCTTCCACATGTCACTGTCCAGTTTTTCTAGCACCATTTATTAAAGAGGCTCCCTTTTCTCCATTGTATATTCTTGCCTCTTTTGTCAAAGATAAGGTGCCTGTAAGTGCATGGGTTTATCTCTAGGATTTCAGTCTTGTTTCTTTGATGTATATTTCTCTTTTTGTGCCAATACTATACTGTCTTGATAACTGTAGCTTTGTAATAGAGTCTGAAGTCAAGAAGGTTGATTACTCCAGCTCTGTTTTTCTTTCTCAAAATTGCTTTGGCTATTTAGGGTCTTTTGTGTTTCCATACAGATTGTGAAATTTTTTGTTCTGATTCTGTGAAAAATGCCATTGGTAATTTGATAGGGAGTGCATTGAATCTGTAGGTTGCTTTGGATAGTATATTTATTTTGGATAGTATATTTATTGTAATAAGAATCACAGTATTCTTCTAATCTGAGAACATGGTGTATCTCTCTATATATTTGTGTGTTACTGATTTCTTTTATCAGTGTCTAATAATTTTCTGTATATGTATCTTTTTCCTTTTTAGGTAGGTTTATTCCTAGGTACTCTTTTTGTTGCAAGAGTTTGCACTTTCACATCTGCCTCTGGGCCAGGAGATATGGCCCTGGGACCACCTATGGTAGAAAATTGAAATTAAGAGACTCCTCATAAAGCTGAAACCATCAAAGAATTTCATTCTCAATGAATGGTGGACTAGGATATAACAAGGAAACATCTCTGCTTAGACTTGGCTCTGGAAGGAAAGAAAACTTCTTAGAAGAATTTATAGACCTCTGCATGTATGTTGATCTCGGGTTCAAATATACAATAGTAATGTGGTCTTAGAGATCTTAAGCTAATAAATTAGCAACAGTGAATCAGGGTTGGCAACACCTGAGGGTCACTGACAGAAGCTGATGTGCAGCTTTAGTAGAGTGTGGATTGGAGTGATCTACTTTAATCACACGCTTCCCAGGATGCCAATAGACAAAACTCAACTGTACTTGAATTTGCCAAAATTACAAATTATAAAGCAAACACCCATAGCTAAGAGTCAGCAGAAATTGCAAGAGCAGAATCAGACCTCCAGGCATTTATGATATTAGAATTATTATGTACAGCATTAAGGTGAGTATGTTTTATATGCCTTTCAAAATATAGGCTCAAAATATAAGAAATGAGATATTCATCCAGAAAAAGGAAAATTTTCCAAAGAACCAGATACTTCTAAAAATGAAAAAATTACTGTCAAAATCTTTACTAGTTTTTTTAAGGCTACCATAAAAAAGTAGCAAAAACTGTGTAGCTTAAAACAACAGAAATGTATTGTCTCACAGCTCTGGAGGCTAGAAGTCCAAAATAAAGGTGTTAGGAGGGTGGATTCCTTTTGAGGGCTGGTAGCAAGAATCTCTCTCCTAGCTTCTTGCTGGTTTACTGACAGCCTGGAGTGTGTTGGCTATGACAGTCCTCACGTGGCATTCTCTCAGTGTCAGGAGAGAAGTTAAACAGCAAATCAGACACAGTTTTATACTGAATTTATGAACTGAAAGATAAACTTGGGTAATTTCTTTTGATATAATAGACAGACATAGTGATAGCAAATGAGGGATTAGGACACATGGAGAATAAAATGAGAAGGTCAAAAATGTTATTAGAGTTCCATAGGTAGAAGATAGAAAATAAAAAAGATGAGATTTTTGAATGTATGTTTTCTTAAAATTAAGATCTTTAAAAAGATAAATCCACAACTTAAGGAAATGTAGCAAATGTCAAACAAGACAAATAAAAAGTAGTAACTAGATACATAGTAGGGAAATATTGGAAAAACATAGAAAGAAAAACACCAATACAGTATACTAACGCATATATATGGAATTTAGAAAGATGGTAACAATAACCCTGTATACGAGACAGCAAAAGAGACACTGATGTATAGAACAGTCTTTTGGACTCTGTGGGAGAGGGAGAGGGTAAAATGATTTGGGAAAATGGCATTTAAACATGTATAATGTCATATATGAAATGAGTCGCCAGTCCATGTTCGATGCACGATACTGGATGCTTGGGGCTGGTGCACTGGGACGACCCAGAGGGATGGTATGGAGAGGGAGGAGGGAGGAGGGTTCAGGATGGGGAACACATGTATACCTGTGGCGGATTCATTTTGATATATGGCAAAACCAATACAATATTGTAAAGTTAAAAAATAAAATAAAATCAAAAAGAAAAACATAAAGAGAAAAACTTTAGAAGCAGAAAGAACAAATGCTCTTTAAGATTCATTTTGATATTTGGCAAAACTAATACAATTATGTAAAGTTTAAAAATAAAATTAAAAAAAAAAAACAAGTAAACTGAGAGCTTACATCTGAAAAGCAGTAATGGAAGGCAAATGACTTCAAAATGCTGAGAAGAAATAAGAAGGTATAATGAGACATTTTCCTATGAGAGACTTTACCATGAACAGACCTTCACAAAAGAAATTTTAGGTATATTTGAAGAGTATAGAGATCTCAAAAGAAATGATCAGGATGTCAGAAGGAATGGTGAACATAAAAGTTAGAACATATGACCATGTACTAAATATTATTATAAAATACTTATGTTAATATGCAATACTGGGAAATAAAAAATGGTAGCAAAGTTCTGGACAAAAATAACAAATTTAATGGAAGATGACCTCTGGAATTTAAAGCAGTTTAAGCATGTATTGAATAAAAGGAGGACTGAAATATTGTTTTGATTTGGGCTTTATTAATTAACACTATAAATGCAAATCATTCAAGAATAGAAAATAATGTTCAGTTTGTAAGAGGACAAAAGTAGAATATGAAAAATAATTTCAGTATATTCCAAAAATAGCATAAATGGAGGAAAGAAAGGTATGTAAAGGAGAAAGGAGAGCACTAAATTAACTCAGAATTCAATCTAATAATATAAACTTTTACATAAAACAGGAAAAATTATCATATTAGATAAAGATATAAATCTAATCTACTCATTACAATGATACACCAAATTAATAGAGTTACAGGTTAAAATTATAAGATATCATTGAATATTGGATGATCATAGAATAGCAGATGAATGTATATTTATGGAAGACTAGAATTTCATTATTAGTAACATTATTATGGATAAGAGGAGTTTCTATAATGAACATAATGCTTAACTTGTATGGTACTAACGGTGTAATCTTTATTATATATAAAGAAAATTTGAGAGAATTACATAGAACAATAGACAAAGACACTATTATAATTGGTAATATATCACATATCTCACTTCTAATTTTTGTCTTATTTGACTATCCTTTACTAAAGAAATAGCAGATTTATTCCAACAGTAAATAACCTTGGTCTAGTGTGACCACAGTGGACACAACTTAGCGACTGAACAACAACAACAAAATGAATATACATGTTTAGTTTGTCCCTAGCGCTTACAGCATTCACATTGTTATCAAGAATGTACAAATCATTTGTAAAAATTGGATATGCATTATACTGTAAGAACAGGCATTGATGAATTTCTAAGCCTCCAATTCATACATTCCAGTTTGACTCTAAGAATTAAAAGTGAATTATTAAAAAATAGAATTGGCAATTTTAAAAGTACACTTTTAAATAACTCATGCATTGCAGCAAAAATAAAAATGGAAATTAGAAAATATTTTAAACTGGATGATAAAAATTGTATCAGAAATTTGGTGATGCAGTCACACTGGTGTTTGTCGCTTTTAGTGCTTCTTAAAGAGGAGGACTGAAATTCAGTGTGATATCCCGTTAAATTTAAGAAGTTAAAAAAATAAGTAATTCAAAGAAAGTGAATAATTCAAGAGCAGAAACTATAATAATACATTTTTTTCAGAACTTTGAGATATTTTTCTACCAACTTCTGACTTATAGGCTTTCTGATGAGAAGTCCACAGTTATGTTAGTAGTTATTCTGTATGGAGTAATATTTCTTGTGTATTGGTTTTGAATATTTTTTTATCTTTGGTTTATAGCAATTTGACTATGATATGGTTACCTGGGGTTTTCTTTGCATTCTCTTTGAAGTCTAATGAGCGTATTGAGTATTGTCAACTTTTGTATAAGTTTATGTATTCACCAAATTTGAGAAAGTTTAGCCCACTATTTCTTCAAATATTTTCTTTGCCCCCTATTCTCTCCCCCTGTCTTCTGGGACTGCAATTACTCATAGGATAGAACATTTAATATTTTCCCATAAAGTTTTGAAGCTGTGTTCATTTTCTCATATCCATTTCCTCTCTGTCTTAAGATTAGGTGATTTCTATAGATCTGCATGTATTCACGTCCTTAAATTGATGATGCTTTCATCCCCACAGAGGCCTTTGCGTACGTCCTTCCTGTGCTAGGTTAACAAACCACCCTCGCATAACCTCTTTCTGCTAGTTAACTCCTATACATTCTTCAGATCTCACCTTAGGCAACGCCTTTATCAAACCGGATAGGTTTCTGTTTCATTAACATGCCTTCCTTGCACTTATCTCACTTTATGATAATACATGTGCTAGTATGATTAATTAATTAGAGCTTGTCATTTCCATGAGATAAATTTCATAGAACAGGCAGATTCTAACTTTCTCCCCACTATTGTGTATCCCCTGGCACAAAGGAAGCATATAGTAATTGCTTAATAAAAACATATGGCTTTGTTCTTTCAGAGAATTATCAGCCTTCACACATGTGTTTAATGTAGACAAGTCAAATGTTAATTTGTCTTCTTTTTAACCTTACCTTGCTGAACTATGAAGTGAAGGGATGGGATTAGAATTTACCTATGGATCTGGCTAAAATGCCATTTGTTATCTATTTTTGGTTTAAAAGGATGAACTTAATGAGAAAAAGGGTAAAGATTAGTTTTCAGGTTTCTTTTCATTTTCATAATTGTAAAGGCATAATTAAGTGAAATAATACATTGACTATCATTGAAACTTGCTTAATTCTTGTATATGAGTTAGTGCTATTTTGTTTTTTTCCATATAAGTAGTGGATCCATTCAAATTCATCATTATATCCTCCTCCTCCCGCCCCCTCCCCAGAACTTATGTATCTACTTAGCTCTATCTAGCAATAGGCTTACTAGGTGGCTCAATAGTCAACAATCCATTTGTCAAGCAGGAGACCTGGGTTTGATCCCTAGGTCAGGAAGATTCCATGGCATAGGAAATGGCAACCCACACTAGTGTTCTTGCCATGGGAAATCCCATGGACAGAAGACCCTGGTGGGTTACAGTCCATAGGGTTATGAAGAGTTGACTTCATAAAGCAGACACACATGCATATATAGCTTTATTCACTCTCTAAGTACATTTGAGAGACTATTAGGGTAGTAGAAATCCACCTCCAAATGCTTAAAAATATCTGCTATCAACTTAACAAAATCTTCCCCAAAATGTTATCAGAAATATCTAAAAGGTTATAAAATTGTGATTTTTTTTTACTATATATAATTAAATGACAGTTATTCAATTTAGAGGAAATACTCTTTTGTTGAATATTACTTTCTTGAGCTTTTATTTGTGGCTTCCCAATATGGAGAAAGGCAGATGTCCTGGAAAATAAGTTAAACTGTTGCAAAGTATTAAGTCCCTTCCTTCTAGATTCCTTAAATGCCAGTAATCTTTGCAGTGTATGGAAGTTCACTGCAGATTTGTCTGTTTTGCAGTTAACAGAGTGGGAATAAATCTTCTCAAAAAGTTTACTTGAGGGCCTTCAAATCCCTTTCGTCAACAGCTAATCAAAATTTTTGTTCTATCAACAACAGTTCAGTAACGTCAAGTTCACTTCTGGAACAGACCATTTACTTTATTATTTACTCAATTATAGTGTCAGCTGCAATCACTTTGTGATCCTAATGCTATACAATTTAAAATGCTGTGAGTGTGTGAGTTTTCCAGACTCAGATGGCTCTGATCAGCAATTTCCATAAGATGTGAGACTTGGCGTTCTTTGATTTAAAGCAAGATGATAGTCTTGGTAATCTAGTTGACTACTGATTCCTACGAGGGAAGTATGTATGCAGTCACCTCCGTGTAGCTTTACGATTTCATGAACAGGATACAGCAAGACAAATAAGTTGCTCTTTGTCCTTGAGGAATATTAAGGGAAACAATGTCTTCGACATAGACATTCCAGAAGGGAATCTCATTCAAAATTTAATGCATTTTTTGAACTTATGAAAAAAGAGAAGGTGCAGTCACATAATGATCCTTTTAATTTTGTCAGAAAATGAGATTTTATTGCCTTTTTAGCATCTTTATGAATATCTCTCTTTCCTGTAGTTATCTAACTTTTCAAAGTGAGATAGTTGGGTGGAGATTAGCTTGGGGAGTAGAAAAAATAAATTATTTCTATACTGGAAGGGATTTTTTTTTTTAAAGAGGTGATTGATCCACTTTTGTACCTTATCCCGATATTATGCTACTTCACCTTACTGAAGCAATGCTGGCAAAGAATTCCAGACAAGGTGATTCTTCTTAAGGTCTCAGATATCTTGACCATTGCTAATGGAAAATAAAATGCATACAGTCACTTGTAACAGGCATAATTGACTTCAATGCAATGGCAGCATAAAAGCTTATTTCATCACACACAGGAACAAAGATTTTTTAAGGTTAAATAGCATTATTTGGTGGACAGTGGCACCCCACTCCAGTACTCTTGCCTGGAAAATCCCATGGACGGAGGAGCTTGGTGGGCTGCAGCCCATGGGGTCGTGAAGAGTCGGACACGACTGAGTGACTTCAGTTTGACTTTTCACTTTCATGCATTGGAGAAGGAAATGGCAACCCACTCCAGTGTTCTCTAGAATCCCAGGGATAGGGGAGCCTGGTGGTCTGCCGTCTACGGGGTCGCACAGAGTTGGACATGACTGAAGTGACTTAGCAGCAGCAGCAGCAGCATTATTTGGAGGGGGGAACCCCTAAGATTTCTTTTACTAACACTGAGACCTCAAAGTAAAACATGGTGGTACAATTTTAAAGGATTTCATGTGTGTGTGTTTGTCACTCAGTCATGTCCAACTCTTTGTGACTCCATGTACTGTCGTCCACCAGGCTCCTCTGTCTGTGGGATTTCCCAGGCAAGAATAGTGGAGTGGGTTGCCATTCCCTTCTCCAAGGGATCTTCCCATCCCAAGGTCAAACCCAGGTCTGCTACATTACAGGTGGATTCTTTACCATTTGAGCCACCAGGGAAGCTGGAGAGGTTGCCATGCCCTGCTCCAGGAGATCTTCCCGACCCAGGGATCGAACCTGTGTCTCTTATGTCTCCTACATTGGCAGGCAGGTTCTTTACCAGTAGTGCCACTTCAGTGTACCCATAAAATTTATGTAAATTGTTTGGCCTTTTCATTATTTTGCACTAATAAATCATCAAGATTTGCAACTTATGAATTTAGCTGCTTGGGTTTGTAAGTTGAGGGATAGTAATTTTTCTATTTGTTTCCTATCTTTGGGTTTTTCTTTATATTAATTTCAACTTAGAGTATAATTAGTGTATACAGGTGATACCAGTTGTCAGTAATAAAATCCATAAAATGTAGATTCGAGAAAAATGATACAGTCATGCTCTAGTGTTTCATGAAAACTATCTCAATAATTTCTGAGTGTTGTTTCAATTTTATTTGAAAATGATTTAACCAAGGTTACAAGTTCTTAAAAGTTCTTGGTAAGTCATTTCAAAGTCCCTTTTTAGTGTACACTTTGGATTAATTTGAATCAATTGCATTTGAGTCAATTAAATATCTGTATGTTAAAAATTAGCTCTTTAAAAGGTGTTTTTGTTTAGTGAGTAGTTTCTATATTAATTATATGCAAAAATGTTCTATAACCCTATCATCCAAAAACTACTGAAGATGAGATGAGTTCTTAGAAAATAAATAAGGTGAAGCAAAATACGTAACATATTTTAATATTTGAGTTTTGAACCAAAGCATTTAACAATACTGGGAATGGGTTAATTTTTCCCCACCCAACTTATAAGAGCAGTAGATGAATCCCATGCACATTTGTACTGCTTCTGTTTGCTCTCTGTTTTTTTGAAGAGCTACAACCTGTGATAGCTCTTTGTATTGATGCCAAGAAAGGCTTCTGAATCCTTGTAGGTAAAAATACAGCCAAGATGTAAGAATTTTAACTACAATCTGGATACAGTGGAGAAATGTCTTAGAACATCATAATAAACAGCATCTCCCCTACACAGCTGATTGCTGCAGGAGAGAAGTGCAGATGTGGGTGCATGTATGTGTGTGTGTATGTCTGAGAGAGAAAGACAAAGGTGCGGATAGGTAGACAAATTTTGAACAATGTTGGGTAAATTAGACAAATCTAGAGATGTGGTAGACTTATGACTCTCCCAACCCTATCCCCCTCCTGGTCCTCTGCTGGCAGAGCCTGTTTCCCTTGGAAAGGTGATACATGCCTAAGTACTTGCTTCCTAGCTTCCCCTGCAGCTAGGGCATTGAAATATAAACTTGACTTAGCCAATGGAAAAGCAAAGTCTTTTGTAAGGTTGCAGCAGAGTTAATTGCCCATGAATAAAAAGATATGAAAAGCATAAAACACTCTTCTTCACTGGATGTGACAGTGAGTACACATTGAAGCCTGGGGTTTCTGAAGTCTTCTTACAAACAGCAGGGGGATAGAGCAGATATGGGGAGGATAACAGAGGAAACCAAGGGAAAGAATTTATTTAGGTCATTCCAAAGCCTTTGACCGTGTGGATCACAATAAACTGTGGAAAATTCTGAAAGAGATGGGAATATCAGAACACCTGACCTGCCTCTTGAGAAACCTATATGCAGGTCAGAAAGCAACAGTTAGAACTGGACATGGAACAATAGACTGCTTCCAAAAGGAAAAGGAGTACGTCAAGGCTGTATATTGTCACCCTGCTTATTTAACTTATATGCAGAGTACATCATGAGAAACACTGGGCTGGAAGAAGCACAAGCTGGAATCAAGATTGCTGGGAGAAATATCAATAACTCAGATATGCAGATGATACCACCCTTATGGCAGAAAATGAAGAGGAACTAAAAAGCCTCTTGATGAAAGTGAAAGAGGAGAGTGAAAAACTTGTCTTAAAGCTCAACATTCAGAAAACGAAGATCATGGCATCTGGTCCCATCACTTCATGGCAAATAGATGGGGAAACAGTGGAAACAGTGTCAGACTTTATTTTTTTGGGCTCCAAAATCACTGCAGATGGTGATTGCAGCCATGAAATTAAAAGACGCTTACTCCTTGGAAGAAAAGTTATGACCAACCTACTGCATATGCAAAAGCA
>NW_011494858.1:3944590-3949745 GCF_000754665.1 Bison bison bison
CAAGGCTATGGTTTTTCCAGTGGTCATGTATGGATGTGAGAGTTGGACTGTGAAGAAAGCTGAGTGCCAAAGAATTGATGCTTTCGAACTGTGGTGTTGGAGAAGACTCTTGAGCATCCCTTGGACTGCAAGGAGATCCAACCAATCCATTCTGAAGGAGATCAGCCCTGGGATTTCTTTGGAAGGAATGATGCTAAAGCTGAAACTCCAGTACTTTGGCCACCTCATGGGAAGAGTCGACTCATTGGAAAAGACTCTGATGCTGGGAGGGATTGGGGACAGAAGGAAAATGGGATGACAGAGGATGAGATGGCTGGATGGCATCACTAACTCGATGGACATGAGTCTGAGTGAACTCCAGGAGTTGGTGATGGACACGGAGGCCTGGCTTGCTGCGATTCATGGGGTCACAAAGAGTCGGACACGACTAAGCAAATGAACTGAACTGAATAACTTCTTGACTTAGAACCAAATCTGAAACAACACTACCTCTGGAAATTTTTGTCTAAAAAATATTAGATGTATAAGTAATTTTAAGGTAGCTATTCTGTTAGAGAAAAAATCATCTTAAAGGCAGAAGTAATCAATTATCATGTTGTTGTTTTGGTCACTCAGTCATGTCCAACTCTATTGTGACTCCATGGACTATAGCCTACCAGGCTCCTCTGTCCATGGGATTTCCAGACAAGAATACTGGAGTGGGTTGCCATTTCTTACTCCACAGAATCTTCCTATTTGCAGATGCCTAAAATATATATATACACCTACAAACATTTATGTAGGTATGTATGTGTATATATGCATCAGTTCAGTTCAGTCACTCAGTCGTGTCCGACTCTTTGCGACCCCATGATTCACAGCACGCCAGGCCTCCCTGTCCATCACCAACTCCCAGAGTTCACTCAGACTCACATCCATCGAGTCAGTGATGCCATCCAGCCATCGCATCCTCTGGCGTCCCCTTCTCCTCCTGCCCCCAATCCCTCCCAGCATCAGAGTCTTTTCCAATGAGTCAACTCTTCGCATGAGGTGGCCAAAGTATTGGAGTTTCAGCTTTAGCATCATTCCTTCCAAAGAAATCCCAGGGCTGATCTCCTTCAGAATGGACTGGTTGAATCTCCTTGCAGTCCAAGGGACTCTCAAGAGTCTTCTCCAACACCACCGTTTAAAAGCATCAGTTCTTTGGCACTCAGCCTTTTTCACAGTCCAGCTCTCACATCCATACATGACCATAGGAAAAACCATAGCCTTGACTAGACGGACCTTTGTTGGCAAAGTAATGTCTCTGCTTTTGAATATGCTATCTAGGTTGGTCATAACTTTTCTTCCAAGGAGTAAGTGTCTTTTAGTTTCATGGCTGCAGTCACTATCTGTAGTGATTTTGGAGCCCAAAAAAATAAAGTCTGACACTGTTTCCACTGTTTTCCCATCTATTTCCCATGAAGTGATGGGACTGGATGCCATGATCTTTGTTTTTTTTCTGAATGTTGAGCTTTAAGCCAACTTTTTCACTCTCCACTTTCACTTTCATCAAGAGGCTTTTGAGTTCCTCTTCACTTTCTGCCATAAGGGTGGTATCATCTGCATATCTGAGGTTATTGATATTTCTCCCGGCAATCTTGATTCCAGCTTGTATTTCTTCCAGTCCAGCGTTTCAGTATCTGTATATATGTGTGTGTGTGTGTGTGTACTTTTTCCTTTAGTATTATATAACTCATTTACCAAAACATGTAGACAAGTCAGAATGAAGAGAGTGCAACTTGACTTCTGTTTTCCATTTGACAGTAAATTTTAAAATGATACAGTTATTAGAATTGAGTGGAGATACACTCAAGTATTTATGGAATTTTTCTATTTTATCACACATGTTCAGGACCTTTTGAAGCTGTGTGCAATAGTTACGGAGCCATTTAGCAGAACACAGCTAAAGTTGGCTTCTTTTTTCTGTACTATGTTTCTGTGCTATGATTTCAAGCTAAAGTATGTTAGCTTATTCAAGGATTCTTAGCAACATGGGATGTTTATGACTCATGGGACCCAGTGGAATCCTTTGGCTCTGTTAGCTTATTTATATGATTGTGTGTGAAACAGTTCCACGTTGTACACCAGACCTATGTATAAAATACCATTTATAATTGTTTTAAAATACAATTTGGCAAAACTAATACAATTTGTAAAGTTTAAAAATAAAATAAAATTTAAAAAAATAAATAAAATACAAAGAAATTCCTATAATATGCTGATCTGAGTGACAGCATAGTATTGGGTTGGCCAAAAAGTTCATTTTAGTTCCCCCCATAAGCTGTTATAGAAAAACCCAAACCAATTTTTTGGCCTCCTAATAATTCTTTATAGTTGAAACTAAACATACAGCTCTAACAAAATGTAAAGTGACTTGAAAATCATTGTGCCAACATAGTTATATGTGTATTCAACTAAAAGTGGTATTTAAATTTTAAACTACCAAGACCTAAAATTCCGTTCACTATTTTGTATATTTTTTTTAAATTTTATTTTATTTTTAAACTTTACATAATTGTATTAGTTTTGCCAAATATCAAAATGAATCCATCACAGGTATACATGTGCTCACGGTCTATGAACACTTTCCTTGAAACATTTTACCCAGTTTAGGAGTGTACACCACAAAGAGGATTAGAAGTATGTAATTTGCTGTAAACTAACAAATACAACCAACAATTCAAAGCACACATTTTACTCATAGTGACTGGATGATTTTACCTTCATATATAAAGGACAGCACATTCATTCACACAAATATTAAATATCTATACATAATAGAACTTAACTGAATTTATAATTTTTCACAATTTTTTATAGAAGAGCATTGGATGAATGTCATTTTTTAGTTGCATTGTATTTTAAGAGATTATTTTAATTGACATTCCAAGCTTTTTTTTTCATCTGATCTGCTACAGATGGTCTCCAGCCATCCTTATCAAGAGATAAGCATTCTCAACTCTTACAAATTATGGTAAATGAATATTAATCAGTTTTGCCTCTTTATAGAGACTGTAATTCCAGATGAAAGCCTGCTGTTTATAACTCTGAATTTCTGCCAAAACAAAGATGTTGAAATGCATTTGGATACTATCTATATGCAGTGGATTAAAAAAATATGAATACATATATGTAACATATTTTATAAAATATTACACAGATTATGTATTATATATTTATACATTATATATTTAAATTAAAAGAAATATATATTAGATATTATATAATATGCATTATCAAATACTGTATACATTATATGTTCTTAAATATCATACATATTATTCAGATATTATATATAATTTATTTTAACTTAAAAAATCATCTAGTGTATAGTTTGGATGGGAAACTTGCTGAGGTCATAGGAAAAAGCAAAATGTGGTTAAAAGTTTAAATGTCAAAGTGAATCTTTTGCATTCAAATATTTCACAATCACATGGAATTTAAAAACATCTATTTTGCAAATAAAAAATGAAAATAAAGTAAATATTTTGGACTTGATTTAAAGGGTTTTAGCCTTATTCTTTTCAGATTGATTTATTTTTAACATATGCTATTAATAGTTTAAAATACACTAAATGGCATGTGATCTTGAAAAATTTTGTGTTAGGCGCTCAGTCATGACTTACTGACTGCGACCTCATGGACTATAGCTAGCCATGCTCCTCTGTCCATGGGATTTTCCAGGCAAGAATACTGGAGTGGATTGTCAATCCCTTCTCTGGGGACCTTCCCAATCCAGGGATCAAACCCGAGTCTCCTGCAAGATACAGGGGAAAAAACAGAAATGTATTTCTTGGTAATCATTGACCTTATCATTGAATAGAAACTGTTTGGTTTTGCTCACAGTATATTACATGTTCTAGAATAGTGCCCAGTATATAATAAGATAATAGATCTTTGCTCTATGAATTAACTTTGAGAGTCAGATTACCATTACTCAAGGTTCTGGGAGGTCCTGGATAGGAGTTCACATATTGGGAAGTACAGCTCATTCTGCCTTTAATCTCTCTCAGTCTGTACAAACAAAGCACCAAGAGGGATATATTAAGGCCATGTACATTGGACCTACAAATCTATTTCATCACAGGAAAAAATATCATCTTCGAACAAATAGGATACAAATAAATATTTGTAAAAATAGAAAATTACTAAAGTTGCAGGAATGACTAACTCTGGCCTTAATATCATAAGTAGCTGGGCAAATGAATTCACCCTTATTGTCAACGGAGACAATCCTTTTTATGTAGTTTTTTTTTTTTCACTACAATCCTAGCTTTTAGTTATTAATTATTTCAAGGCATCATGTTACATTCAGCGGATAACAAAAAAGATAACTTTGGCTACCCTTAAGTCCATATTAAAAGTTATAATGTGTACAGAAATAGTTACAATACTCTATCATCTATTATTAAGGTATTGCAAATGATAACAATGATGAAATTCTACCACATGCTCCTAGAATGGAATAAATGCAATACACTAACAGAACCAATACCAAAAAGTATTGTATACAAGAGCCACAGAACTCTTATTCATTACAGTAGGAATTCAAATGGAACAGTCACTTGGAAGACTGTCTGGCAGTTTCTTACAGAATTAAACATTCTGTTACAGTTCAGTTCAGTCACTCAGCCATGTCCAACTCTTTGTGACCCCATGAATCGCAGCACGCCAGGCCTCCCTGTCCATCACCAACTCCCGGAGTTCACTCAAACTCACGTCCATCGAGTCGGTAATGCCATGCAACCATCTCATCCTCTGTTGTCCCCTTCTCCTCCTGCCCCTAATCCCTCACAGCATCAGAGTCTTTTTCCAGTGAGTCAACTCTTCGCATGAAGTGGCCAAAGTACTGGAGTTTCAGCTTTAGCATCATTCCTTCCAAAGAACCCCCAGGACTGATCTCCTTCAGAATGGACTGGTTGGATCTCCTTGCAGTCCAAGGGACTCTCAAGAGTCTTCTCCAACACCACAGTTCAAAAGCATCAATTCTTCAGCACTCAGCCTTTTTCACAGTCCAGCTCTCACATCCATACATGACCACTGGAAAAACCATAGCCTTGACTAGACGAACCTTTGTTGGCAAAGTAATGTCTCTGCTCTTGAATATGCTATCTAGGTTGGTCATAACTTTCCT
>NW_011494858.1:3949937-3966310 GCF_000754665.1 Bison bison bison
CAGGCATATCTGAGGTTATTGATATTTCTCCCGGCAATCTTGATTCCAGCTTGTGCTTCCTTCAGCCCAGTGTTTCTCATGATGTACTCTGCATATAAGTTAAATAAGCAGGGTGACAATATACAGCCTTGACGTACTCCTTTTCCTTTTGGAACCAGTCTATTGTTCCATGTCCAGTTCTAACTGTTGCTTCCTGACCTCCATAGAAGTTTCTCAAGAGGCAGGTCAGGTGTTCTGGTATTCCCATCTCTTTCGGAATCTTCCACAGTTTATTGTGATCCACACAGTCAAAATCTGTTACCCTAAGATTCAGCAATTGTAAAGTTCAATATTTACCCAAATTAGTTGAAAATTATGTCCACAAAGTAACCTTCCCATGGATTTTATAGCAGTTTATACTTAATTCCCAACTTGGAACCAGTTAATTATACTTCAGTAGGTGAATGGTAAATAAATTGTTGTATGCTCTGACAGTGAGGTATTACTCATCACTGTGAAGAAATGAGCTGTCTAGCTATGAAATGACTGGAGGGACCTTAAATGCACAATCCTAAGTAAAAGAAGCCAACTGAAAAAGCTACGTAATGTATGATTCCAACAATATAACATTCCAGAAAATGCATAAGTATGGAAACAGTAAATGTGGTGACTGGTTTCTAGGTTTTATAGAGGAGGGAGGGATGAGTAGATGGAACACAGAAGATTTTTGTTGCTGTTGTTCAGTGGTAAGTTCTGTCAGTCTCTTTGTGACCTCATGGACTGCAGAGCTCCAGGCTACCCTATCCTACACTGTCTCGTGGAGTTTGACTAGTCATGTCCATTGAGTCAGTGATGCCATCCAACCAACTCATCCTCTGTTGCCCCCTTCTCCTCCTGGCCTCAGTTTTTCCCAGCATCAGGGTTGATTCCAATGAGTCAGCTCTTTGCATCAGGTAGCCAAAGTATTGGCGCTTCCCCTTCAACATCAGTCCTTCCGATGAAAATTCAGGACTGATTTCTTTTAGGATTGACTGGTTTGATCTCCTTGCAGTCCAAGGGACTCTCAAGAGTCTTATCCAACACCACAATTCAAAAGCATCAATTTTTTGGTGCTCAGCCTTCTTTTTATGGTCTAACCTTCACATCTGTTCATGACTACTGAAAAGACCATAGCTTGGACTATATGGACCTTTGTCAGCAAAGCGATGTCTCTGCTTTTTAAAACACTATCTGGATTTGTCATAACTTTCCTTCCAAGGAGAAAGCATCTTTTAATTTTGTGGCTGTAGGCACTGTCCACAGTGATTTTGGAGCCCAGGAAAAAAAAAAAAAAAAAAACTCTGTCAGTGTTAACACTTTTCCCCCATCTATTTGCCATGAAGTGATAGGGTCTAGATGCCATGATCTTAGTTTTCTGAATGTTGAGTTTTAAGCCAACTTTTCCACTCTTCTCTTTCACTTCCATCAAAAGGCTCTTTAGTTCCTCTTTACTTTCTGCCATTAGAGTGGTATCATCTGCATATCCGAGGTTGATTAATATTTCTGCCAGCTATCTTGATTCCAGCTTGTGATTCATCTCCGCCCATGATGTACCCTGCATAGAAGTTTAAACAGAAGAGTGACAATAAACAGCCTTGGTGTACTCCTTTCCCAATTTTGAACCAGTCCATTTTTTCCATATCTAGTTCTAACTGTTGTTTCTTGGCTTGCATATATGTTTCTCTGGAGGCAAGTAAGGTGGTCTGATACTCCCATATCTAAGAATTTTCCACAGTTTGTTGTGATCTACACAAATACTTTCATGTAGTCAATGAAGCAGAGGTAGATATTTTCTGGAATGCTCTTGCTTTTTCTATGATCCAACAAATTTTGGCAATTTGATCTCTGGTTCCACTGCCTTTTTTAAACTCAGCTTCTACATCTGGAAGTTCTTGTTTCACGTACTATTGAAGCCTAGCTTGAATGATTTTGAGCATTACCTTGTTAGCATGTGAAGTGAATGCCACTGTACCGTAATTTGAACATTTTTTGACACTGCCCTTCTTGAGGATTGGAATGAAAACTGACCTTTTCCAGTCCGGTGGCCACTGCTGGGTTTTCCAGATTTGCTGGCATATTGAGTGCAGCACTTTAACAGCATCATTTTCTAGGATTTGAAATATCTCAACTGGAATTGCTTCACCTCCACCAGCTTTGTTCGTAGTAATGCTTCCTAAGGCCCACTTGACTTCACAGTCCAGGATATCTGGCTCCAGGTGAGTGACCACTTCATTGTGGTTATCTGACTTTTTTGGTATAGTTCTTCTGTGTATTCTTGCCACCTCTTCTTAATCTCTTCTTTTAAATCCTTATTGTCTCTGTTCTTTATTGTGCCCATCCCTGCATGAAATGTTCCTTTGAAATCTCCAGTTTTTAAAGAAATCTTTAGTTTTTCCCATTCTATTGTTTTCCTCTATTTCTTTGGTTGTTCACTTAAGAAAGCTTTTATATCTCTCCTTGCTATTCTCTGAAGCTCTGTATTCAGTCTGATATATCTTTCTCCTTTGCCCTTCCCATTTGCTTGTCTACCTTGTTCTGCTCTTTGGGAAGCCTCCTCAGATAACTGCTTTGCCTTCTTGCATTTCTTCTTTGTGGGGGATGGTTTTGATTGTGGCTTCCTGTGCAGTGTTATGAACTTTGGTCCATAGTTCTGCAGGCACTCTGTCTACCGGATCTAATCCCTTGTATCTATTCATCAGCTTCACTGTATAATCATAAGGGATTTGATTTAGGTTGTACCTGAATGGTCTAATGGTTTTTCCTACTTTCTTCAATTTAAGCCTGAATCTTGCAATAAGAAGCTCATTATGTGAGCCAAAGTCAGGTCCAGGTGTTTTTTGCTAACTCTGTAGAGCTTCTACATCTTTGGCTGCCAAGAATATAATCAATCTGATTTCATTATTGACCATCTGGTGATTTCCATGTACAGAGTCATCTCTTATGTTGTTGGAAGAAGGTGTTTGCTGTGACCAGTGTGTTCTCTTGACAAAACTCTGTTAGCTTTTGCCCTGCTTAATTTTGTACTCCAGGGCCAAACTTGCCCGTTACTCCAAGTATCTCTTGACTTCTTACTTTTGCATTCCAATCCTCTATGATGAACAGGACATCTTTTATTGGGGTTAGTCCTAGAAGATCTTGTAGGTCTTCATAGAACCCATCAACTTCAGTTTTTTGACATTAGTGCTTGTGGCATAGACTTGGATTGCTGTTATATTGAATGGTTTGCCTTGGAAACAAACCAAGATCAGATTCTTATTTTTAAGACTGTGCCCAAGTATTCCATTTCAGACTCTTTTGTTGACTATGAGGGCTACTCCATTTCTTCTAAGGGATTCTTGACCACAGTAGTAGATACAATGGTCATCTGAATTAAATTTACCCTTTCCCATCCATTTTAGCTCACTGATTCCTAAGATGTCGATGTTCACTTTTGCCATCTCCTGTGTGACCACATCCAATTTACCTTGATTTATAGACTCCAGTACTTTTGCCTAGAAAATCCCATGGATGGAGGAGCCTGGTAGGCTGCAGTCCATGGGGTCGCTAGAGTCGGACACGACTGAACGACTTCACTTTCACTTTTCACTTTCATGCATTGGAGAAGGAAATGGCAAGCCACTCCAGTGTTCTTGCCTGGAGAATCCCAGGGGCAGGAAGCCTGGTGGGCTGCCGTCTATGGGGTCGCACAGAGTTGGACATGATTGAAGCAACGCAGCAGCAGCATGGACCTAACGTTCCAGGTTCCTATGCAGTATTGTTCTTTACACCGTCCGAGTTTACTTTCACCATTAGACACATCCACAACTGAGTATCGTTTCTGCTTTGGCCTAGCCTCTTCATTCTTTTTGGAGTTATTTCTCTGCTCCTCCCCAGTAGCATATTGGACAACTGGAGGACTCCTGTTCTGGTATCATATCTTTTTGCTTTTTCATACTGTTCATGGGGTTCTTGAGCCAAGAATACTGGAGTGGTTTGCATTCCCTCCTCCAGTGGACCACGTCTTGTCTAAACTCTCCACTCTGACCCATCTGTCTTGGGGGCCCTACATAGCTTGGCTCATAGCTTCATGGAGTTATGCAAGTCCCTTTGCCTGGACAAGGCCGTGATCCATGAAATTATTTTGTATAATACTATAGTGATAAATACATGTCACTATACATTTGTCTATAGCCATAGAGTGCACATCAAGAGTGAACCCTGATGTAAACTATGAACTCTGTGACAAAGTACTTTCATTGATTGTAACAAATGTCCATCTCTGGTGGGGGATTGTAACAAATGTCCGTCTTCAACCACTGTCTCTTGATAGTGGGTGAAGCTGTGTACATGTGGTGGCAGAGAGTATATGGGAAATCCTGTGTGTCTTTCCCTCAGTGTTTTTTTCCTCACAGTGATTATTTATTTTTTTAAAAACGTTTTATTTTGTACTGGGCATGGCCAGTTGGAGAAGGCAATGGCACCCCACTCCAGTACTCTTGCCTGGCAAACCCCATGGATGGAGGAGCCTGGTAGGCTGCAGTCCATGGGGTCGCTCAGAGTTGGACACGACTGAGCGACTTCACTTTCACTTTTCACTTTCATGCATTGGAGAAGGAAATGGCAACCCACTCCAGTGTTCTTGCCTGGAGAATCCCAGGGACGGGGGAGCCTGGTGGGCTGCCGTCTATGGGGTCGCACAGAGTCAGACACGAGTGAAGTGACTTAGCAGCAGCAGCAGCAGCAGCATGGCCAATTAACAGTGCTGTGATAGTTTCAGGTGAACGGCAAAGGGACTCAGCCATATATACACATGCATCCATTGTTCCCCAAATGCCCCTTCCATACAGGCTGCCACTTAATTGGCAGTATTATATGGCACAAAATTGGCCACATATGTGGCACATAAAGCTTACACATAATTTAGCTGAGTTCCCTGTGCTTATACAGTAGGTCCTTCCACTCAATTTTGCTGTAAACCTAAAACTGCTCCAATATATAAGGTACTAAAAATATATTTTAAAAGTTTGCAGTGTTAGAAGCAAAATCCGTGTGCTTTGGGGATTTATAGAAGATAGTTATTCTGGTTAAGGAAAATATTTCTGAAAAATGTTACCTTAATATATAGATAATATTTTATTAAGGGTAGGAGTCCACTATTGTGTGTGGAGAGGAAGAACAAGGACAGAAACTTGGCAGTTGTAGTAGTAGCAAATGGCACGTGGAGTTGACCCTTAAACAATATGAGAATTTGGGTCCTTTGACCCCATGCTGTTGAGAATCTTTGACTCACCCAAAACTGAACTAATAGCCTACTATTGACTTGAGGTCTTACAAATAAACAGTTGATTAAGTTACATTTTGTGCGTTATGTGTATTATGTACTATAGACTTAACAATGAAGTCATCTAGAGAAATGAAAATGTTAAGAAAATCATAAGGAAGAAAAAATACATTTACAGTACTGTATTTATTGTTTTAATCAATAACCTAGTAACCTCTGTTTACAAGATGAATCATCTATCAGTACCTACATTAGTATTATCCATATGATAACAAAATGCTGCATGTCATACATATTACTAACATTAGACATCAAAAAGTGAAATAAGATGAAAAAGAAATTGAGATTTATTTACTGGTATAATGCTTCATGCACTGGTAATGGAGGAGCAGCAATATAATTGTTTTAAGTTAGCCCAGCGACTTCACTTTCACTTTTCACTTTCATGCATTGGAGAAGGAAATGGCAACCCACTCCAGTGTTCTTGCCTGGAGAATCCCAGGGACGGGGGAGCCTGGTGGGCTGCCGTCTATGGGGTCTCACAGAGTCGGACACGACTGAAGTGACTTAGCGGCAGCAGCAGTGTAGTCTATATGATTGCTTCACAGTAGCCTAGCCTATACACTAATAAATGAATCATTATCAATTTTTATGGCATACAGTATTTCAGTCATATTCATCATACAGTATTAGAAATATTGTTATATTTTAAAAATCCCTTACCTGTGATGATAGGCTAAATATGAAGTTTCTCCAGTTATGAGAGAGAGCTACACACTGGATGCTAATAAAATTCTTTAAAGGCAAAGTTACGGAACAGAAAACTAACACATTATTAACTTTGTATAGAATACCACTCACCTTATGTTTATATAAGGATTGCAATACTTGTATGTACATATACATTTTTGTGTATTTATTGAAAAAAATGCACTCATAATTGGACCCACACTGTTCAACACTGTGTTAAGGGTCAGTTTTAGTTTCATTGGACCAAAAAGCAGTGAACACTTAGCAGAGTAATGGAAGCTAAGGTTTGAAAGATAGACTTGTATAGTTTTACAGTTAGCTAGGATATTTGTTTGATTTACTTATTCCTCATTCTGTAGAGAAAGAAGAAGGCTTAAAAGTAGGGTAATGCAATTAGCAATGGACAAGTTTGTTCATCTAATTCCTTGTGCAAATTTTTGTTATTTTATGCTTCAGCAACTACAAGATCTTTGAATGGTAAAGTAAGAAGTTCAGAATGTATTCAACTGGCTGTGTTTCTTTTTGTTTTGTTGTTGTTGTGATGTTAGAAAGTGGCAAAATAGAACATGATCTTAAGATCAGTATGATAGAAGTGAGCCTAATGGATTATGGGCAAAGTGAAAGTACTCAAACATGGAAAAAAACTGTCATTTTGATTGGGAGGACCTGAGCTTGGGTAGTTGCAGTAGAATTAGACTTGGTATAAATTTGGGGTATCAGTTGGGTATCAATAGTCATTGTGCCATACCAGTCTCAAAACTCAATTGTGTAGAAGGAGCATACATACATACAAGTTGGAGTTAAACTATCAACTATTTTATTACATATCTTTGGATCATATTAGCTCTTAAAATATGTCCATATTACAGTGGTAATTTAAACATAACTAAAAATATGTTTAAAAAGTGTACCATAGCTTTAATATCAACAGTAGATATGGGAGAAAGAGGAAATAAAAGGTTGAGAAGGTGAGCCTGGATTACTAGTGCATCAACGTGACAAATGGCATGGGAAATTGGAGGCATTTTTGATGTTAGGCAGTACCTAGCTATGAGCTTGTTTTGGAAATATTAAAATTGATGATTTTTACCACATACGTGAAAACCTTCCAGCAGGGAAGTAGCAATAAGGGTTAGAAATTCATAAAGGCTGGATTGAAAAGTCATGCTTAAACAAAAATTGTCTCCTTGGAGTCAAGATATTAAGGCAAGGGAAAGAAAGAACAAAATTTGAAATATACACATTTAAAGACTGTGAGCTACCTGGGCATATATTAGTTCTCAGCTGGTCTAGTTGTGTGGTAATTAAGGAATAGGTAAAAATCTTTGCCTTCAGGTAGCTGACAAGAGAGTGTTTCTCAAGGCAAAATCTTTGACTTACTTTATAGCCTGGCTGAGAATCAGATGGTCCACTGGAAGTTTAGCTGTGCTAAACTTTCTCCTATCTGTGTTAAAGAGAAAAAGGGTCAAACACTGGTTCAAATACAGTTAATAAATATGAAATGTAGGATTAATTATGATCACTCATCAGATTACATTCTCAGTTACATTCTCAGTGATGGTTCGTGACTTGGTTGCTCAGGTCCTTTGAGGAAGATATGCCCACTTGGTCTTGGCTAACATTCAGTTCACAGGGAAGGAGGTCAAGTGCTTTCATGTTATTGTTTATATTTGTGAAATGTGCATATTATTTTATTGAATTATATTTATATTTTATAAAAGTGGACCAGGGAAATAAAATGATTTGTCAAAGCATGAGGCTGATGTAGTTCACAATAAAGTAAACAGAATAGGGAGTACAGTTGTATATCTGTCAGGATAAATGGATTTGCAAGTGTGTTATTTCCATCTTGCATGCCCAAAGAAGAGTTGACATAGAATATATGATGATGAACATCTGAAAATTGGGTCTTGGCTGAGTATCTAGCAGCTTGCCCTGACACACTGGCAGTAGCTAAACTATCAAACGTTGCTTGACATCATGAAAGTTTTCACTTAAGTTTTCAAAAAAGAAAGCATAGTGTTCTCATTGTAAAGCAATCAGAACTGTCTTTCAGGGAATGGGTAAAATAACATCTCTCATTATAAAATGGATCATTTTTTGTCATGAAAGGCCAAAAAGATTCTAAAAGTAAAGTGGCATTTTTCAGAGCTGAAGGCATCTTTGCCAAAACAAGCATCTTTATTTCTGCTAAGGTTGTAGAGCTGGTTGTAAAGCTAGTTATAAGCCTAATACCTGACACAAAGTAAAGCAAAAGCATTTTCCTTGATCAAAGGACGGCTGGTTGTCCTATCATGTAAGTGTAAGGATTGTAATCATGTATACGCCTAGTTAAACAGATGATGTTATAGGTCTTTTGAAGTAGAATAAGAGGTGTGTGCTATCTATGTGTGTGCTAAGTCACTTCAGTCCTGTCCAACTCTTTGCAACTCTATGGACTGTAGCCCAACAAACTCCTCTGGCCATAGGAGAGCATGACAACTGACTTTATCTCTTTAGCGAAGGAGGAGATTGGGCCATGATTTGAAGTGGCTTGATGCTGTTCTTAGGAAGGTCAATTGTATTTAAGGGTCATTCAAGAATTGATAGGTACAGACTATAAACTTACACTGAAAAGTTAAAAAAAATGTAAAACTACTTGGGGATACGATAGGGAGTTTCACGGGAAACAAGGAATTTTCATGGAGTGCAACTGAAGAGAAGAGAGTTGGGCCTCGTTGGAGCGCAAAAGCTCCAAGAAGTGCTTTTCTCTCCCTTTGTGGGATTGCATGGTGGCTTGGAAATTCATCCCTCTGCATGGCAGTTCCATTCTGCTCTCTAAAGATTATTTAAAAGAAAAAAAAAAAAAAAGACTTTCATAGTTATCTCCTGTGTCTTCACTTTGCGCATGGCACTGTTTTGCCAAGGCACCGATTCTTGGCTGCCTCAGTCCTTTGTCTGAAGTTGAATTCTTGGGAAGGGGGACTTTGGTCAATTAGGGGTAATTACATGCTAAGGGTTTAGAGGACATTGGAGGTGAGCAATCAGGTATCTCTGATACAGACAGAAGATGAAAATAATAAAGATGAGTGTCTGTGAGGACCACTTGAAATTAATTTTCATTAACTATGCTATAAGATGTGATTTAATAACCTTCTAGAGTAAATATGTGCCCTTAGAAGCAAGAAAGAAGGTTTGGGAGTGTTGGAAGGTTACTAGCATTTCTTCATGTCTTATGAGCAGAGACACTGACTGCTTTTGTGGGGGACTGTCTTCAAAGGTTATTTGTAGAGTGAACAGGCTTGGACAATAGAGATAATGTCTCCCTTTGGGGGAAAAAGGTAGGTTTTCTCACTGTTCAGTATTATAAAGATGCTATTTTCCTCCATGGCAAGACAGCTGGACTTATTACCCTTTATTAAACAAACAAACAAAAAAAACGACCCAGGTTCCCTGAGCTTGGGATTTCTTTCCTGTAATATGTCCCACCACACATGCAGGGAACAACTGACCTCCTCCCTGTGGCTCTGTGAGTATGATAACTTGGGGAGGTGATGCAAATGCTGATACTCTGTCTACGACTATGCCTATAAGGGCCAATGGCCCTTTGTCACTAATGCAGGTGTCTGTGTCTTCTGCCAGCATCCATGAAAACTGTGGCAGGATGAACTAGTTTGCAAGCAAGGGGAAATCTCAGGTCCTTCACAGTTCTTAACAGAATGATCGATTTTCTAAGATAGACGTTGTGTTTAATGGTTGCTTATGGGAGCCTAGGGTAAAGAGGCAAGTGAAACTGCAAAGTAGATGGTAATTGGAAAGACAGGAGTGTGTGTGTCTAGGGACAACATAGAGAGTGAATGTCGTGAAAGTATTGGAGCTTCAGTTTTAGCATCAGTCCTTCCAATGAATATTGAGAGTTGATTTCCTTTAGTATATATTGTATATACTTAATGCATAAGTTGATATACTTAATATATAATTTGTATATTATAGCATTGTTATAGCAATAATAGTAATGATATACATCATTTTCTTTTTTTTTAGATCATTTTCTTATTCATAGCAATTTAGAACTTACTCAAAATTAGTTCTGAATTTCTCTTTGCAGTTACAAGAACTCAGTTGAAGCTTTAAAATTAAATGGAACAGCCAATGTTTAGACAAAAACCACTCTTCTCTCCAGGCCTAGTACATTTGAATTGGGATAGAGTTCTTTTCAGTGATTACAATTATTTAATTCTTTTTATCCCTTATTGATTCTTTTTTGTTTTTTTCTAAGATATTATGTATTCATTTTTATTTATATGTTTTAGTATCTCATTGTAGTTGTGCTTTACTTTTTCCTAATGAGTAGTGATTTTGAGCATCTTTTCCTGTTTCCTTGTATCCACATATATTCTTTGAACAATTTAGATTATTGCTCACTTATTAATTTGGGATATTTGTTTGCTTATTATTGAGTTTTGAGAGTTTTTTATATATCCAAGATGAATATCTTTTGTCAAAAATGTGATTTGAAGGTATTTTCTTCTAGTCTGTGTCTTGTCTTTACACCTTTTAAAACAATATCTTTCACAGATCAAGTGTTTTCTATTTTGTTATATCTGTCAATTTTCCTTCCATGGATCATATTTTGATGTCATACTAAAGAACTCTTTGCTTAAACCAAGAACAGATATTCTTTTTCTTTAAGACTTACTGTCTAACTCCGTACTTGCATGACCTCCCGTATTGTCAATATCACTCACCAGAATGGTACCTAAAAAATATTTACCAAGAATGAACCTACTTTGAAATCTTATAATCACCCAGGATCCATCGTTTTTGTTGTTTGTTGTTGTTCAGTCACTGAGTAATGTTGGATTCTTAGTGACACCATGGACTGCAGCATGCCAGGCTTCCCTGTCCTTCATTATCTCCCTTAGTTTGCTCAAACTCATGTTCATTGAGTCAGTGATGCCATCCAACTGTCTCATCCTCTGTTGCCCCTTTCTCCTCCTGCCCTCAATCTTTCCCAGCATCAGAGTCTTTCCCAGTGAGTGAGCTTTTCACAATAAGTGACCAAAATATTGGACTTTCAGCATCAGTCCTTCCATTGAATATTCAGGTCCATAATGCAACTTAGGTGCTGTACATTCTGTGGGTTTGGACAGAAGTATGATGAAAAATATCAAGCATTATGATATTGTGCAGAATATTTCTGCTTCCCTAAAAGTCCTCTGTGCTCTGTTGATCTCTGTCCTCCAACCCATGACATCCACTGATCTTTTTATTGTCTACGTAGTTTTTCCTTTTCCAGAAAGTCGTATAGTTGGAATCATGCAGTGTGTAGCCTTTTTAGATTGGCTGCTTTCATGTAGTCATATGCATTTGAACTCCCTAACCCCTGCTGATGTATTTTCATGGCTTGAAAGCTCATTTCTTTTTAGTGCTGAATATATTCCACTGTTTGGGTGTACCATAGCTCATTTATTCATTCACCTATGGAAGGACAGCTTGCTTGTTGCCAGGTTTTGGCAGTTATGAACACAGCTACTGTTAATATCCATGTTCGATGTTACCCTGTGGGCACAAGTTTTCACTCCATTGGTAAACATCAAGGAGTGCTATTGCTGGATTATGTGGTAAGAGTATGTTTAATTTTGTAGGAATAAGCCAAATTGTCTTCCAAGATGGCTGTACCATTCTGCTTTCTTATATGCTGTTCCATATCCTTACCAGCATTTGATATTTGTCAGTGTTCCAGATCTTGGCCATTCTAATAGGTGTATAGTTGTATCTCATTGTTTCAGTTTTTATTTCCCTGAAAATGTATAATGCAGAGGATCTCTTCATATTCTTATTTTGCAATCAGTGTATCTCCTTAGGTGAGATGTCTGTTAAAGTATTGGCTCATGATTTAATTAAGTCATTGATTTTAAGAGTTCTTTGTATATTTTGGACAGTAGTCCAGTATCAGATGTTTCTTATGCAAGTATTTTCTCAGTCTATGGTTTGTCTTATAATTCTCATAATATGTTCTTTTGCAGAACCGAAGGTTAAAATTTTAATCTAGCCCAGTTTTATAAGCTATTTCCTGCACGGATTGTGCCAGTCAGTATTATATCTAAAAAGGCATCATCATACTAAAGGCCTTCCGGGTTTTCTCCTGTGTTTTTCTTCTAGGAGTTTTGATAGTTTTGTATTTTACATTTAGGTCTGTGATCCATTTTGAGTTCATTTTTGTGAAGAGTGTGTCATCTGTGTCTAGATTCATTATGTGAGTGTCCCGTTGTTCCAGCACTATTTGTTAAAAAAAAACTGTCTGTTTTCCATTGTAGTGCCTTTGCCCTTTTCCAAAGATCAGTTAGGTATATTTATGGGGATGGATTTCTGGGCTCTATATTATATTCCTTTGTTGTATTTGTCTATTCTTTTTCCAATAGAACAATGTTTGATAACTCCCGCTTTACAGTAAGCCTTGAAGTCAAGTAGTGTCATTCCTCCAACTTTGTTTTTCTCCTTCAATATTGTGTTGGCTTTTCTCAGTCATTGACCTCTTCCTACAGACTTTAAGACAGTTTGCCATTATCCATAAAAATATTTGCTAGGATTTTGACTGGATGTACCTTGAATCCATAGATCAAATTAGGAGGAACTGACATCTTGACAATATTGAGTCTTTCTTTCCAGGAGCAGAATATCTCTCCATTTTTATAGTCCTTTTTTGATTTTATTCACCAGAATTTTATAGTTTTCCTCAGATACATATTTTGTTATTTTATATCTAAGTATTTTATTTTTGGTGCTAAGGTAAATTATATTATTTTTATTTCAAATCCGCTTGTGCATTTACTAGTCTATGGAAAATCAGTTGACTTTTGCATATTTAGCCTTTTATCCTGCACCATTGTTACAATTGCTTATAAGTCCCAGGAAGTTTTTTCTGCTGATTCTTTTAGATTTTCTACACAGATGATCATGTCATATGTGAACGAAGATGGTTTTATATCTTCATTCCCAGTCTATGTATCTTTCATTTACCTTATCTATAGCATTAGCAAAGACTTCCAGTGCAGTGTTGTAAAGGAGTGGTACAAATCCTTGCCTTGTACTTCTTAGTGGGAAAGCTTTGAGTTTCTCACCATTAAATATGACATTAGCTGTAGCTTTTTTTTTGTACATAGTCTATGTCAGGTTGAGAAAGTTCCTCTCTATTCCTAGTTTACTAAGAGGTTTTCCCATTAATGTGTACTGGTTGTCATCAAAAGATTTTTCCACTTCTATTGATATAATCATATTGATGATATTTATTTTTTTAGTTTGTTGATGTGATGGATTACCTTAGTTGATTGAACAACCTTGCATGCCTGGATCAAATCCTAGTTAGTCATGGTGGAATTTCCCTAAATTTTCTAATAAATATTTTAGAGTTTACATTTTACATTTATTATATGATTCATTTTGAGTTAATGAAGTATAAGGGGTGGGTCAAATTTTATGTGCCTTTTGGCAAATGGATGTCTATTCTTTTGTATCACATTCCGTTTACTAGGATTATGAAGTTATAGTTAACTTCAATTATTTAAAAAATTGAGAAAGTTAATATTAAAAAATAGCCCTTAATCCCACTACCTCAAAATTGTCACTGTTAGACATTTTAGTGTGTTTCCTCCCACGTTTTATTCTTTCTGCACTCAGTTTACCATAAATTGGTGAAGTATGAAACCATTTACAAATGTATTTTTGTATTCCTGTTTTACTGATATCATTTATGTACCCCCAAATCACCCTTTTTAACATGAACAATTTAGTGGTTTTAAGTATGTTCACTAGGCTGGGCAGCTGTTGCCACTACATAATTTCAGAATATATTCATCATCCTGAAAATAATTACTCACATCCATTAGCACTCACTCTTCATTTCTCCATCCCCCTAGTCCCTAAAACTAATCAACTTTATTATTTCAATGGATTTGCCTATACTGGATATTTTATATAAATGGAATAATTTATATGTGGACAATATGTGGACTTTATGTCAGTCTTCCTTCACTTAGCATAATGTTGTCAAAGTTCAACCTTGCTGCAGCATGTATTAGCACCTCATTTCTTTTTATGTATAGATAATGTTCCATTGTATGGATATGCCAAATTCTGTTTATACATTTGTTAGTTTATCAACTCTGAGTAGTTTTTACCTTTGGCTATCATGAATAATGCTGCTGTGAACATTTGCATACAAAGTCTTCTGTGTATGCTTAATTCTCTTGGTTTTATACCAGAAGGGGAAATGCTGGGTCATTTGGTAATTCTGTTTTAGGAACTGCCAAGCTGTTTTCAACTGTCATTTAAATTCACACAACAATGTATGAGGTTTCCAAATTCTCCACATGTTTACCAACACTTGCTCTTTTCCATTTTTAAAAATCATTGTCATCCTTGTGATTATGAAGTGGTATCACCTTGTGGTTTACATTTCCCTAACTAACTAATCATGTTGAGCATCATTTGGAGAAAGAAATGGCAACCCACTCCAGTATTCTTGCCTGGAAAATCCCATGGATGGAAGAGCCTGGTAGGCTACAGTCCATGGGGTCTCAAAGAGTTGGACACGACTGAGCGACTTTCTTCTTTCTTATCATTTCATGTGTTTATCGACCATCTGTATGTTTCTTTGGAGTAAATGACTATTCAAGTTCTTTGCTCATTTAAAAAATTGTCTTGCTTGTTTATTGTAGAGCTATAAGACTTCTTTTTATATTCTGGAACTATATCCTTATCCAATTTATTATAAGCAAATATTTTCTTCAGTTCTGTGGTTTGGATTTTCACTTCTTTGATAGCATCTTTTGACATGCAAAAGATGATGCTGTCAAAGTGTTCCACTCAATATGTCAGCAAATTGGGACAGGAAAAGGTCAATCCTCATCCCAGTTCCCTGCAGTGTGGGAATCTGCCTGCAATGTGGGAGACCTGGGTTCAATTCCTGGGTTAGGAAGATCCTCTGGAGAAGGGAAATGTTGCCCACTCCAGTATTCTGGCCTGGAGAATTCCATGGTCTATATAGTCCATGGGGTCGCCAAGAGTTGGACATGACTGAGTGACTTTCACTTTCACTTTCATCCAAGTTCCCAAGAAGGGTAGTAAAGACTGTTCAAATCATGGGACAGTTGTGCTTGTCTCACATGATAGTAAAGTCATGCTTAAATTTTTGCACACTAGGCTTCAGCATTATGCCACCCAAGAACTTCCAGACATCCAGGTTGGGTTTAGAAAAGACAGAGGAACCAGAGATCAAATTGCCAACATTCGCTGGATCATAGAGAAAGCAAGGAATTCCAGGAAAACATCTACCTCTGTTTCATTGATTATGCTAAGCCTTTACTGTGTGGATCATAAACTGTGAGAAGTTCTTAAAGAGATGGGAATACCAGCCCATCTTACCTGTTTCTTGAGAAACCTGTATGTGGGTCTAGAAGCAACAGTTGTCCCCTGTATGGAACAAGTGATTGGTTCAGGATTGAGAAGGAGTATGACAGTGCTGTCTACTGTCACCCTGTTTATTTACAGCACATTATGGGAAATGCTGGGCTGGATGAGTTACAAGCTGGAATCAAGATAGGCAGGAGAAACAATCTCAGGGATGCAGATGATGCCACTCTAATAGCAGAAAGCAAAGAGGAAATAAAGAACCTCTTGATGAGGGTGAAGGAGAAGAATTAAAAGTCCAGCTTAAAATTAAATATTTAAAAAACTAAGATCATGATATCCAACCCCATTTGAAAGTGAAGTGAAGTCGCTCAATCATGTCCAACTCTTTGCAGCCCCATGGACTGTAGCTTACCAGGCTCCTCCGTCCATGGGATTTTCCAGGCAAGGATACTGGAGTGGGTTGCCATTTCCTTTTCCAGGAGGTCTCCCCAACCCAGAGATTGAACCCAGATCTCCCGAATTGTAGGCAGACGTTTTACTGTCTGAGCCACCAGGGAAGCCTCATCCAACCCCATTACTTCTTGCCAATTAGAAGGGGAAAAGGTAGAGGTAGTGACAGATTTTCTCTTTTGGGCTCTAAAATCACTGTGGTTGTCGACTGCAGCCATAAAATCAGAAGATTGCTTCTTGGCAGGAAAGCTATGACAAACCTAGACAGTGTGTTGAAAAACAGAAACATTACTCTGCTGACAGAGGTCCATATAGTCAAGGCTATGGTTTTTCCAGTGGTCATGTATGGATGTGAGAGTTGGACTGTAAAGAAAGCTGAGCACCAAAGAATTGATGCTTTTGAACTGTGGTGTTGGAGAAGACTCTTGAGAGTCCCTTGGACTGCAAGGAGATCCAACCAGTCCACCCTAAAGGAGATCAGTCCTGGGTGTTCATTGGAAGG
>NW_011494858.1:3966410-3976550 GCF_000754665.1 Bison bison bison
GATTGCCGGGAGAAATATCAATAACCTCAGATGTGTAGATGACACCACCCTTATGGCAGAAAGTGAAGAACTAAAGAGCCTCTTGATGAAAGTGAAAGAAGGGAATGAAAAAGTTGGCTTAAAGCTCAACATTTAGAAAACGAAGATCATGGCATCTGGTTCCATCGCTTCATGGGAAATAGATGGGGAAACAGTGTCAGACTTTATTTTTTTGGGCTCCAAAATCACTGCAGATGGTGACTGCAGTCATGAAATTAAAAGATGCTTACTCTTTGGAAGGGAAGTTATAACCAAGCTAGACAGCATATTAAAAAGCAGAGACATTACTTTGCCAACAAAGGTCCATCTAGTCAAGGTTATGGTTTTTCCAGTAGTCATGTATGGATGTGAGAGTTGGACTAGTAAAGAAAGCTGAGCACCGAAGAATTGATGCTTTTGAACTGTGGTGTTGGAGAAGACTCTTGAGAGTCCCTTGGACTGCAAGGAGATCCAACCAGTCCACCCTAAAGGAGATCAGTCCTGGGTGTTCATTGGAAGGACTGATGTTGAAGCTGAAACTCCAATACTTTGGCCACCTGCAAAGAGTTGACTCATTGGAAAATACCCTAATGCTGGGAAGGATTCGGGGCAGGAGGAGAAGGGGACAACAGAAGATGAGATGGCTGAATGGCATCACCGACTCAATGGACATGCATTTGAGTAAAATCTGGGAATTGGTGATGGATAGGGAGGCCTGACGTGCTGCGATTCATGGGGTTGCAAAGAGTTGGACACGACTGAGTGACTGAACTGAACTGAACTGATGGTCTTCCCAGTGGTCACGTACAGTTGTGAGATCTGTACCGTAATGAAGGCAGAGGGCCTAATAATTGATGCCTTTGAACTGTGGTGCTGGAGAACCCTCTTGAGAGTCTTGGACAGCAAGGAGATCAAACCAGTCAATCCTAAAGGCAATCAACCCTGAATACTCATTGGATGCTGAAGCTGAAGCTCCAGTATTTTGCTCATCTGATGTGAACAGCTGACTCATTGGAAAAGTCCCTAATGCTGGGAAAGATTGAGGGCAGGAGAAGAGGTCATCAGAGGATGAGATGACTGGATGACATCACTGATGCAATGGACATGAACTTGGGAAAATTTCAGGAGATGGTGAGGGACAGGGAGGCCTGGCGTGCTGCAGTCTGTGGGGTCAGAAAGAGTCAGACATGACTGGATGACTGAACAACAATGGCATGTAAAAAATTTTTAGTTTTGATACCATTCAAATGACCTTTTTCCTTTATTTGATTGTGTTATACATGTCATAATAATAAACTGTTACCTAAGTAGGGTCATAAAATTTTGTACCTCTGTTTTCTTCTAAGAATATTATTATAACGTTAGCTCTAATATTTAGGTAATTGATCTATTTTGAGTTACTTTTTGGATATGGTATGACAGAAGCATCTAGTTCATTCTTTTGTATGTGATATCTAATTGTCCAGGGACCATTTGTCAAAGACTATTCTTGTCTTTTGAAGGCAATGACACCCTACTCCAGTACTCTTGCCTGGAAAATCCCATGGATGAGGAGGAGCCTGGTGGGCTTCAGTCCATGGGGTTGCTGAGTCAGACATGACTGAGCGACTTTACTTTCACTTTTCACTTTTATGCATTGGAGAAGGAAATGGCAACCCACTCCAGTGTTCTTGCCTGAAGAATCCCAGGGACGGCGAAGCCTGGTGGGCTGCCGTCTATGGGGTCGCACAGAGTTGAACACGACTGACGTGACTTAGTAGCAGCATTCTTGTCTTTATTAAACTACCTTGGTGCCCTTGTCAGAAATCATGTGATTGTACATGTATCATTTACTGATATGTGTGGCTTCCAGGTGGCTCAGTGGGTAAAGAAGCTGCCTGTAGTGCAGGAGACATGGTTTCATTCCCTGGGTTGGGAAGAAAATGTAACCCACTCCAGTATTCTTGCCTGGAGAATCCCATGGACAGAGAAGCCTGGCAGGCTGCAGTCCATGGGGTCACAGAGAGTCAGACACACCTGAAGTGACTTAGCACACGCACACACATGGCAATTTTACTCCATTGATCTATATGTTTGTCTCTATGTTAGAACCATGCTTCCTTGATTATTGCACTTTTGTAGTATGTTTTAACATCAAGAAGAATGACTTCTCTAACTTTTTTTTAGATTGGTTTACTTTTTCTGAGTCTTGTATTTCCAGTGAATTTTAGGATTAACTTGCTAACTTCTCTCTTTATTTTTAACTTAAATTTTTTGTTGGAGTATAGTAGATCCACAATATTATTGAACATATAAGTTACAGGTATATGATATATTGTTTCACAATTTTAAAGGTTATAATCCATATATAGTTGTTATAAATCATTAGCTATAATTTCCCATGTTGTACAATGTATCCTTGTAGCTGCTTTTATACATCATAGTTTGTACCTCTTATAAAAGCAATTGGAATTTTGATATAGATTGTTTTGAATGTGTAGCTTAATTTGAGGAGTATTGTCATCATCATAATAGTCTTCTAATCTAGGAACTTGGGATATCTTTGTGTATTTTTTTAAAAAATCAACTTTATGAGGTGAATTGACATATAAAATTGTAAGCTATTTAGAGTGTACATTGTGGTGATTTGAAACATGGTGAGAGGGGATTCTTCCCATCTAGATAATTAGTGCATACATCGTCTTCTGTTGTTCTAGAAAAATTTAAATTCTATTCTCTTAGTAAAGTTTGATTATATCAATGTTATCAACTGGAGTCACATGTTTTGCATTAGATCTTTGGATCTTAGTCACATTATAGCTGAGAGTTTGTACCCTTTAAGCAACCTCCCTGGCAACCACTTTCTACTCTCTGTTTCTATGATTTTTGACTTTTTAAAAATAGATCCTATGTATAAAGGATAACATGCAGTTTTTGCCTTTTTCTGCATGTTGTTTTTTTACTTTGTGTTTTTTCATTTGTGTTCTTGCGAATTGTAGTATTTCCTCCTTTCTCATGTCTGAATAGTATTCCATTATTTATATACCACATCTTCTTTATTTGTTCATCCAGTGATGGGCATAGGTTGTTTGTATATCTTGGCTACTGTGAATTATACTGTTAACAAAGGAGTACAGATATCACCTCGATATTGAGTTTTTGTTTCCTTTGGATATATAGGTAGGAAAAGTATTGCTGGGTTGCATAGTAGCTCTATTTTTAATTTTTTGAATAATATATTGTTTTCAAGAGTGGCTGCACCCATTTATGTTTTCTTTTGTTCAAGTCCTTGTCAGCGCTTGTTTTCTCCTGTATTTTTGATGGTAGCCATTCTAACAGATGTAAGGTGGTATCTCATTGTCATTTTGACTTGCATTTCCCTGATGACTAGTAATGTTGAGCACCTTTACGAGTAGTTGCTGGCCACTTGAATGTGTTCTTTGAAATAATATTTATTCTGATCCTCTGCTCATTTTTAATTGAATTTTCCTATTAGTTTATGAGTTTTCAGTCTATTTTGGATATTCACTCCTTATCAGATTATATGGTTTGCAAATATTTACTACTGTTTTAGTATGTTAACCCTTTCATTTTGTTGATGGTTTTCTTTGCCATGCAGAAGGTTTTTAATTTGATGTGGTTCTACTTGTTTACTTTTGCTTTTGTTGCCAAATCCAAAAAATCATTACTAAGACCATTGTCAAGGAGCTTACCTCCTAGATTTTCTTTTAGGAGATTTATGGTTTCAGGTCTTACATTCAAGTGTTTAAGCCATTTAGAATTGATTTTGGCATATTGTATAAGATGGAGGTGTAAGTCTTTATTTCAACAATATTTTGAAGTTTACAGTGTATAAGTCATTTCTTCTGATAAATTTCTTTCTAAATATTTTTATTATTGTAAAGGGGATTGTTTTATTAATTTCATTTTCACATTTTTCATTGATAAGTGAAAACACAACTTTTATATATTGATCTTGTATCTTGCAACTTTTCCAAACTCATTTCCTTAGTTGACCAGTTTTTCAGTGGATTTGTTAGGATATTCTCTATGCATTAATTTTTGTAGCTTGAATCAGTTTTATATTTCTGTGATTAACCCACATGGTTATTGTGTATAAATTTCTTATAGGCTGCTGAAATTAGCTTACAATTATTTTGTTGTAGATTTTTGTATCTACTCATAACAGATTGTTATTATCGTTCAGTCACTAAGTTGTGTCCAATCTTTGTGTCCTCATGAACTGCAGCACGCTGGGCTCCTCTGTCTTCCACTCTCTCCTGGAGTTTGCTCAAATTCATGTCCCTTGAGTCACTGATGCAATCTAACCATCTCTTCCTCTGCTGTCCCCTTCTCCTTTAGCCTTCAGTCTTTCCCAGTATCAGAGTTTTTCCCCATGAGTCGGCTCTTTGCATCTGTTGGCCAAAGTATTGGAAGTTCAGCACTAGTCCTTCCAATGAATATTCAGGGTTGATTTCCTTTAGAATTGACTGGTTTGATCTCCTTGCAGTCCAAGGGACTCTCAAGAGTCCTCTCCAGCACAAAAAGGGATGCTCAGTTGTTTCAGTCATGTCCCACTCTTTGCAACTCTATGGACTGTAACCTGCCAGGCTCTACTGTCCATGGGATTCTCCAGGCAAGAATCCTGGATTGGGTCACCATGTCCTTTTCCAAGGGATCATCCTGACCTGGGTATTGAACCTGTGTCTCCTGCATTTCAGGCAGATTCTTTACCCACTGAGCCACCTGGAAAGCCAATAAAAAGGGATACTGATCTGTAATTTTGTTTTCTTGTGATTGCACTGCATGATTTTGGTATCAGGGTTATACTGACCTTAGAAAATCAGTTGAGAAATCTTTTTTTTTTTGGAGGAGTATATGTGAAATGAATTCTTCTTTAAAACTTTGGCCAAATTCACCAGTGAGTCCATATATTCCTGGGCTCATACTTGTAATTTTTAAGAGTAAATATTCAATCTCTTATTTATTTGTTTATTCAGATTTTCTACTTTTTCTTGTAGTTTGTGCTTTCTAGTAATTTGTCCACTGAAATCTATATTATACATTTTTTTGTGAGCAGTTGTTCAGTATCTTCTTAGAATTCTTTTTATGTAGGTTAGCAGTAATGGTCCCCTTTTAATTTCTTATTTTAGTAATTTGAATCTTCTCTCTTTTTCTAATTGATTAGCTAAAGATTTATCAGTGTTTTTGGTATTTT
The DNA here is from genome assembly GCF_000754665.1 of Bison bison bison. Classification (NCBI taxonomy): domain Eukaryota; kingdom Metazoa; phylum Chordata; class Mammalia; order Artiodactyla; family Bovidae; genus Bison; species Bison bison. The sequence continues at coordinate 3,971,626 of NW_011494858.1, forward strand.
TCATGAATCAATTTTTTGTTTCATTGATATTCTCTTGTTTTTCTATATTCATTTTATTTATTTATACTTTTCTTGCATTTAGGTTGCTTTTGTTTTCTAATAGAAGATTAGATTATTTGAGATCTTTCTTTCTTAAAATCTAAGCACTTACCACTATAAATTTCCCTGATAGCACATTTTTTTTAAGCTGTGTCCCATAAATTTTGATACAGTTTTGTTTTCCTTCATCTCAAAATGTTTCTCACTGAACAGTGTGTTCTATTTTTGACAGATTTGTCAGTTTTCCAAGTGTCTTATTGATTTCTAAATTTTTTATATTGTGGTTGTAGAAAAATATCTTATATGGTTTCAACCCTTTAAATTTATTGAGACTTGTGTTTTGGCCTAGAATATGGCCTATAATGAAGAACGTTGTATGTGCCCTTGAGAAAAATACGTATTTCTGCTGCTGTTGTCGAGTGCTCTTACAGATGTCTATTAGGTTTAGTTGATTCATAATGTTGCTCAAGTTGTCTGTTTCTTTGGTGATTTGCTGCCATGTCTAGTTGTTTGAGTCGTTTGGAAGTTGAGTACTGAAGTCTCCAACTATTATTTTGTAATTATTACACCCTTTAATTCTATCAGTTTTTTCTTTTTGTATTTTGTGGCTGTGTTGTTTAGCATGTGTATGTCAATGATTGCTATGTATTCTTGAAAGAATGTCAATCTTATCATTATAAAATGTCATAATTTGCCTCCAGGAATAATTTTTATCTTAATGTCTACTTGGTCTAACTTTGATATAGTCTCTTCTCCTCTCTTTTGGTTTCTGTTTGCATGGTATATCTTTTTCTGTCCTTTCACCTTCAACATGTTTGTGTCTGAACATAAAATAAGTGTATTGTATATGTATTTTTGAATGATTGTTTTTATCCATTCTGCCTATTTCTGTCTTATGGTGTAATCCATTTACATTTAATGTAATTATTGCTAAGGAAGGAGTTATTTCTTCTGTTATTTGTTTTCCATGTCATGTCTTTTTTGTTCTTAATTCCTTATCTTCATTTGTATTAAATACTTATTTTCTTGTGTACCATTACCATTTTAATTTCCTTTTTGTTGCTTTTACTATATATTTTGAGTTATTTTCTTAGTGGTTGCTGTGAGGATTATCATCAATTTCTTTGTTTTTCAAAAATTTATTAATATATAGCAGTCTAGTTAGGATTTTTATCAACATAATGTCAATAACATATAAAGCTTTGCTCCTAAATTCCTGGAACCTGCAAATCTCCCCATATTTGCTAAGGAGCTCTCTGTGTATGTTGGGACAAACCTTTGACACTCAGTTGGGTAGCTGACAACTCTTTTCTAACCTTTACTTCCTGTGTGTGCAGAGCCTCAAGGTCAGCTGGAGGTAAGACCCTAAGTCCTTCTTAGACCTTCTCTGAGCATGCAAACATCTCTTTACATGTGTGTGTCCTGGATTCTTAGGGATATGTTAGAGCTTTTTAAAACCTTATGGCCATCTCATTCCGTAGTTTTTAATTGTGAATTTTTGTTTAGTCTGTTGTTTGACTCAAATGTGAAATTCACTGTCTTGGGAGCTATGAAAATAAAACATTTTCCTGTAATTGTTTTCCATAAATGCTCCTGCGTTGAGGGCTAATCATATTAGGTGAGTTCTGAGCCATTCACTTTCAGACACCCTGATACATGGGGTCTCCCAGAGAACTACTTGACAGATAAAATAATGTGAATGTTCTTTGGGACTTAGGCTTCAAAAAAGTTCCAGTTCCACTCTCTTTCTTCTGGTGGCTACAAAGTGCAGTAATAATGTGGGCTGTTACTTATCAAAGCTACTGCAGAACAACATGTTAGGAGACAGAACTAGAGGAAGTTAAAACACTGTAAATTTCCATGTTCTTTGCAAGGCTCAGCTTTTTCATTAACCATGCTTGCTTGGTTGTTGTAAGCCTTCTATGAGTTTCTAGTGTTTTAGGAAAGTTGACTCTGACAATTTATGGAAGATCCTTCATTGCTTTTAGGAACAGCAGATTTTTGGAGGTACTTACTCTGCCATTTTTGCTGTCATCACTTCCACTGAATTGGAATAGTATGGTTTAAGCTTTGTGCCAAAATTTTTGGGTGTTAGGCTGGAAATTTCATTCCCTGTGAAGGGGAAAGCAAACTGGTAGGACACTCACAGAATAATGCAAGACGATTTGCTGACCATTATCCACTTTCCTTGTTGTTCTGTGGTGGTATATACTTTTTGGCAGCTCTGATTTAACTCTATGAGATCAGGAGTTTCCTAAGGAAATTTTAAAAACTTTAATTGAAATAATTAATAAAAAGAGTAAGTTGACATTAAAGGGATGTTCCCAAATGAGGATGTTCCCAAATGTGCACTTTTTATGATTGAGGTTAAATGAACATTAACCTTCATGTTGAAAGAGATGAACTTATCACCAATATTGAGAGGATGCTTTTCCTCAGCAAAAGCACATTCAGACAATACATGGCACTGATAAGATTTGATTTTGATACATCTATAACATCTGTGTGGAGAAGGCGATGGCACCCCACTCCAGTACTCTTGCCTGGAAAATCCCATGGACGGAGGAGTCTGGTAGGCTGCAGTCCATGGGGTCGCTGAGTCGGACATGACTGAGTGATTTCACTTTCACTTTTCACTTTCATGCATTGGAGAAGGAAATGGCAACCCACTCCAGTGTTCTTGCCTGGAAAATCCCAGGGACGGTGGAGCCTGGTAGGCTGTCGTCTGTGGGGTTGCACAGAGTTGGACACGACTGACGTGACTTAGCAGTAGCAGTTAGATAACATCTGTGAGTGTAGCAAAGATTTGCCATTCAAGAATTTTTATAATATTCTGAAGACAGATCAAGATTTATGGAGTTGCAGAGCAGGTTAGTAATTAGGTGTCCCTTAAGAAGATATTCTTTAAATGTTTAATCATCATTTATTTGGTGGATATAGGGAGAAGAAGCTTTTTTTTTTTTTTAACAAACATTTATCTTTTTACTTTTATAAAAATATTTAACATTCATCTAAGTATGAAAATTTATTTTAACCAGCACATAAAACTGATTCAAAATTATATTAGTCAGTAGGTTAATATTAACAATTGATGTATTAATATTGATTTGCTTATCCAAAAATATTTAGTCACTTTATTGTTATAGTGCTGGGTGGTGACATACAAGTGATGTGGTTTGATAATTTCAGATTTGTGACAGAACTTCACTTAAATTTTCAAAATTATATTTTGTAATAATTTACTAATTATATATGGATATATATGGGTAAATTTACACACATATATATAAAATTATGGGTTTAAAATTATTGGGAATTTAAATATTTGTTTTCTCTCTCAAAGAATATGGTGTCCAGATTGAAAGAGAAAATATGTGTATTTGAAGTGACATGGAAACAATAATAAAGTAATATATTAATCAAACAAATGATAGGTGATATTAAGATTGTATATTCTTACACTCATTAGTAGACTGAGGCCTTTGATGTTGGAAGAAGGTTTGAAGGATAGCATGCTAAAATGCAATTTGGGTGACTGATAACTCGAGTATTTTCTATATTGTAAAATGCTATAAACCTCCATTCTTTTAATAAATCCTAAGTCATATTGATTGCACAGTGTTTGACAGAGAAGACATATATGGTTTTTATATATGATATGTTTATGATATTTAACTTTCTATCTGACTTTGACATTTCCCCTTAATGGCTTGCTCAGTGCCTGAATTAGTAACTTGTTCAGAGGTTTCAAACTAGATAAATAGGATAAGACACTAGCTGGGAATGTAGAAAGAATAACATCCATTTTAGTTGCCATAGAGATGGCAGGCTTTATCATCAGTGCTATTGATGGGGGACTGCCATATTAGGCTATATATCAACAATCTTGGAAATTTCCTTTCAGTTATTTTTAGCATGTATACTACACATTACCAACACATTTGTATTTGACAAAAGTTCATTTTACTTTGATATTTTTCTGTATACTCCTGAATAGCTTGATATGTTAGAAAATATAAAAACTCCTATATTCAAAAAAACATTTTGAGTACAGTAGTAGATAGAATAAAGGCCTGCACAAGTTGTTTTTAGCCTAATTTCTAGAACCTGTGAATATGTTGCATGACCTGGCAAAATGGACTTTGAAGATTTGATTAAGTTTAGAATCTTAAGGAAGGAAGGTTATACTAGAATTTCCAGGTGGGCCCAATATAATCCAAGAATCCTTATAAGAGGAAAGTGGGAGGGCTAGATTAAAAGGAGATGTGAAGATAGAAGCAAAGGTTGGAACGATGCACTTTGAAGATGCAAGAAGAGGCCATGTGCCAAGGAATGTGAGTGTCTCTAAAAAAGTGGAAAAGGCAAGGAAAAGATTCTCCCTTAGAATCTTCAGAATCTCCAGGATCTTTAGGAATTTGGGGTTGCAGGAGGTGAAGTGGAAGACAAAACATATGCAAAGGCCTTAAAAAGGAAAATAGATTAAGAATTGAAAAAAAGAATTACATGGCTGGCGAGTAGAATAAGACAGGGAGACTTATGAGAGACAAGTTTAAACAATTCACAGGGCCAAGCAGTGAATAGTTTGGCAGTTCATACTGAGGAGTCTGTATTTTACTTGGGTGTATTTTTACTTATTTATTTATTTTTTAAATTTAAATTTATTTATTTTAATTAGAGGCTAATTACTTTACAATATTGTATTGGTTTTTCCATACATCAACATTTTTAAACATAACGTAGTAAAATGTCTTTCCTGTTGAACAGTTCAGTTCAGTTCAGTTCAGTCGCTCAGTCGTGTCCAACTCTTTGCGACCCCATGAATCGCAGCACGCCAGGCCTCTCTGTCCATCACCAACTCCCAGAGTTCACTGAGACTCACGTCCATC
>NW_011494858.1:3976650-3980788 GCF_000754665.1 Bison bison bison
GTGATGCCATCCAGCCATCTCATCCTCTGTCGTCCCCTTTTCCTCCTGCCCCCAATCCCTCCCAGCGTCAGAGTCTTTTCCAATGAGTCAACTCTTCGCATGAGGTGGCCAAAGTACTGAAGTTTCAGCTATAGCATCATTGCTTCCAAAGAAATCCCAGGGCTGATCTCCTTCAGAATGGACTGGTTGGATCTCCTTGCAGTCCAAGGGACCTGTTGAGCAAGTTCCCTTCAATTCCAGCATTCCTAAGAGATTTTATGAGGGATAGATGTTGGTTTTTGTTGTGTTATCGACCTTTTCTGTGTTATTGAACTGAGCATTTTTAAAATTTTGTTAATATAGTGGATGACATTGATTTTCAAATGTTAAAGCAACTTTGTATTCCAGTAATAGACTTGAAATATACAGTTGACCCTTGAATAACACAGATTTGAACTGTGCAGTTGCACTTGTATTGATTTTTTTCCCCCAATAAATACACGCAATGGTATGTTAGTTGAATCTGCAGTTGCAGCCATGGATGCAGAGGGCTGGCTATTAAATTACCTGCAGATTTTCTACTGCATGTTAAGGTTTGTGCCCTTAACCCCTGCATTGTTCACAGGTAAACTATAAAGTGCGTTTCTTGTAAGCAGCTTCTAGCTGGATCTTGCTTTTTGAATATAATGTCTGCCTTTTAATTGAGTCTTTATTAGAACATGTAGAAAAATTTGATTGAGGTATAGTTGATTCACAGTGCCGTTAGTTTCTGCTATACAGAAGAGTGTATCACTTATACATACATACATATTCAAGTTTTTAGATTCTTTTCCCATATAGGTCATTACAGAGAATTGAGTAGAGTTCCCTGTGCTATACAGTAGGTCCTTATTAGTTATCTATCCCAATCTTCCAACTTATCCGCCCACTTTTTCCCCTTGGTAGCCATAAGTTTGCTTTCTACATGTGTGACTGTTCTGTGAATAAGGTCATGTGTACCATTTATATTTACTGTGGTTAGTGTTAAGTCTATCATCTTGCTGTTTTTTTTTTCTGTTTAATCTGTTCTTTGTTCTTTTCCCCTTCTTTTCTGCATTTTTGAAATTAATTAAATATTACCAGATGCCATAGAGTTTATAGTATACACAGTTAACTTATGAAAGTCTGCCTTTAAGAATTATGCACCTTGTGTAGTTGAGGAAGCTTAGCATGGTGCACTTTCATTCCCCCTTGTGACATTATGCTGTTGTTTATTTATATATTTTCAAATAGGTATGTGATAAACCTAATAATACATTATTATATTCAGATTTCAATGATCTTCAAAGGTATTTACATAACAAGGATGATACAGTAATATATTTACCCATGTGGTTACCATTCTGTACTTTTCCTTCCCATTTATACCTCCATATTTCCATCTGGTATCATCTCCTTCTGCCTGAAGGATATTAACGTTTCTTATAGTATAGGTCTGCTAGTAGTAATGAATTCTTTTGGCTTTGTATGTCTGACAATATATCTTTTCATTGTTTTTAAAAGATTTTGTGTTATTTGTACATGTCTATATATTTTAACATCTCATTCTTTGTTTTCTGTTTACCTTGTTTTTTATGTTCCTTTTTCCATTATCTTGACATTTTAACTTATTTTTAATTCACATTTCCCCCTTTACTAATTTGGATTTTATACACTAGGTTTACTGTAGTGATTGACATTTACATCTGACCATGCATGAATATTACAATCTACGTCTTGACCTTCCTGCTAAATATTGACTCCTACCATATTTCCATGGGGCTTCCCCAATGGCTCAGACTGTACAGAATCAGCCTGCAATGCAGAAGACCTGGGTTTGATCCCCGGGTCAGGAAGATCCCCTAGAGAAAAAAATGACTTCCCACTCTGGTATTCTTGCTTGGAAAATCCCATGGACAGAGGAACCTGACATGCTACAGTCCAAGGGGTCCCAAAGAGTCAGACATGTCTATACTATACTATATATATTTTCAGGAATTACCTTTTTTTAGTTTAGTCTCTTTTTTTCTTCTAAACTCCAGAATGTAGATACTATTATTGTTCTTTTAACTCTAAATATACATATATAGTTGTTCAGTCACTCAGTTGTGTTGAACTCTTTGTGACTTCATGGGCTGCAGTACCCCAGACCTCCCTGTCCCTCACCATCTGAAATTTGCACAAGTTCACATCCATTGCAAACAGTGATACCATCCAGTCATCACATCCTCTGATACCCTCTTCTCCTTCTGCCCTCAATATTTCCCAGCACTGGGGACTTTTCCAGTGAGTTGGCTATTCACGTCAGGTAACCAGAATACTGGAACTGGAGCTTCAGCATCAATCCTTCCAATGAGTATTTAGGGTTGATTTCCCTTAAGATTGACCAGTTTGATCTCCTTGCTGCCCAAGGGATTTCTTCAGTACCGTGGTTTGAAGGCATCCATCATAAATATATAAATATTATATTATTAAATATAATTTATCTTTATTTCATAAAGATAGTTGTTTTTAATGCTCATGTCCAAATTAACTAGTTGCTTTTCATATTTCTTATTCTCATCTGTTGAGTGTTTTCTCTGAAGGTATTTTTTCCCACCTATAATTAGTGCTTTAGAAGTTCCTTTAGTTAAAGTTAGTGGGCAGTTGTTCCTTAATTTTCTAGATGAAAATATTTTTACTTAGACCTATTATTTTGACTTTTAAACCTTTCTTAAAAAGGTCAGTTTATTTTCTATATTCCATCATACCTCCAGCTGAGAAATGTGTCGCCAATTCTATTGTCCTCTCTCTGTACATGATCTGTCTCTTTTTCTTGAAGGTGTTCACATTTCTTTTTATCATTCTATTGTATTCAACAAATTCACTATAATGTGTCGAGGTGGGGATTTCAACACAGTTATGCTTTTGAATATATATGTCTTAAAATTCTGAATTCATGACTCTTATCAGTTGTGGAGAATTAGTATCATTTTAGAGGGGAAGAGATGATGTATATGTGAGTAGGAAATTTTAGAAAATAATAAAAGAGGAAAAAACAAATCTAGAAAGTAGAAACTCAAAGGTTTCAATAGAAATTTAGATAACATTGAAAAGAGAATTGGCAACGTGAAATCTGGATGTGTAGATATTGCCCCAAATGAACTCAGTTTTCATTCATTCCTTTCCCTCTAATTCCTTGCTCTTAGAAATCTGCTCCATTGTCCTTAACTTGCCAGAATCTCAGGTTTAGTCTTTTCTTCTGCCCATTCCCTCCAGTCCCCAGAAGCTGTAGTTTCCTGGTGTAGGCAGTTCCTCCCAGAGAAACCCAAGCGTTAGCTTGCTGTTATTGCTTTCTCCTTTGTTTTCTTGTTGACATTTATTTTAAACTTTAGTTTTTGTGTCCCTGATCATTTCCTGTTCTTAAATGTGAGCTCAGTAATACATCTAAAATGCTTGTGTTCTCCCTCTGTCTCCCCATCTATTCATATACAATATTAAATAAGTAGCCTCAGATCTTCATTTTATTTATTTATTTATTTTACCATTTCATGCCAGTCAGAATGGCTGCGATCCAAAAGTCTACAAGCAATAAATGCTGGAGAGGGTGTGGAGAAAAGGGAACCCTCTTACACTGTTGGTGGGAATGCAAACTAGTACAGCCACTATGGAGAACAGTGTGGAGATTCCTTAAAAAACTGGAAATAGAACTGCCTTATGACCCAGAAATCCCACTGCTGGGCATACACACCGAGGAAACCAGAATTGAAAGAGACAGGTGTACCCCAATGTTCATTGCAGCACTGTTTATAATAGCCAGGACATGGAAGCAACCTAGATGCCCATCAGCAGATGAATGGATAAGAAAGCTGTGGTACATATACACAATGGAGTATTACTCAGCCATTAAAAAGAATTCATTTGAATCAGTTCTAATGAGGTGGATGAAACTGGAGCCTATTATACAGAGTGAAGTAAGCCAGAAAAAAAAAAAAACACCAATACAGTATACTAACACATATATATGGAATTTAGAAAGATGGTAACAATAACCCTGTATACGAGACAGCAAAAGAGACAGAGATGTATAGAACAGTCTTTTGGACTCTGTGGGAGAGGGAGACGGTGGGATGATTTGGGAGAATGGCATTGAAACATGTAT
>NW_011494858.1:3980888-3991310 GCF_000754665.1 Bison bison bison
ATACTGGATGTTTGGGGCTGGTGCACTGGGACGACCCAGAGGGATGATACGGGGAGGGAGGTAGGAGAGGGGTTCAAGATGGGGAACACGTGTACACCTGTGGTGGATGCATGTTGATATATGGCAAAACCAATACAATATTGTAAAAATATATATAAATAAAAAAATAAAAAGAGGGACTTAAGTCATACATAAAAAAAATAAAGATCTTCATTTTAGAAAGATATTTTTGCTTGCTCTGAAAAGACTGAATTGTAAGAGTCAAAAAAAGAGAGATCATTTACTCAAGTAGTAAATTGAGTAAGTATTACAAAGTAAGAGATACAGGTAAGTATAAGAAGACTTGAGAACAGTTTAATATGGATATGTGGGAGGCATAAAAAGTCAAAGATTACTATTTTAAAAGCTTAACAGAACTTTGTATATCAATTATTACATATCTGTTGGAGTAACAGCTTGATTGTTAAAAACATAAACTTCAGTTAATATTGTTCAATTTCTGTGTGTGTGTGTGTTAGTTGCTCAGTTGTGTCTGACTCTTTGTGCACCCATGAACTATAGCCCGCCAGGCTCCTCTCTATCCATGGAATTCTCCAGGCAAGAATACTGGAATGGGTTGCCATTCCCTTCCCCAGGGGATCTTCCCAACCTAGGGATCAAACCTAGGGTCTCCAGCATTGCAGGCCAATTTTTTACTGTCTGAGCCACCAGAGAAGCCCTATTTCTTTAGTGGATATTTTTGCATTGATAGATATTTATTATCAGCTCAAATTCAAATGATAGATTTTTGATAATGGACTTTGGGGAAACGGATATACACAAATCTTTGTGTAATCTGTGTTCTGTAAAAGACAAACATTTTTCTCTTCCTCCCTGGTCCCTATGACAGAATCTGTTTATTCACTTCAAATTCAAGTGGCATTTCCTGTTGAAGTGGGAATTACACGGTAGCTATTTTTAAGTTGTGTCCTTTTATTGTTTTATTAATGCCTTTCAGTAAAACATTTTAATTCCAACTTATAAATTAGTTGGTATCTACTTACTCAGATAAACTATAATGTGATTATATTCTGATATGCTAAGTCACTTCAGTTGTGTCCAACTCTGCACGACCCCATAGATGGCAGCCCACCAGGCTCCCCCGTCCCTGGGATTCTCCAAGCAAGAACACTGGAGTGGGTTGCCATTTCCTTCTCCAATGCATGCAAGTGAAAAGTGAAAGTGAAGTTGTTCAGTCATGTCCGACTCTTAGCAACCCCATGGACTGCAGCCCATCAGCCTCCTCCATCCATGGGATTTTCCAGGCAAGAGTACTGGAGTGAGGTGCCATTGCCTTCTCCGATATTCTGATATAGCTGTGGATAAAAGTGGTCAGCTTTCCATGATATGATGTTTTGAGGGTTTGACAGTCTTGTATAAGGTTAATGAACATTTTAAATGTAACACTTTCTTGTAACATAACGTTACTTAGTGAGAAAACCTGGACACTTAGATACAAGTATTTTTGGTCCTGTAGTTGATTTTACAAGCCTGTCAAATTTCCCTAACTCTTGGAAAGACATATTTTATCAATTTTCATTCATTTGGCTTTTTTTCTAGTATATAGGACAACCTAAAGATTTTAAACATTGGAAAAAATAACAGTCACAATGAATAAATTGAACATATGATATGCTTTCAAAGTGTAGGCATTTATCAATATTAAATATATATTATGTTCATTATTGTTAAATTGCCATCTGCTTAGATTTCTTGAGAAGGAAAGAAATGCAAAAGAAAGAAAAAAAAAACCTTTGGTTCTACTATCTAGAGACATCTATTAGTTAAAATTACATATTGAGTATATGATACATGTTCTTTCAAATCATTTCTTAATATACTTTGCTTTTCCCAGCTTCCTCAGTTCTAGTGCACACTAAGATTAAATGATCAGATATTCATTCATTTTGAAAGCTTCAGTTAGCAGCTCGGTGTCAAGTTTTATATTTTAATGTCTCAGTATATATTGTACCTTGAGGAAATGGAACAGTACTTTAATATGCAAACATTGACACCTAACTGAAGGTGTGCCAGACACACTGAGTGCTTCTAATACCATGGGAAATAATAAAGGTGAGAAACTAGGCTAACCTTTTCAAATGGCAGAAGAAGCTGTCCAGAAAGCTAAAAGTTTTCCTTCTCACTTCCCAGTCACTTAAACTTCGCATTGTAATGTGGGGTCCTTTGATTATCAACCCTTTGGGATCCTGATAGCACATACTGAGGTATTAAACATAAATCAGTATACCTTCTATGACTTATAGACAGATGTCTCCCACTTGAAATATACATTTGCTTTTAATCAATGTAGGCAAAAATTATTTTTTTAAAAGAAATTTGGCATTAAGAGCATCTTAGGGGGATGATAGAAACATTTCTTCCTATAATATTTGAAATAGTTTGGCAGTTTGGAAGGTGATTACAGGAATATTGTCTTTACTAAATATTCAATTATTGATGATTAAATCATCTTTCAAACTACTACCTAGAAAGTTGAATATTTCAATGCAAAGGCAACAGGACATAGCTGAGTTAACAATCAGATAACACTTCAATTTGAATTTTAAGGTTTATATCTAATCTCAAGATTTTCATTCAAAGATCCTTTATGTTTTGGTAGCCAAATTTATTTAGTGTCCAAATATATATATTTATAATAAATTACACACACATATATATACATATTTATGTATATCCCAGGTGGCACTAATGGTAAAGAACCCACTTGTCAATGCAGGAGACATAAGAGACTTGAGTTTGATCCCTGGGTTGGGAAGATCCCCTGGAGGAGGACATGGCAACCCACTCCAGTATTCTTCTTGGCTGGAAAATCCCATGGACAGAGGAACCTAGGGGGCTACAGTCCATGGGGTTGCAAAGAGTCGGACACGACTGAAGCAACTTAGCATATATATATATATATATATTAATTTATTAATTTATATACAAATATATATATTTAAATTATATAATATATATAACAAATAACTTTCAAATTTCTTAAACAGACTATTAAAACTTAATTCTGTTTAAAAAACGCTGTTCATTTTCCTACATATTTTCTCCAGTTAAAGATATAATCTTTGCTGTAAGTGCTAGGTAACAGTTAACAATAAGCTGATTCATCAAGTATTTCCATAAATATTCAAAAAATCAATGATACAGCATATATTCAGCACCACAGGTATTGCTTAGAATTTTCCAATGTTGTGTATCTTATTAAAAAGATAACAGCTTTATGAACACTCCTGGCTACAGCCATAAAATATTAATTGCTGCTCAAGAAAAGGACAGATGTAGATTGTAAACTATAGAAAAGCTGTCCTCAGAATTTCAAATGGAAAATGAAACATAGTGGGGTTTTTTTTTGTTTGTTTTTTGCATTTTCTTTGTCAGTACGTAAACAATAATGTTTATTTCTTTCAAAATCATGGTGCTTTCTGATGCATTTGAATGCAAGGCAACAGAGTCCATTGACTAAGCTGCCAAAAGAGAAGCCCTTCTCTGCCTGTGCTTGTTTTACTCCAGTAAATAAACACCTGATTCAGTTCTTTTAGGCTCTGGGCAAAATTAGTTTCTATATGCAATCCTGAGTCATCTGTCGAGGGTGCCTATCCTGGCCGCAGTTTACCTGGCTGGTACCAGACCCCCTCCCACATCCCTCTCCCCCCGGGATGTCTGGGCAGAGGGAGGAGACCCTGACCCTGCAGGAAGTCTGGGGTCCTGCAGCCTTCTCCTAGGCTCCGAGGAGCTCTACCCTTTGCTCCCAAATGCCAGGGAAAAGCAGAGAAAAGAGAGAGGACTTGGTGTCCTTGTCCTGGAGATAACCCGAAGTGGATGGATGGGGCTGGCAGAGTATCACTAAGCTGGCTGGGACTGGAGGGGATTTTGCTGGAAGTTAGCCTCCACCGTGCTTCCATGCCGGCGTTGGTATGGGCTCGGGTGGGGCAAGCTTTTTTCAGACCCTTGGACCTATGGAAGGTCCAACCCCAGGCACAACCCCAGCAGGACTGTACCTCCTTCCTGGAGGAATGGGAGAGAGACGCCTTCCTAGGGTCAGGCTGTTGAGCCTCTACCCCGGCAGCTGCTGCATGGTGGCTGGAGTCTCCAGCCTGCTTTGCCTTGTGCTCTAATGCTGAGTGCCCCGCGCGGCCCAGCCCCGCTGAAGGAGGACTCAGACCTCCCCTGAGCCCTCACACTCCGGGCACACGGGCTGCGAACGCCAGAGGGAAAAGGGCCTTGGCCTTCCTCCCTCCCCACCCGTTGCCAAGGTAACCGTGCTGTTGGAGATGGACGCAGAAGAGGCGAGAGCGGACTGGGCTTGTGGTTGGAGCACCAGTCGAGAGCCTGGGCGAGGTCTGCGGAGAGGTGGCGGAGGTTTGCTGGATGGAGAAAGCCTTTCTCACCTCCACCCTTCTAGTGTTGCCATGGAGACCGTCAGGGCGCCCTCACCTGTACCAGCTGCTGCAGCCGCTGCTGCCTAAATAAAAGAAACAGAAACCAGAGCCCTCCTTTGCCCTAGTGGTCTCTACGAGGACTCTAATCCAGTAGCTGCCACTGCTCGCCTCCCACAAACAGGGCAGACGTCCAAAATTCGTCCCGAGTTCCTCACTATGTCTTTCTTTATTAAGCTTTCCACCCAGATTTTTTTTTTTTTTTTAATCTCAGTACCTTCCACAGTAACTGGTCTGCGGGAAGAAAAAGAAAATGACTCCCTGATACTTCCTGTGTCTGCCCTACACCTCTACTTAACAGCTTATTTAGTTCCACAGAACACTGCCCTAGGCCAAATCTAATTATCAAGGGAAAGAGATTTCAAGTTGTTTTTATTTTAAATTATAGTAGATATGTGAAATTTCCAGTTTTCACTTATAGGCTATGGATAATATTTACAGGAATGTGCTTTTACTGAAATTAACTACTTTTGGACAAATGAGTGGAGTAATTATGTGTCAGAATATCTGGGGATATATGAGAGAAAGAGTGAACCGTTCAGAAGACCCTCCTTGTTTTTGCCAGTTCTTCATGCCAATCCAGTGCTCACATCTCTCTTTTCTAGGCTTTATTCCATCCACATTTGAGATCAGTTTTTGGTTTTGCAAGGGGGGTTATTTTAGCATGTGTCTGCCTTTGAACTAGAGGGAAGAGGTACATTAAATACCCTAGAATACTTATCCTCTGCTCAGGTTCAAAATTTAGTGCATGGTTGCATCTCTACTGACTACCAGCATGAATGCTCTTAGCAAGAAGGACTCAGATTAGAGCAAGTTGAGGCATCTGTGATCTTGAATTGCCAACCATACCCTGGCAGCCTTTGTGAACTGCTGTTGGTCACAACCTCTTGCCTCTCAAATTTCTTTCCTGTTTAATGTGTATATCGTGCAGCTTTCATTCTCTGAAAGCACCCTGGTAGCTTTTGCCACTGATAATCATGAGTTTCCTTACATAGTCCTGCAGTTTTGAATGGACCAGGCTTTTCAGCTGACTCTAATAGTACCTCTTTAGAAAATCCCAACAATGAAGGGTAACTATTTCTTTCCTAAAGCTGATAGGTAAGATACTTAATAATTTCATTCTGTCACACTTCCTGTGTCACAGGCCTTTCAAAATCACTGGCAAGATTTTTATATAGTCCAAGCCCTAGCTAAAGCTATGAATTGGAAAAAAAAAAACAACTTGTGTCTTTAGTGTACAAATCTGCTTGGTTGCAACCTCTCCCAAAGGTCACCAGGGTTTTTCCTCAACAATAGATCTCATTCCCTCTTTCGTCTTCCTACTTACTCCTAAGTATTTGACTTTTCTGATAGACCTATTATCTTCCTTGAAAATCTCTCCCCATTTTCTCCTGGGGTTTCTCTGACCACTTTGAAGGCTATTTCTCATTTTTTTCCTTTTCTATTATTAGTAATGTTCCTTCCTTTATACTACTTGTTGGTCTTTTACTTTCTCCCTCAGACATATTTTCCCGAGTCTTCCTACTCACTTCCATAGCTTCATCTGTCCTGTTACTCTCTTGTCTTCTAAGTCTGTGTTATCTTGTGCAGATGTTTCTCTGAACCCTAGACACCCATTTCTAACGACTTCATGAGCATTTCTACTTGTCTTACCTGTAGGCATCTCAAATCAACCTCTCTCACTGAACTATGTTCTTCTCCTAAAGAGAAGAACTAATTCTCTTTATGGAATTTGCATAAAATCCAATGTGCATAGTAGAAGGTGGGGTGCAATGAGAGTGGAAAGGGAGACAGGGCACAGATTTTGCAGGACTTTGTGGGTCCTGATGAAGACTTTGGATTTTATCTTAAGTGCAGTGGGAAGCTGCTGAATGGTTTTGAGAAGAGTGGCATGAACTGTTTTATAATTTGAAAAGACCATTCTGGCTGTGGGGTGGGGAATGAATTGGAGGGGGTGACAGTTTGGAGATGGAGAGGAAACGAAAGTTGATGGAAATGGAAATGATCCAGATTAGTGATAGTGGGGGTGTGGATATTGAGGGGGAGGTAAGCAAACAAATATGAGATATTTTCAATGGTCTTTTTTATCATTCAGATTAGGTCTCAATCCCGTAGAGTGTGCTGTGCCGTAAGCAGCTTCCCAGACCCAGGTCCTGACTCCTACAACCCAAAAGAATAAGGTCTTATTCTTCTAAGGCCTAAACTGTCAATGATTCTGACATGATAGCTAACAGGAAGTATTTAGATAAGAAAGAAAGATAATAGGTAAGAAAGCAGGTTCTAGAGTTAAACTGCCTAGACTCATATTCAAGCTCCATGACTTACCAGCTGAGTCACTTTGGACAAATTGCTTAACCTCTCTGTTTTATCTTTTCCAGCTATATGATGGGAATCATAGTAATATGACTTATTTGCATGGATTTAGAGGGCTTAAATAAAACATGTATGTAATACCCAGTAAATGATAAGCGGTCAGTGTGCTTAGATGATGATATTGATGCCGCTGATGATAGAAGACTTGAGATCTCACTCTGATGAGCATTTGAATGTAGCCACTGAGGGAAGTTCTGCAGCCTTCAATTTCCCTGTGGCTCAGACAGTAAAGAATCTGCCTTCAATGCAGGAGACTGAGGTTTGGTCCCTGGGTTGGGAAGATCCCCTGGAGGAGGCATGGCAACCTACTCCAGTATTCTTGGCTGGAGAACTCCATGGACAGAGGAGCCTGGCAGGTTATGGTCCATGGGGTCACAAAGCGTTGTAAAGGACTAAGCGACTTTCACTTTACATTGAGGGAATTTCTGAAGCCTTTACTTTTAACTTTTACTAATAAGTCTAAGAATCGGAAGAGGAAGGGCATTATGGCTGAGCTTTATTGTGGGAAGAAATGGGAAATGTTTTAATAGACAGGCATGTTTGGATTGCTGCCCCTCAAATATTGTTTCTTGGAAAAATTGACCTGGAGAAAACAGTTTTCTCTTCCATTATGATTTTTTAAGGCTGTGTTTTGCTATTTATTTTTTTATTGTTTGAGTGACCTGCAAAACAAGGAACGTGGAGTTTGAATGGTGGCAAGGATGATAGAATGTCTTTAAATTGGTCTTGTGCTACCTCGTGATTTTTTCTTTTTATCTTGTTGATTCCATATTAAAGATGCCTCAGTAATTATAAACTTTCATTTTCCTAAGTTCTCATCTGCCGATATTGATTGCCTTGTTTTATGCAGTAATCCCTGTCCTTCATTGGAGAAGGCAATGGTGACCCACTCCAGTACTCTTGCCTGGCAAATCCCATGGACAGAGGAGCCGGGTAGGCTGTAGTCCATGGGGTCGCTAGGAGTCGGACACAACTGAGTGACTTTACTTTCACTTTTCACTTTCATGCATTGGAGAAGGAAATAGCAACCCACTCCAGTGTTCTTGCCTGGAGAATCCCAGGGACGGGGACCTGGTGGGCTGCCGTCTCTGGGGTCGCACAGAGTCAGACATGACTGAAGCGACTTAGCAGCAGTAGCAGCTGTCCTTCATGAATGGCCTATATTCCATAATTTTCCAAATCAGTTATCAAGGCTTCTCAGTATTGAATAAATAAATGGATGAATTAATCCTTTATACAGTATTTTTTTCACCATTTTCCTTTCTTTTCTATTATTATTGCTCTCTGTCTAAATTAAGCCCTCATTCCGTTTCTCCAGAAATTTATAAAATGTCTTTCAAAATCTCTCTGCTTGATTTTTTTCATTTTCATGGTGTATTAATTTTCTCAGCTATTTATGTCACTCTTTCATTCAAAAAATTTAAAAGCTGTTCTCTGAGAAGTCAGTTACAAATTGGCAAATGATTCATATTTAGATTATATAGAGAACTATAAAAAGACCACCCAATAAAAAATTAAACAAGAAACTGGAAAAGATACTCAACAAAAATGGCTCTCCAGGTAGTCAGTAAATGAAAGCAAGGATGTTTAGTCTTGTTAGTCATGAGAGAATGAAAAAACCACTAGAGAGTCATTAGAGAAATGAAAGTTATACTCACCAGAGTGGCTACAATGAAAAAGAATGACATTCCCAAGTGTCAGTGAGATTACAGAACAAGAATAATGCTCAGATACTCTAGAGAGAGAATAAATTATGAAAGAATGAAGGGATGGAGCCAAAGCAAAAAGAATACCCAGCTGTGGATGTGACTGGTGATAGAAAGAAGTCCGATGCTGTAAAGAGCAATATTGCCTAGGAACCTGGAATGTCAGGTCCATGAATCAAGGCAAATTGGAAGTGGTCAAACAAGAGATGGCAAGAGTGAATGTCGACATTCTAGGAATCAGCCAACTAAAATGGACTGGAATGGGTGAATTTAACTCAGACGACCATTATATCTACTACTGCGGGCAGGAATCCCTCAGAAGAAATGGAGTAGCCATCATGGTCAACAAGAGAGTCCGAAATGCAGTACTTGGATGCAATCTCAAAAACGACAGAATGATCTCTGTCCATTTCCAAGACAAACCATTCAGTATCACAGTAATCCAAGTCTATGCCCCTACCAGTAACGCTGAAGAAGCTGAAGTTGAACGGTTCTGTGAAGACCTACAAGACCTTTTAGAACTAACACCCAAAAAAGATGTCCTTTTCATTATACGGGATTGAAATGCAAAAGTAGGAAGTCAAGGAACACCTGGAGCAACAGGCAGATTTGGCCTTGGAATACGGAATGAAGCAGGGTAATAGAGTTTTGCCAAGAAAATGCACTGGTCATAACAAACACCCTCTTCCAACAACACAAGAGAAGACTCTATACATGGACATCACCAGATGATCAACACCAAAATCAGATTGATTATATTCTTTGCAGCCAAAGATGGAGAAGCTCTATACAGTCAGCAAAAACAAGACTGGGGTCTGACTGTGGCTCAGATCATGAACACCTTATTGCCAAATTTAGACTTAAACTGAAGAAAGTAGGGAAAACCACTAGACCATTCAGGTATGACCTAAATTAAATCCCTTATGATTATACAGTGGAAGTGAGAAATAGATTTAAGGGCCTAGATCTGATAGATAGAGTGCCTGATGAACTATGGAATGAGGTTTGTGACATTGTACAGGAGACAGGGATCAAGACCATCCCCAAGAAAAAGAAATGCAAAAAAGCAAAATGGCTGTCTGAGGAGGCCTTACAAATAGCTGTGAAAAGAAGAGAAGCGAAAAGCAAAGGAGAAAAGGAAAGATATAAGCATCCGAATGCAGAGTTCCAAAGAATAGCAAGAAGAGATAAGAAAGCCTTCCTCAGCGATCAATGCAAAGAAATAGAGGAAAACAACAGAATGGGAAAGACTAGAGATCTCTCCAAGAAAATTAGAGATACCAAGGGAACATTTCATGCAAATATGGGCTCAATAAAGGACAGAAGTGGTATGGACCTAACAGAAGCAGAAGATATTAAAAAGAGGTGACAAGAATATACCGAAGAACTGTACAAAAAGGATCTTCATGACCCAGATAATCACGATGGTGTGATCACTGACCTAGAGCCAGACATCCTGGAATGTGAAGTCAAGTGGGCCTTAGAAAGCATCACTACGAGCAAAGCTAGTGGAGGTGATGGAATTCCAATTGAGCTATTTCAAATCCTGAAAGATGATGCTGTGAAAGTGCTGCACTCAATATACTAGCAAATTTAGAAAACTCAGCAGTGGCCACAGGACTGCAAAAGGTCAGTTTTCATTCCAATTCCAAAGAAAGGCAAATCCAAAGAATGCTCACACTACTGCACAATTGCACTCATCTCACACGCTAGTAAAGTAATGCTCAAAATTCTCCAAGCCAGGTCAGCAATACATGAACTGTGAACTTCCTGATGTTCAAGCTGGTTTTAGAAAAGGCAGAGGAACCAGAGATCAAATTGCCAACACCCGCTGGATCATGGAAAAAAGC
>NW_011494858.1:3991763-4004382 GCF_000754665.1 Bison bison bison
AAAGCAGAGACATTACTTTGCCAACAAAGGTTCGTCTAGTCAAGGCTATGGTTTTCCCAGTAGTCATGTATGGATGTGAGAGTTGGACTGTGAAGAAGGCTGAGCACTGAAGAATTGATGCTTTTGAGCTGTGGTGTTGGAGAAGACTCTTGAGAGTCCCTTGGACTGCAAGGAGATCCAACCAGTCCATTCTAAAGGAGATCAACCCTGGGATTTCTTTGGAAGGAATGATGCTAAAGCTGAAACTCCAGTACTTTGGCCACCTCATGGGAAGAGTTGACTCATTGGAAAAGACTGTAATGCTGGGAGGGCTTGGGGGCAAGAGGAGAAGGGGACGCCAGAGGATGAGATGGCTGGATGGCATCACTGACTCGATGGACGTGAGTCTGGGTGAACTCTGGGAGTTGGTGATGGACAGGGAGGCCTGGCGTACTGCGATTCATGGGGTCGCAAAGAGTTGGACACGACTGAGTGACTGAACTGAACTGAACAGCTGCTTGATATCTGTAGAAGTTGAACATATGAACATATCCATGAAAAAACTCTATTCCTTGGGTATATATCAAAAAGAATGGTGGGTGAACCAAAACAAAAACATGAAGGAAACTTATAGCAGTATAATTTTTAATAGCTGGAAACTGGAAACAACACATATGTTTATCTTGAAGACAATGATTATGTAAATAATGGCATATTCTATAATGACATGCTGTGTAGCAATAGTAGATAAAAGTACTGCAACACACTGCAGCATGTATGAATCCCAAAAGCATCATGGCACAAGAAGATAGGCAGCCTTAATCTGTGTTGACAAGTTGGTGGTTATCTTTGGAGAGGAGAGCAAAGTTAGTGATTGGGAAGAGGCATGTGGAAGCTTGTTCTCATGTTGCCCCTCCTATATTAATCTGAGTGATCTTTACATGGGTCTGTTTAATTTGTTTAATCAGGGTGTACATTTATGTTTTGTGCATTTTTTTTTTACTCTGTTATAGTTCAATAAAATTATTTACTGAAAAAAAAAAAAAAGCTTCTCTAATAGGTTATTCCAGATTGGCATTCAAGCCTCTCCCAGTTGGATTGTGACTTACTTTTCCAGGCCATCCCTCTTACATCCCACAAGCATAATGGAATGGGATTTTGCACAGGTCTCTTGTTCCCATCAAAATAGATTAGTAAGTCAGGCAGAAACTTCCACTTGTCCTTCGTATTTATAATTTTCTTGCTTTTAGAAACAGAATCCTCTGAAATTTCACCTGGACACCTGAGTGCTTTTGACCAATCTATTGACTACATTTTGTTGCTTTCTTTTACTCTAAATGTGGTCCTGTGATTGATTTTAGACTGATGAGACATAAGCAGTTGTGCTGAATGCGACTTATTTACTATACTTTCTCCTTTTCATGTTTATTTCTGGGTGGGAAATAGGGATGTCTGGAGACTCCTCAGAAGTCACATGCTTCTGATGGCAAAGCTACCAGGCTGATTCTGACCCACTAGACTTTAGAGGAGAGAGGAATATACTAGACTTCAGAGGAGAGACAAATATGTTTCTGTCTCACTTAAGCTACAACAATTTGAGGTCTCTTTATTACAATATAGACTCTATATTTAAAACAGTTAATATTTCATAAACATTGTGATTCATTATGTGCTATTAAATGAGGCTAATTAACCTTTCCAGAGGCTATCTTGGTTCCTACTGATATAACTTTCAGACTGTGCCATATTCATTATTTTATCTCCTGCAGTGCTTTCCATTTCCTGTATATGTGATCATGAGCCTCAGCTTCCTTATCTGTGAAATGGGAATGACATGATTAAGAGCAAGATTAAAAGATATAATACATATAAAGTGTTAAGCACAGCCTGGGGTACATATTAAGCTAACAATAGATATAAGCTTATTTTCACATAATAGTTTGAATTTACATTCATGACATTATAGAATTAAGCAAAGGCACAGCACAGAATACCAGTGTATGTGGAGGGCGATATCCACATTAAAGGAATTGTAAAGACTAGCTCATCTTATTTTATGACTCTAGGCTTTTATAAATTTCTGATTATTTCATAAATATTTAAAATAGCGAAATGTCTACGTAAATATACTCATGAATAAGCAGCTCTACCCTTGATTATATATATATCCCAAAGAAGTTAAGTGCATATGCATTCCAAAACTATAGACTAAATATCATGGTAGCAAAACAGTTCAGTTGTTTCCTAGCCATAGGAGCTAAACTAGCTCTTAATGTGGGCATATTTCTTTTAACTATTCTATGCTTCTCTTTCCCTTTAAATATGGGGAGCAATTATTCTTGACTGTTGACTCCTTAAGAATGTGACTTATTTATTAAAAAGAGCTTTGAGAAAAATGGCTAAAAGCACGTTATGAATAATTATACTTCTAATTTGAATATTTCTTTTCCAGCATCATCTAGCAATTTTCTTGCATCTAAAGTAATTTAAATTCTCTGAATAAAGAGTAGTAAATGCTTTTGGTTTTTGTCTAAAAATTCTCCTTCTTCAATGATGATTTAATTGATTATATGATTCTGAATTAATATGTATTAATAGAATCATAGAATCATGAAGCTGTTACTCTACTGTCTTCTGACTTTGTGACTGTTGAGAAGTCTGCGGTCAGATACAGAGTTGGTCCTTAAGAATGACCCGTCCTCTCTTTCTGGCTGCTTGTTGATACATCAGTTATAAATAACCAAAAAACTGTGGTTATTTGCAATTTTACTACAACATATTCAAGACTGGATCTTTGGGGATTCCTTGTATTTCTTAAATCTGAGGACTAATAGCTCTAGTTAGTCAATTATTAGTTAGGACTAATAGCTCTAACTAATTTTCCCTCGATGTTTTCTCCAGATTCCCCAACCAAGGACAAAGGAAAATAAACCAAGTTACCTTGTCACCCTCTTTACAACTGGGCAGGTTTTTTTTTTCTTTCCTACCCCATCCTTTCATTGTATGTGTTAACCTTTTTTTGAGAGGCCTGTTTTTAGGTGTTCGTTTCTGTTTTAAGTTGTTGTTCACATGATCCTGGAAATTTGCCTTGGTGGAAAGTTTCTTTTCATAACATAATAATGGAAGTGAGGGTTTTATATCCTTGGCAAGTTTTATTGTTCAATATGCATTGTTCTAAAAATATGAAGAAATATTTTTAGAAATACACATAGTTAAAATGGCACTCCTGTGCAACCATTTCCAATTTGCCTTCATTCATGGACCTGACATTCCAGGTTGCTATGCAGTATTGCTCTTTATAGCATCGGACCTTGCTTCTATCACCAGCACATCAACAACTGGGTTTGTTTTTGCTTTGGCTCCATCTCTTCATTCTTTCTAGAGTTACTTCTCAACTGATCTCCAGTAGCATATTTGGCACCTGCCGACCTGAGAAGTTCATCTTTCAGTGTCTTATCTTTTTGCCTTTTCATACTGTTCGTGGGGTTAGGCAAGAATACTGAAGTGGTTTGCCATTCCCTTCTCCAGTGGACCACGTTTTGTCAGAACTCTCCACCATGACCCGTCCTTCTTCGTGGCCCTACATGGCATGGCTCATAGTTTCATTGAGTTGGACAAGGCTGTGGTCTCCAAAATCACTGTAGATGGTGACTGCAGCCATGAAATCAAAAGACGCTTGCTCCTTGGAAGAAAAGTTATGACCAACCTAGACAGCATATTAAAAAGCAGAGACATTACTTTGCCAGCAATGTTCCATCTAGTCAAAGCTATGGTTTTTCCAGTAGTCATGTATGGATGTGAGAGTTAGACTATAAAGAAAGCTGAGTGCTGAAGAATTGATGCTTTTGAACTGTGGTGTTGGAGAAGACTCTTGAGAATTCCATGGACAGCACAGAGATCCAACCAATTCATCCTAAAGGAAATTAGTCCTGAATATTCATTGGAAGGACTGATGCTGAAGCTGAAACTTCAATACTTTGGCCATCTGATGCAAAGAACAGACTCATTTGAAAAGACCCTGATGCTGGGAAGGATTGAAGGCAGGAGGAGAAGGGCATGACGGAGGATGAGACGGTATCATCTCATGAGGATGGTATCATCAATACAATGGACATGAGTTTGAGTAAGCTTTGGGAGCTGGTGATGGACAGGGAAGTCTGGCGTGCTGCAGTCCATGAGGTGGTAAAGAGCCAGACATGACTGAGCAACTGAAATGAACATAATGGAAAATGGCACTAGTGGTTAAGAACCCACCTGCCAATTCAGGAGATATAAGAGACACAGGTTTGATCCCTGGGTTGGGAAAATCTCCTGGAGGAGGGAATGGCAACTCACTCCAGTATCTTGCCTGGAGAATCCCATGAGTGGAAAAGCCTGGCATGTTACTGTCTATAGAGTTGTAAAGAGTTGGGCATGACTGAAGTGATTTAGCATGCATGTGGTTAAAATAAATACAATAGATTTTTGTTATATTTTAATTTTCTGTGAATTTTCAATTGATTTTTTTTTGTAATTGGCCAAAGTTGCATTGCAAAAAATGTCTTGAACTGGTTTTGGTCTCCTTGAATAACTTCCCACTCTTTCACACAGAAAAACGAGGCTTTCACTCTCAAAAGGATTTAAATTTTATATGTTTAATAAAATTAAAAATTAATATGTATTTGAAATTATTTTAGATCAGTTTTAAGCTCATGGCAATATTGAGCAAAATACAGAGCAATTTCCCATATGCCCCTTGCCCTCACACATGTCCAGCCTCTGATAGTATCACCGTTCCACACCAAAGTAGTGCATATGGTACAGTTGTTGAACCTGCATTAACACATCAGTAGTATTCAGCGTTCATAGTTTACATTAGGATTCACTCTTGGTATACATGTTATGTGTTTTGACGAACATTTCCATCGTGTGTGTGCTAAGTTGCTTCAGTTGTGTCTGGCTCTTTGAACCCTTTGGACTGTTATCTGCCAGGCTCCTCTGTTCATGGGATTCTCCAGGCAAGAATACTGAAGTGAGTTGCCATGCCCTCCTCTATGGGATCTTCCCAAACCAGGGGTCAAAGTTGCATCTCTTACATCTCCTTCATTGGCAGGTGGATTCTTTACTACTAGCACCACCTGAAAAGCCCATACCCATCATTACAATATAATAAAGAATAGCTTCTCCACCCTAAAAATTCTCTTTGCTTTGCCTATTTGTCCCTTCATCCCTTTGAAACCATGGCAACCACTGATCCTTTTACTGTCTCCATAGTTTTGTCTTTTCCAGAATGTCATAGTTTATATAGTAAAGTGCATGGCCTTTTTAGATTGGCTTATTTCATTAGTAGTATGCATTTTAAGATTCCTTTTTGTCTTTTCATGGTTTGACAGCCCATTCATTTTAGTGCTGGATATACCACAATTTATTGTCCATTCACCTGCTAAAGGATATCTTGGTTGTTTCCAAGTTTTGGCAATTATGAATATAACTGTTGTAAACATGTGCAGGTTTTTATATGGTCATAAGTATTCAACTCCTTTGAATAAATATCAAGGAGCATAATTACTGAATCATATGGTAAGAATATGTTTAGTTTTGTAAGAAATGACCAAAAGGTTTTCCAAAGTGGCTGCACCATTTTGCATCCCCACCTGCAATAAATGAGAGCTTCTGTTGCTCCACAACCTGACCAGCACTTGGCATTGCCATTGTTCCGGATTTTGCCATTCTGATAAGTATCTAGGGATATCTTATCATTTTAGTTTGCATTTTCCTAATGGCATATAGTACTTGCTTTCTATCTATATATCTTATTCAGTGAACTATCTATTCAGGTCTTTGGCCCGTTTTCAGGTTGTTGGTTTTCTCATTGTTGGATTTTAAGGGTTCTTTGAATGTTTGGCTCTTTTATCAGATATGTTTTGCAAATATTTTCTTCCCATCTATGACTTGTCTTCTCAATCTCTTGATAGTGTCTTTCACAAAGCAGCATTTTTTAATTTAGTGAAGCCCACCTTATCAATTATTTGTTACCCTTAGTGTTGTACCAAAAAGTCATTGCCATAACTAGGGTCATCTAGTTTTTTTCCCTTTATTATCTTCCAAGAATATAGTTTTGAGTTTTACATTTAGGTGTATGGTTCATTTTGAGTTAATTTTTGTAAAGAATGTAAGTTCTGTGTCTAGATTATTTTTTAAAATCATACAAATGTCCAGTTATTCCAAAACCATTAGTTGAAAAGACTTTTTATTTTTCTTCATAGTATTACTTTTGCCACGTTGTCAAAGACCAGTTGACTATATTTATGTGGGTTTATTTCTACACGTTATATTCTATTCCACTGTACTGTTTGTCTACTCGTTCACTAATACAACAGTGTTTTGATCACTATTGCTTTACAATAATCTTTAAGTCAGGTAGTGTCAGTTCTCTGATTTTGTTCTCCTTTAATATTGTGTTGGCGCTTCTAGATACCTTTTACTTTTTCCTGTGTATTTTATTGAACTATCCCCCAAACTATTTTTGTAAAAGCCTAGTCAGATATGTGTAGCACATATATTATCTACAGTGAAGTAACAACTAACATTGGTTGAGTGCTTTTTAAATTTCATGTGACGTTCAAATAATTCTAAAGTTAAGCTAAACAGGTGTATGCTATAATTACCTTCATGTTTCAGATAAGGAAGCCAAAGCTCAGGGAAATGTAAAGGAATTCCCCAAGGAAACTTAGGAAGTATATGGTGGAATATGGTAGCTTCCCTCAAAGAGGCAAATGTGGTATCACTTCCCAATACCTATAATATGAGCCAGCTATTTAACAAAGAGATTCTACAAATTTTCCAGGTTACAGAAATACAGTTTATACTCTAATTGCAACTTTACTGATCAAGTACTAGATGCCATGGACTATAATAGTTTGAGAAATATAAAAATTTCAAAATAATTGTCACCAAGCCTCTTCTCTGGATGTAGTGTGCAGATTAAAGTCTTTCTAGTGCTGGAGAGGGTGTGGAGAAAAGGGAACCCTCTTACACTGTTGGTAGGAATGCAAACTAGTACAGCCACTATGGAGAACAGTGTGGAGATTCCTCAGAAAAACTGGAAATAGAACTGCCATATGACCCAGCGATCCCACTGCTGGGAATACACACTGAAGAAACCAGAATTTAAAGAGACACGTGTACCCCAATGTCCATCGCAGCACTGTTTATAATAGCCAGGACATGGAAGCAACCTAGATGCCCATCAGCAGACGAATGGATAAGAAGGCTGTGGTGCATATATACAATGGAATATTACTCAGCCATTAAAAAGAATACTTTTGAATCAGTTCTAATGAGGTGGATGAAACTGGAGTCTATTATACAGAGTGAAGTAAGCCAGAAAGAAAAACACCAATACAGTATACTAACACATATATATGGAATTTAGAAGACAACGATAACCCTGTATGTGAGACAGCAAAAGAGACACAGATGTATAGAGCAGTCTTTTGGACTCTGTGGGAGAGGGAGAGGGTGGGATGATATGGGATAATGGCATTGAAACATGTAAAATATCATATGTGAAACGAATCGCCAGTCCAGGTTTGATGCATTATACAGGGTGCTCGGGGCTGGTGCACTGGGATGACCCAAAGGGATGGTACGGGGAGGGAGGTGGGAGGGGGGTTCAGTATGGTGAACACATGTACACTCATGGAGGATTCAAGTCAGTGTATGGCAAAATCAATACAATATTGTAAAATAAATAAATTAATTAAAAAATCATTTAAAATATAACATAGCATCTTTTTTCAAAATAGTGCCAAGCTGGAATCAATCTGGATGCCCATCAACTGGAAAATGGACAAAATGTAAGTTAGCCATGCAGTGGGTTATTATTCACAAATAAAAAGTAGTAACTATTCATGCATATAGCACCATGAACAGATCCCTAAATCATTATTCTAAATGAAAGAAATGAGACACAATCAAATACAGAAGAACATAGTGTATGATCCCACTTATATAAACATTTGGAATGGGCAAAATATTAGCATCTAATGATTGAAATCATTAGTCATTGCTTTGAAAGGATTGACTAAGAAGGATAATGAAAAAATTCTCTAGCATGATTAAAATATTTATTGTTCGATGCCTTTTTCTAAACTAATTGAACGTCATACTTAAGATCTGAGCATCTTAACTATACATAAATTATTCATAAAATTAAAAAGCTCAAATAGCGTATTAAATGCTAAAAGGAAGAATGAACAAAGGGAGGTAGAGGCACAGGGAAATCGGTGAGTACCATAGCAGGAAGGAGTCAGGGAAAGCTTCATGGGCACTGGACATTTGAGATGGATTTTAATGGGTGAACAGGAGTTTGCCAGTTGAAGAAAATCATTCTAGGGAGAAAACAGGTAATATTCACTTATTAAATCCTGAATTTATTAATCAATCTACTCAGAAATTATAGTCCATTTATTCTCTACTTGGAAATTATAGTCCATTTATTCTCTACGTGGAAAAATTCTAGGTCCTTGTGATATAGCAGTAAAAAGACAAGCTCAGTCTTTGCCTGAGGAAAGCTTAGGTTCTCATGGGGAATTAATGAGTCATGAGTTTTACGGAATTTTCAGGGAAAGTTGAAAAGATCTTTGTGATCAACCTGTGTTGAATGGTGAGAGACAAAGTGGGTTGTGGTAAGTAAATTGGAATTAGATTAAGAAAATGTATGTATAATAAATTAAGGAGTTTAAAAGTTTATCATATAGACTTGAGACATTTATAAATCATAAGTTCATATGGTGATCACTTTTAAGGAAAGTTATTTTAGTCATTTGAGGGCAGGTTGGAACAGAGAGAAATTAATTATAAAATGATAAATAAAATGCTGTTTCCATAGTCTAAGCCAGAGTCTAAGTCAGTACATGTGTCACCTCATATATTTTTGAGTCCAGAGGAGACAGTGCCAACTTAGAAAAGTACTCTTTCTTATCAATCCAAATCAAGGTTTTACATTCTAGATTAGCCATCATCAAAAATGGATTTGGCAATGTAATTTTAAAGTGTTAGTGGCTCAGTCATGTCCGACTGTTTACGACCCCATGAACTGTAGCCCACCAGGCTCCTCTGTTCGTGGAATTCTTCAGGCAAGAACAGTGGAGTGGGTTGTCATTCTCTATCTGCAATTCCTGGTCTAGACACCAAAAGTCATTTCCTGAGCTAGTAAATCAGGAGCCCAGTAGGAAAGGGGGCAGAAGTGGATTGGAAAGCCAGTCTAATTTGATTACTGGATAAGAGAATGATTTGGGATTTTAGATTGCTGATCTAGGTGTCCATGCTGCTGCTGCTGCTAAGTCGCTTCAGTCATGTCTGACTCTGTGCGACCCCATAGACAGCAGCCCACCAGGCTCCACCGTCCCTGGGATGTCCATACCATTAGTCAAAATATGATAATGATAGTAAAAATCATAGCACAGCGTATAGAAAGTTTTGGGTAAGTGTGATAGAAAAGTTTTGACAGTGATCTTCTTTACACACCTCACTAGCTAAATCATCATGTTTACTTTTCAATGAAACCCTGTTGCATCTCTTCTGATCAATTTAGAAGAGAAGAAATTTCCTTTCTAGATTTTAATTCCTTGGATTGTAATAAGGACAAAAATCCTTGCTTTGTGGCCATATGTACCTAACTCACTACTCTCAGTTTTCCTAAACTGAAGTCTTATGGAATTTTCAGGGAAAGCTGAGAAATTTGGATGATACCCCCACCCCTGGGGAAATTATGACTCAAAAGATAGCCTTCCTTTTTTTTAAAATTTATAATTTATTTGGCTGTTCTGTCTTTTTTACAGCACATGGGCTTAGCTGTGAGGGCTTACTTGTGGTATATGGGATCTTAGTTCCCTGACCAGGGATTGAATTCCAGATCCCCTGCATTGGGAGCACAGAGTCTTAACTACTGGACCAACAGGGAAGTCCCCAGGATAGCCTTCTTGTCTCCAAAGACTTCAAGTGATTTGTTTCTTGTTACCACTTTCTTCCAAAAATACTCATACATCATAGGTTATTGGCCATGGACACTATATATCTTTTGGTCTATTAAATTTTTTATCATTAAGTTTGCTGTGAGTATCAGTGTCTCTAAAAGTCCATTTTTATTTGCATTGCTCTAATTCTTAGCTCAAAAGTATAGAAGGGATTTTACCACTCTTTTAGGTAATGATTGTGACTGTTAGTTAAGGGAAAGTGCAAGAAGATGCATTTGAACTTCTCACATCAGAGCCAAATACTGCATGATCCACAGTGATGACTAAAAGAGACAGCTCAAATGATCAGATATCTCCAGATGAATGCTTAATTTATGTTAAATCAGTTAAGGGAATTTTAGCTTTTACCTTTTTGTTGGTTGCTGCATAGACTATTTAATAAATACAAATGCAGTGGAATAAAAAAAAAACAATAAGGTGCATGCAGTATAAATGATAATTGGTTAACTAAAACCTCAAAATTGAAAATTAATTATTTGTACTTCAGGGGCAGTGACAACGTCTGTCAGGGAAGTGGTGAAAAGTCCTTCCTATTACACAGTACTGACAAGGAAAGCTCCTTTTGCCAGTATCCGAACATATGGCAAAGCAATGTTTTTTCAGACTTCTTTGTGCTGGCAGGGACTGGCCTCCTAGTCACTTGGACTTTTGTTTGTGTAGCCGAGATAATGAATATTCCACATAAATAATTATAATTATCTTCTCATTGAAGAAACATAACCTTGGAATTCAAAGCTGTGTTCTTGGGTAAATCATCAATTTTGAAAAGAAGTAGAATTAAATTTTGTCTATTTTTTGAAAATAAATGGCTGGTACAAAATTAATAAATTTTGTAGAGGTTTGCCTTTCACAAAATATATTTGTTTAGGTTGAAGTACTTTATGTTGAAATACTGTATTTTTCTTTTTAAAATACATTTCCTTTGTACTGCTTTTTCTCTGAAATATTGTTTGCTTAAAATTCCTCATGTTGTTATTTTCCTTTTTAAAACACAGTGACTCAAACCCTTTAGAAGGTGTTAACTAAAAAATGCCACCAATTCAGGTTTTTAATTTCATTTGCAAACTCACTATATTTCACATGTAAGTAGGGTGAATTTATTCAATAATTTCTTCAATAATCAGCACATAAAAATCAAAGTTATTTTTTAATTGAAGGCCTCTTATAAATCATTTTATCAGATTCTTTGTTGTTTTTTTGTTTTTAAATATACAGAGTGAACCAAAGCCCTGAGAGCCAAATGGCAGGATCTTCCCCTAGGTTTAAAAAAAAAAAAAAAGAGAGAGAGAGTTTAGGACTGCAGATGGCCTCTTTGATAATTAGCACATTCTGCTTGAATAAGAGTGGAGATGGGTGATCTTATAATAATTATGCAGTTTTGAATGATTAGTCAGGCGTTACTAGCTATGACATCAAATGTTTCTTTGCTTTATTTGTTTGTAATTGCTGTCAGGTTCAGATATAATTGAAATAAGGATGGAAACAAAAAGAGTGGGAATGGGTATTTTCATGTCACTTTTCCTCTTCATAGGGATAACTGCTTGCTCTCTGGAGCTGTGGCTTTGTATCCTAGCACAATCCAGTGATCTGAGAAAGTTCCTTGTAGTCCCTGTGCCTCGTGTCCTGTATGTAAACTGGAAATAGCAACCTTGTCAGACCCAGGAGTAACTACAAGGTGAAGGACCACGTGGGGACCACACTAGTGGGATCCACTTGAGCAGGGCAGGCTTTGGACACAGTGGCTCTTGTGCAGATCATTTCCTCCATCCTCAGCCCTGTGGCTTCTGCTTCATCTACCAGCTTCTCCCTTTCATTCTATTCTTTATCCACTCCCACCTTTTTTTTTTTTTTTGTCTCGTTCACTTCTCTGCCCTTCTTTTAAATCCATTCATTCATTTCTTCGACTCACCCTTATATTTAAGCGGTCACCAACAATGGCTGAACTTTACCTTCTGGAATCTTCTCTCAACTTTGCTTTCCTTTCTCCTCTTGCTACTGCCTCCTTTGTTTACTTGGATTTTAGTACTTTACATTTTACTATTACAAGAATTGTTTTAGGGCACTAATCTGTTTTGGAATTCTCATGTTAAAAAATCCTTGAATGGTTTCCCATTGCATGTAAAGTAGTAAATGACTATGGAGTCTGATGTTCATGAGCTCAGCATTTTCTTCCATTCTCACCTATAACTCACCCCTCTCCTGATTCCTCAACCATGGCTGTATGTCACAGTTACACTGGGAGATATTTTAAAAACCCATGCCTATCTAGTTACATTTACTGTGGCAGAAACCTAGGTATTAGGCTATTTCTTAAAGTTCACTGCTGCTGCTGCTGTTGCTGCTCAGTCGCTTCAGTCGTGTCCAACTCTGTGCGACCCCGTAGATGGCAGCCTACCAGTCTCCTCTGTCCCTGGGATTCTCCAGGCAAGAACGCTGGAGTGGGTTGCCATTTCCTTCTCCAATGCATAAAAGTGAAAGCTCAGTTATGTCCAACTCTTCGCGAAACCATAGACTGCAGCCTGTCAGGCTCCTCCGTCCATGGGAGTTTCCAGGCAGGAGTACTGGAGTGGGGTGCCATTGCCTTCTCCGTAAAGTTCACTAGGAGATCCCAGTGTATAGCC
>NW_011494858.1:4004757-4005527 GCF_000754665.1 Bison bison bison
GTATAGCCAAGGTTGGAAGCCAGCCTTGGGAACATATTGGCTTTATTGTACTTTACTAATTATAGTCTCTTTTGGCATACTTCCTTAAAACTTCTAGTTGTAGATCACACACTCTTTCAGGAAAGGAAATACATCTTATAAGTTGTTAAAAGAAATTAGCTAAAGATCTATCACAGTATCTTGCATATCAGATCAGATCAGTCGCTCAGTCATGTCCGACTCTTTGCGACCCCATGAATTGCAGCATGCCAGGCCTCCCTGTCCATCACCAACTCCCGGAGTTCACTCAGACTCACGTCCATCGAGTCAGTGATGCCATCCAGCCATCTCATCCTCTGTCGTCCCCTTCTCCTCCTGCCCGCAATGCCTCCCAGCATCAGAGTCTTTTCCAATGAGTCAACTCTTCACATGAGGTGTCCAAAGTACTGGAGTTTCAGCTTTAGCATCATTCCTTCCAAAGAAATCCCAGGGCTGATCTCCTTCAGAATGGACTGGTTGGGCCTCCTTGCAGTCCAAGGGACTCTCTAGAGTCTTCTCCAATACCACAGTTCAAAAGCATTAATTCTTCGATGCTCAACTTTCTTCACAGTCCAACTCTCACATCCATACATGACCACTGGAAAAACCATAGCCTTGACTAGACAGACCTTTGTTGGCAAAGTAATGTCTCTGCTTTTCAATATGCTATCTAGGTTGGTCATAACTTTCCTTCCAAGGAGTAAGCGTCTTTTACTTTCATGGCTGCAGTCACCATCTGCAGTGATTTTGGA
>NW_011494858.1:4005627-4006749 GCF_000754665.1 Bison bison bison
CAGCCCCATGACTGTAGCCTGCCAGGCTCCTCTGTCTATGGGATTTTACAGGCAAGAGCACTGGAGTGGGTTGCCATTTCCTTCTCCTCATAAAAATTGAGAGTTGCAGATTTTGTATTTATTTCACTGTCTTTATTATGTTTTATTTTTTGTTTATGGATTGGCAGCCCTTTATACTGCTTTTATTTCTAGATATTTCACTAAAGTTGCTACCTATCACATTAATTAGTTTATAAAAATGATTTTACCAGTTAGAATACCTGTTTTATAGCAGTTGAACTGAAGGATGAAAGGTGATTATTTTAATTTATTGATTCCTAGACGGTAAATGTACTTTATTGATCTTAGTTTGAATTCTCGGTTATGATTTAAAAGAAAGCTATTTCAGTTGTTATATTTGTATCAAAAATTGGACTTTAAATTATTTTTAATTGAGTGGAAAACTCTGATAAATGCTCCTGTTTTTATATGAATAGTATGTTTCAGTGATACACTAGTATCAATTGTATGTATTTCTTGCCATATTACCTCCCAAGCCGATACAGTCTCCTGTGGAGAATGGAAGTCAGGAAGGATTGAAGGAGGCAAATCTAGCCCACAGTGGTTCTTTTATATCAGTTTTTCTTCTCTGGCCCTGTAATGTAGTTGGAAATGAGGAATTTCAGGAGTTGAATTTGTAATCCAGGGATAGTATCTTTATTATAGACCCTGTAATGCCAAGAGGAGATATGTAGAACTGTGTGATAGTCTTTTAATAGGAATCACATTTTGATTTCATCATAATAATGTTGGCATCTCTAAGCTTCATGCCTTTCATTTATTAATTTCATGTGATTGCTTTAAATTTTTATGTATATGTGTATCATCTCACCATTTGGCAATCAGTAAGCTAGCGACAGGTAAGTGAGGGTGGCTCATTTTTGAGCTTAACCATTGTTTCCCCTCAGTGTAGTTTTAATATTAACATAATACAATAAGGACATTAAAAACTAATCTTTTTTAAAAACACATATTTTCCATCACAGACTCAGTTTAGAAAACTGGTTAGTTTTGCTATTCAGTTCAGTTCAGTCGCTCAGTCGTGTCCGACTCTTTGCGACCCCATGAATCGCAGCATGCCAG
>NW_011494858.1:4006849-4010528 GCF_000754665.1 Bison bison bison
TTAAATAAAACAGGGTGACAATATACAGCCTTGACGAACTCCTTTTCCTATTTGGAACCAGTCTGTTGTTCCATTTCCAGTTCTAACTGTTGCTTCCTGACCTGTGTGGATCACAATAAACTGTGGAAAATTCTGAAAGAGATGGGAATACCAGATCACCTGATCTTGCATATGGTAGAGGTAAATTCCTAAGCCTTGCAAATAGGCTTACCTATATCTCTTTGCACTGCCCCACTCCTGGGCTTTCTGATTGCATCTCTTCTGCAGAGCTATATTCCACCGTCCTTATGTGGTTGCAATAAGCCATGTTTGGGATACCTTTCAGCCTTTACAGGACTTCCCTGGTGGTGCAGTGGTTAAGACTCTGTGCTCCCAATGCAGAGGGCCCTGGTTTGATTCCTGGTCAGGGAACTAGATCCCACATGACAACTAAGACCCAGCACAGGCAAACAAATAAAACTTTTGGCTTTCCTAATAGCTCAGTTGATAAAGAATCTGCCTGCAGCTATATGTCTTAGGAAACTCAAACAGGGGCTCTGTATCAACCTAGAGGAGTGAGATGGGGATGGAGATGGGAGAGAGGTTCAAGAGGGAGGGGATATATGCATACCTATGGCTGATTCATGTTGAGGTTTGACAGAAAACAACAAAATTTTGTAAAGCAATTATCCTTCAACTGAAAAATAAATTAATTAGAAAAAAAAAAAAGAATCTACCTGCCATGCAGGAGACCCTGGTTCAATTCCTGGGTCGGTAAGATCCACTGGAGAAGGGATAGGCTATCCACTCCAGCATACTGGTCTGGAGAATTCCGTGGAATGTACAGTCCATAGGGTCACAAAGAGTCAAGCATGACTGAGTGACTTTCACTCAGTCTTTACATACCAAACGTTCCTCTTACTTCATCCCTCATCACTCTGTAAACCCTGGGACCAGTAACCTGCCAGTAGAAAGTGAGCTTATGGAATCAACAAAACAAGATAGGAATGAGGGTAACTCTCAGTTTAGGTAAAGCCTCAAAGGTATGGTAAAAATCTATGGTAAAAATTAGATTAGATGATTTATAGATGTTCTCTGTGAATTCTTGAGTTTAAAGTGAAGTTGCTCAGTCGTGTCCGACTCTTTGCGACCCCATGAATCGCAGCACCAGGCCTCCCTGTCCATCACAAACTCCCGGAGTTCACCCAGACTCACGTCCATCGAGTCAGTGATGCCATCCAGCCATCTCATCCTCTGTCGTCCCCTTCTCCTCCTGCCCGCAATGCCTCCCAGCATCAGAGTCTTTTCCAATGAGTCAGCTCTTGGCATGAGGTGGCCAAAGTACTGGAGTTTCAGGTTTTTCAAAACTAGTCTATTTTTATAGCACCCTCAAGTGACATGTTAGGTCAGCTAATTTTTTAAGGTTGTGTTTTCAGAGGCTTCTTGGTCAGTGGTTGACCATAGGAACAATACTATAAAATATTCACTTAAATCATTAACTATGTCATTCACTTATCCTGAATGACATAAAATAATGAAATCCTGGAGCTCGGTTGTACTAGCTGATGAAAACTTATTGTCTCATGGAATTTTCAGTGGAAAATATTGTATATTTTATTACTGTTTATAAATCACATGCTGTACATCTTTTATATCATTAAAACTTAAAATAACTATATGTATTATATATTTTTATGAGACAGCTGTTAAACACTTAGCAATACACTGCTATAAGCCTTGGTGACTGAGCTGTTTGCATTGGACATTCAGGCATTTGTGGACTGTTTCAATTTGTATTATACAAGATCCTCTTCCTATATTTTTTTACATCTTTAAACTCAAAATCTAAAACTGTTGGAGACCACATCTTTTACTAGCTTTATTGAGATATAATTCACATACTGTATAATCCATTCATTTAAAGTGTACAATTCAATTTCTTAGCCTTTTCATAGGGTTATAAATGATTCATAGGCACCTTACCTGCCTCCTGTGAAACCTGTATGCTGATCAAGAAGCAACAGTTAGAACTGACTTGGAACAATGGACTGGTTCAAAATTGGGAAAGGAGCATGTCAAGGCTGTATACTGTCACCCTGTTTATTTAACTTACATGCAGAGAAATGCCCTGGGCTGGATGAATCACAAGCTGGAATCAAGATTGCTGGGAGAAATACCAATAACTTCAGATATGCAGATGACACCACCATTATAGCAGAAAACGAAGAGGAACTAAAGAACCTTTTGAAGGTGAAAAAAGAGAGTGAAAAATCTGGCTCAAAACTCAGCATTCAGAAAACCAAGATTATGGCATCCAGTCCCACCACTTCATGGCAAATAGATGGGGAAACAGTAGAAACAGTGGCAGATTTTATTTTCTTGGGCTTAAAAATCATTGTGGATGGTAACTGCAGCCATGAAATTAAAAGATGCTTGCTCCTTGGAAGAAAAACAATGACAAACCTAGACATCATATTCAAAAAACAGAGACATCACTGCCTACAAAGGTCTGTATAGTCAAACTATGGTTTTTCCAGTAGTCATGTACGGATGTGAGAGCTGGACAATCAAAAAGGCTGAGTGTCAAAGAATTGATGCCTTCAACTATGATGCTAGAGAAGACTCTTGAGAGTCCCTTGGACAACAAGGAGATCAAACCAGTCAATCCTAAAGGATATCAACTCTAAATATTCATTGAAGGACAGATGCTGAAGCTGAAACTCAAATATTTTGACCACCTGATGCAGAGAGCTGACTGACTGGAAAAGACCTTGATGCTGGGAAAGACTGAGGGTAAGCAGAGAAGGGGACAACAGAGGATGAAATCATTGGATGGCATCACCGACTCAGTGGGTGTGAGTTTGAGCAAACTCTGGGAGATGGTGAAGGACAGGGAAGTCTGGCCTGCTGTAGTCCTTGATGGTGCTACAAAGAGTCAGACACAACTGTGCAACTGAACAATAATAACAAGGATATAAAAATATCACTGTCAACTAATTTTAGAACATTTTTGTCTTCTAAAAGATACTTGGACTTATGAGCAGTCAATCCTCATTCTCTCCTCCCGAGTTCTAAGCAACCAAGAATTCACTCTGTATCTATGCAAATTTGCCTTTTTTGGAGCCATTCCTTTCTCCAAGAGATTCTCCTGATTCAGGGATCAAACCCAGGTCTCCTGTATTACAGGCAGATTCTTTATCATTTGAGCCACCCAGGGAAGCCCATTTGTATGAAAGAAATCATGTAATATGTGATTTTTTGGTGACTGGCTTCTGTTACTTATCTCTGTATCTTCCAGGTTCATCCATGTCATACCATGAATCAACATTTCATCTCTTCCTATTTCTCTGTATGCCTTTCTTGTATAAATGCACTTTATTTATATTTATCAGTTCAGGGACATTTGTTTCATATATTTTGGCTATTATAAATATATTTCTATACTATGTACAATGTATTTTATGTGAATGAAGGCTGTATATTGTCATCCTGTTTATTTAACTTATGTGCAGAGTATATCATGAGAAACGCTGAACTGGAAGAAACACAACCTGGAATCACGATTGCCGGGAGAAATATCAATAACCTCAGATATGCAGATGTCACTACCCTTATGGCAGAAAGTGAAGAGGAACTCAAAAGCCTCTTGATGAAAGTGAAAGTGGAGAGTGAAAAAGTGGGCTTAAAGCTCAACATTCAG
>NW_011494858.1:4010628-4019316 GCF_000754665.1 Bison bison bison
GTTATGACCAACCTAGATAGCATATTCAAAAGCAGAGACATTACTTTGCCAACAAAGGTTCGTCTAGTCAAGGCTATGGTTTTTCCTGTGGTCATGTATGGATGTGAGAGTTGGACTGTGAAGAAGGCTGAGCGCTGAAGAATTGATGCTTTTGAACTGTGGTGTTGGAGAAGACTCTTGAGGGTCCCTTGGACTGCAAGGAGATCCAACCAGTCCATTCTGAAGGAGATCAGCCCTGGGATTTCTTTGGAAGGAATGATGCTAAAGCTGAAACTCCAGTACTTTGGCCACCTCATGCAAAGAGTTGACTCATTGGAAAAGACTCTGATGCTGGGAGGGATTGAGGGCAGGAGGAGAAGGGGACGCCAGAGGATGAGATGGCTGGATGGCATCACTGACTCAATGGACGTGAGTCTGGGTGAACTCTGGGAATTGATGATGGACAGGGAGGCCTGGCGTGCTGCGATTCATGGGGTTGCAAAAAGTCAGACATGACTGAGCGACTGATCTGATCTGATCTGATGGTTTCATTTGTCTTGAATTTATAAAAGGATGTAGACTTGCTGAGTCATCTGATAAGTCTATGTTTAATTTTCCAAGTTGCTTCCAAATTTTCTAAAGCAGTGGCATCATTTTGCAATCCTATCAGCAATAAGGGGGGTTCTAATTTCTCCTTATTCTCACCAATGCTTATTATTGATTATAACAGCCCTAGTAAATGTGAGGTAATATCCTATTGAGGTTTTGATTTAAATTTCCCTAATTACTAATGATATCGAGCATATTTTCTTGTGCCTTTAAGCAGTTTGAACATCTCTAGAGAATTGTTCAATTTTTAAACCAAGCTTTTAATTGGATTATTTGTCTTTCTATTATTGAGTTGTGTTTTCATGTATTCCAGATGACAGTCTCTTATTAGATATAAGATTTTCAAATGTCTTCTCCCATTTTTATTGGTTGTCATTTCACTTTTTTAATTGTACTATTTGTGGCATGACTTTTTAAAAAAATTTTGGTGGAGTTCTTTTTAATCAGTGTTTCTCTTGTTGCTTTTGCAATAAGATTCATAACTAAGAAAATCTTGCCTTACAAAAGGTTAAAAATACTCCTGTTTTCTTGTAAGCATTTAAAGTTTTAGCTCTTACGTTTAGATCTATGATCTATTGTAATTTAGTTTTCATTGTGTGACATAGTGATGCTGCTTCAGTCTTTTGCATTGGGTATCCAGTTGTCTCATTCCCCGATGGCTCAGTGGTAAAGAATCTGCCTGCAATGCTGGAAATTTGGGTTCAACCCCTGTTTCAGAAGATCCTTTGGAGAAGGAAATGGCAACCCACTCCAGTATTCTTGCCTAGAAAAGTCCCATGGACAGAGGAGCCTTGTGGGCTACAGTTCATGGGTTGCAGGAGTTGGACACAACTCAGTGACTAGACCACCACCACCATCTAGTTGTCTCAGCACCATTTGTTGAAAAGACTATTCTTTCTCCATTGCAGTATCTTGTCACTCCTGTCGGACACTTAGTTGAAAATAAGTCTAAAGTTTTATCTTTGAAATCTCAATTCTATCCCACTGATATATATATCTGTTCTCATGCTGGTACAATGCTATGTTTATCACTTTAGATTTATAGTACGTTTTGAAATCAAGATATGTGAGATCTCCAAATTTCTTCTTTTAAAATATTATTTCAATTTTTCTTAGTACTTTGCAGTACCTATACATTTTAATGTCAATTTCTGTAAAAAACAAAACAAAACAACTAGGTAGCTTTTAATAGCAATTACATTTATTCTGTAAATCATTTTTGGAGTATTTCCATCTTAACAATATTAAGCCTTCTGATCCATGAACGTGGGATACATATATTTCAGTCAGTTCAGTTCATTTCAGTCACTCAGTTGTGTTCAACTCTGTGACCCCATGGACTGCAGCATGCCAGGCCTCCCTGTCCATTGCCAACTCCCAGAGTTCACCCAAACTTGTGTGCATCGAGTTGGGGATGCCATCCAGCCATCTCATCCTCTGTCATCCCCTTCTCCTCCTGCCCCCAATTTAGATACTTTAAAATTTCTTATAAATACTGTTTTGCACCTGTCAGTATACAAGTTTTGCACTTCTTTTGTGAACTATAACATTATTAAATCTAAACTTTTACCTAGCATTCTATTTTTTAGGTGCCATTATAAATACAATTATATTTCCTAGTTTGTTTTTGGGTTGTTCATTGCTAATGAACAGAAATGCATTTGATATTTATGTACTGATTTTGAATATTACCTTTGAAAAATTCATTTATTAATTCCAACAGTTATTTAGTGAATTCCTTAGGATTTTTTTTATATACAAGAGTATGTCATCTGCAAATTGAGATATTTTTATTTCCTCTTTTCCAGTCTATAGGTGTCTTTTCTTTTACTTGTCTAATTGATCTGACTAGAAGCTTCAATACAATGTTAATTAGAAATGGCTTTAGCAGACATTCTTGTCTTGCCCTGTTCTTAGAGGGAAAGCATTCAGTCTTTCACCATTAAATAAGACACTAGTGGGAGGTTTTTAAAGATACCCACAATCAGATTGAGGATTCCTTTCTTTTCCTAGTTTACTGAGTTTTTGTCAGAAAAGTGTGTGGCTTTTGTCAAATATTTTTCTGCATCTGTTGAGATGATCATATGCTTTTTCCCTTTATTCTATTAATATAGTATATCACATTAATTTATTTTCTTGTGTTAAACCATCCAATATTATCCTACTTGATTATGGTACATAATAATTTATATATATATATGTTTGGATTTTATTTATTAGTATTTTGTTGAAGTGTTTTTCTTTGTGATATATTAAGTGCATTAGCCAAAACTTTCCTTCAGTTTCTTTTTAATTTTTATTTTTTACGGAAGATTTTGATTCTCAGCAAAACTGAACAGAAAGTACAGACATATACTGTACTGTATATATTCCCATATACCCACTGTATCCACACATGTACACACTCTCCCACTGTTAATATCCCAACCCAAAGTGATATATTTGTAATAATAAATAAACTTGCATCAACACATTCTTATCACCTAAAGTCTACTTTTTACATTAGGGTTCGTGCTTGGTGTTATACGAAGACATATATCTAACGTTAGTTCCATACAGTGTACTTAGTTATAGGTTTTTTGTAAGCGTTCTTTGTCAAGTTGAAGATGTTCCCTCACTTCCTAGTTTGCTGAACTTTTATCATGAATGAGTGCTGTTGTTTTTCAGTCGCTAAGTTGTGTCTGACTCTCTGCAACCCCATGGACTGTAGCACATTTGGCTCCTCTGTCTACAGGGATTTCCAGGCAAGAATACTGGAGTGGGTTGTCATTTCCTCCCTCATGTTCCTTCAGTTTTTAAGGAAAAATAAAAGATATTTTTTCATTTTCACCTAGAACTTTATTGAATAATTTATTCCCAGTGCATTCAATGTGAAACTTTTCAACTCTTAATTTGGATATTTTGAGGATATGGGCTATCTCTCGTGTGGTATAACACTAATTGTTTTCAATGTCTCGATTTAATTGCTGTCAACTTAAACTAGTCTACTTGACTGTGGATAAACATCCAGTGAGAAATCTCCAGCGTGAAACTTTGCAAACCACTTTTGACACGCATTTCAGGTGCATTTGTACCTTTCTTGAAATAATTAAGCATAATTTGCCCAAAAAAATTTTTGTGTGTCTTCAGTATTAAAATGCCCACACAAGAATTCACTAAAAATGAATATTTTGGCCAACCCAATAGTTTTGATATAAAGGTAATTCTGACCTCATAGAGTGATTTTAGAAGTATTTTCTCATCGATTTTTCTAGGAGAATTTGTGATGAATCAGCTTAATTTTTTGATTATTTGGTCTAGTAAAACCCTCTGAACTTGTACTTTCCTTGTGAAAAGATTTTTTATTACTAATTTTATCTGTTTACTTGTGACAGACCTATTCAAATTTTCTATTTTTTAAGTTAGTTTTAATGATTTGTATCTTTGCAGGAGTTGTTCATCTTCTGTGGTTATTTAGTTTGTTAGCATACAGTTACTTTTGTGATGTCAGTAGTCTTCCTCTTAATATCCTGAGTTAGTCATTTGTGTCTTCTCTGTCTTTATCTTGGTCAGTAAAGCTAAAGTTTTGTCATTTAAGAAACTTTTTCTAAGACTACTCTTTGATTTTGCTGATCTTGTCTATATTTTTCTATTCTATTTAATTTGTTTCTTTAAAAAAATATTTTCCCCTTCTGCTTGGTTTTACTTTACTCATTTTCTAGTTACTTAGTGTGGAAAGATAGGTCTCTGATTTGTAATTTTTTTGAGGGGGAGTCATCCAGTTTTTTTGAGATACGATTGATAAACAGCACTGTAAGTTTATGGTGTAAGGCAAAATAATCTGACTGATATACATTGTGAAATGATGCCTGCAATGAGTGAACATCCATTATCTCATAGATAAAGTAAAAGAAAAAGAAAAATAGTTTTCCTTGTCATCAAAGCTCTTTTATAACATACATGAGTGTTAATTATATTAATCATCAGATCAGATCAGATCGGTTGCTCAGTCGTGTCCGACTCTTTGCGACCCCATAAATCGCAGCATGCCAGGCCTCCCTGTCCATCACCAACTCCCGGAGTTCACTCAGACTCACGTCCATCGAGTCAGTGATGCCATCCAGCCATCTCATCCTCTGTCGTCCCCTTCTCCTCCTGCCCTCAATCCCTCCCAGCATCAGAGTCTTTTCCAATGAGTCAACTCTTCGCATGAGGTGGCCAAAGTACTGGAGTTTCAGCTTTAGCATCATTGCTTCCAAAGAAATCCCAAGGCTGATCTCCTTTAGAATGGACTGGTTGGATGTCCTTGCAGTCCGAGGGACTCTCAAGAGTCTTCTCCAACACCACAGTTCAAAAGCATCAATTCTTTGGCGCTCAGCTTTCTTCACAGTCCAACTCTCACATCCATACATGACCACAGGAAAAACCATAGCCTTGACTACACGAACCTTTGTTGGCAGAGTAACGTCTCTGCCTTTCAATTGCTATCTAGGTTAGTCATAACTTTCCTTTCAAGGAGTAAGCGTCTTTTAATTTCATGGCTGCAGTCACCATCTGCAGTGATTTTGGAGCCCAGAAAAATAAAGTCTGACACTGTTTCCACTATTTCCCCATCTATTTCCCATGAAGTGATGGGACCCGATGCCATGATCTTCGTTTTCTGAATGTTGAGCTTTAAGTCAACTTTTTCACTCTCCACTGTCACTTTCATCAAGAGGCTTTTGATTTCCTCTTCACTTTCTGCCATAACGGTGGTGTCATCTGCATATCTGAGGTTATTGATATTTCTCCTGGCAATCTTGATTCCAGCTTGTGTTTCTTCCAGTCCAGTGTTTCTCATGATGTACTCTGCATAGAAGTTAAATAAACAGGGTGACAATATACAGCCTTGACGTACTCCTTTTCCTATTTGGAACCAGTCTGTTGTTCCATGTCCAGTTCTAACTGTTGCTTCCTAACCTGCATACAGATTTCTCAAGAGGCAGATCAGGTGGTCTGGTATTCCCATCTCTTTCAGAATTTTCCACAGTTGATTGTGATCCACACAGTCAAAGGCTTTGGCATAGTCAATAAAGCAGAAATAGATGTTTTTCTGGAACTCTCTTGCTTTTTCCGTGATCCAGCAGATGTTGGCAATTTGATCTCTGGTTCCTCTGCCTTTTCTAAAACCAGCTTGAACATCTGGAAGTTCACGGTTCACATATTGCTGAAGCCTGGCTTGGAGAATTTTAAGCATTACTTTACTAGCATGTGTGTATATTATATCCCTAGGGCTTATAACTGGGAATTTGTACCTTTTAACCACTAATCAGTTCCACTTATCCCACCCTTCTCAAGTAACCACAAATCTAATTTATTTTTCTGTGACTTTGTTTATTTGCTTTTGGAGGTATAATTGACCTATAACATTATGTTAGCTCCTGGTGCATATCTCATGATTCAGTATTTCTATACATTACAAAATGATCACCACAATAAGACTAGTTCATATACAAAGATATTACATTGTTATGCCTGTATTTCCCATGTTGTAACTCATTTATTTTGTAACTGGAAGTTTATACCTCTTAATTTGTCTCACCTGTTTCACTCATCCCTTACTCCATGTCCCTCTGGCAATCACCTCCTTGTTCTATGTGTCTGTGACTCTGTTTCTATTTCATTATGTTTGTTCACTTATTTTTTAGATTCTACATATAAGTAAAATCAGGGTATTTGTCATTCTCTGAATTATTTCACTTAATACTATCTAGGTCCATCCATGTTTTTGCAAAGGGAAACATCTCATTCATCTTTATGGCTGAGTAGCACACTATTATGTATATGTATATCATATAAATATATATCTTGCTTACCTGGTGGTTGTAATACTGTTTTTCTACCGGTTTCATGCTGCTTTGACTGTTGTATCTTTGTGGTATGATGTGAAGTCAGGGAGCCTGATACCTTTCAGCTCTATTATGCTTTCTCAAGATCAGTGCAGTCAGTTCAGTTGCACAGTCATGTCCACCTCTTTGCGACCCCTTGGACTACAGCATGCCAGGCTTCCCTGTCCATCTCCTGGAGCTTGCTCAAACTCATGTCCACCGAGTTGGTGATGCCATCCAATCATCTCATCCACTGTTGTCCCCTCCTCCTCCTGCCTTCAATCGTTCCCAGCATCAGGGGCTTTTCAAGTGAGTCAGTTCTTTGCATCAGGTGGCCAAATTATTGGAATTTCAGCTTCAAAATGAGTCTTACCAATGAATATTCAGAACTGATTTCCTTTAGAATGGACTGGTTGGATCTCCTTGCAGTCCAAGGGGCTTTCAAGAGTCTTCTCCAAAACCACAGTTCAAAAGCATCAGTTCTTTGGCACTCAGTTTTCTTTATGGTCCAAATCTCACATCCATACATGACCACTGGAAATACCATAGCCTTGACTAGACGGACCTTTGTTGGCAAAGTAATGTCTCTGCTTTTGAATATGCTGTCTAGGTTGGTCATAACTTTCCTTCCAAGGAGTAAGCATCTTTTAATTTCATTGCTGCAGTTGCCATCTGCAGTGATTTTGGAGCCCAGAAAAATAAAGTCAGCCTCTGTTTCCACTGTTTCCCCATCTATCTACCATGAAGTGATGGGACCGGATGCCATGATCTTCGTTTTCTGAA
This sequence comes from Bison bison bison, assembly GCF_000754665.1. Classification (NCBI taxonomy): domain Eukaryota; kingdom Metazoa; phylum Chordata; class Mammalia; order Artiodactyla; family Bovidae; genus Bison; species Bison bison. The sequence goes on from NW_011494858.1 coordinate 4,017,846, forward strand.
TGTTGAGCTTTAAGCCAACTTTTTCACTCTTCTCTTTCCCTTTCATCAAGAGGCTCTTTCATTCTTCTTCACTTTCTGCCATAAGGGTGGTGTCATCTGCATATCTGAGGTTACTAATATTTCTCCCGGCAATCTTGATTCTAGCTTGTGCTTCCTCCAGCCCAGTTTTTCTCATGATGTACTCTGCATATAAGTTAAATAAGCAGGGTGACAATATACAGCCCTGACGTACTCCTTTTCCTATTTGGAACCAGTCTGTTGTTCCATGTCCAGTTCTAACTGTTGCTTCCTGACCTGCATACAGATTTCTCAAGAGACAGGTCAGGTGGTCTGGTATTCCCATCTCTTGAAGAATTTTCCACAGTTGATTGTGATCCACACAGTCAAAGGCTTTGGCATAGTCAATAAAGCAGAAATAGATGTTTTTCTGGAACTCTCTTGCTTTTTCGATGATCCATCGGATGTCGGCAATTTGATCTCTGGTTCCTCTGCCTTTTCTAAAACCAGCTCAAACATCTGAAGTTCACTTTTCATGTACTGTTCACTGTTCAGGCTGAAGCCTGGCTTGGAGAATTTTAAGCATTACTTTACTAGTGTGTGAGATGAGTGCAATTGTGTGGTAGTTTGAGCATTCTTTGGCATTGCCTTTCTTTGCCATCATAGTCAACACAGAGTCCAAAATGCAGTACTTGGATGCAATCTCAAAAACGACAGAATGATCTCTGTTCGTTTCCAAGGCAAACCATTCAATATCACAGTAATTCAAGTCTATGCTCCGACCAGTAATGCTGAAGAAGCTGAAGTTGAACAGTTCTATGAAGACCTACAAGACCTTCTAGAACTAACACCCAAAAAAGATGTCCTTTTCATTATAGGGGATTGGAATGCAAAAGTAGGAAGCCATGAAACACTTGGAGTAACAGGTAAATTTGCCCTTGGAGTACAGAATGAAGCAGGGCAAAGGCTAATAGAATTCTGCCAAGAGAACGCACTGGTCAGAGCAAACACCCTCTTCCAACAACACAAGAGAAGACTCTACACATGGACATCACCAGATGGTCAACACTGAAATCAGATTGATTATATTCTTTGCAGCCAAAGCTGGAGAGGCTCTATACAGTCAGCAAAAACAAGACTGGGATCTGACTGTGGCTCAGATCATGAATGCCTTATTGCCAAATTTAGACTTAAATTGAAGAAAATAGGGAAAACCATTAGACCATTCAGATATGACCTAAATTAAATCCCTTATGATTATACAGTGGAAGTGAGAAATAGATTTAAGGGACTAGATCTGATAGACAGAGTGCCTGATGAACTACGGATGGAGGTTTGTGACATTGTACAGGAGACAGGGATCAAGACCATCCCCAAGAAAAAGAAATGCAAAAACGCAAAATGGCTGTCTGAGGAGGCCTTACAAATAGCTGTGAAAAGAAGAGAAGCGAAAAGCAAAGGAGAAAAGGAAAGA
>NW_011494858.1:4019416-4030543 GCF_000754665.1 Bison bison bison
AGGAGGCCTTACAAATAGCTGTGAAAAGAAGAGAAGCGAAAAGCAAAGGAGAAAAGGAAAGATATAAGCATCTGAATGCAGAGTTCCAAAGAATAACAAGGAGAGATAAGAAAGCCTTCCTCAGCAATCAGTGCAAAGAAATAGAGGAAAACAACAGAATGGGAAAGACTAGAGATCTCTTCAAGAAAATTAGAGATACCAAGGGAACATTTCATGCAAATATGGGCTCAATAAAGGACAGAAATGGTAGGGACCTAACAGAAGCAGAAGATATTAAGAAGAGGTGGCAAGAATACTCTGAAGAACTGTACAAAAAAGATCTTCATGACCCAGATAATCAGGGTGGTTGATGATCACTGACCTAGAGCCAGACATCCTGGAATGTGAAGTCAAGTGGGCCTTAGGAAGCATCACTATGTAAAAAGCTAGTGGAGGTGGTGAAATTCCAGTGGAGCTATTTCAAATCCTGAAAGATGATGCTGTGAAAGTGCTGCACTCAACATGCCAGGAAATATGGAAAACTCAGCAGTTGGCCTTATATAAAACTTTATATATATATAGTTATTTAATATCCTGCTTTAGGCACTACTGCTTCTGAGCTCTATTATAAACCAGAAACAAATCAATAAAATAAAATGAAACTAACAAAAAACATCACGCAATTTGCTTTCAGTTTTGCAGTGAACTTAGTCTGCCAGCACTGTTGTTGAACGAGGCTTTGCCATTTGACTCATTGACTGCGAAATGATTTTGCTCAGGTTAATCACCTTCGTCTGTTGTGTGCCAGCACTGATGGAAATACAGTGTTACTTCAGGTTGAATAAGGTTTGAATAAGAACACTGTCTGAATGTGTGTGTGTGTATTTGTAAGTAGGAAAACCTTTCACTTCAGAAATAAAAATGTATCTATGATGTCGTCAATATTAGACTAAGGGTTAAAGGATAAAAATGGGTGCTCTAGAGATAGGTGGTACTTGGGAGCCTCCACTCAGAAGTAGTGAATTCTTTCAGGTGGAGCCATGTAAGATTAAGTTTATTTCTTATCTCATTCAAAGCTTACTATTTACTCTTCTCAATCACGTACGGGAACTTTTGGCTCATTGTGGTCTTTCTCTCTGCCATGATGAATCCCCTGCTTCAGCATACTGTCAAATTCTGTTTCTTCTATGAAGGTGCTTTAGTCAGAGATGACATCTTTATTCTCTGAATTGCCCTAGTACTTATATTTTTATCATGATCATCAGAATGGCAAAAGCCACGATTTACTGACTGTTCACTAAATGTCAAACACTGGGTTATATCCCGTACATACATTATTTCATTTAATGATTACAGTTCTGTTAAGTAAGCAACATCCCTATTTTATGGGTAAGAAAACAAATTTAGAGAGGTTTAGGTGATTTGCACAAAATACACAACTTCTGAGTGGATGATCCAAATTTTACACCTAGATAATCTCTAGAGCTCACAGTTTTAACCTTTAACACATACTATCTCTTAGTCTAATCTGGATAGAAGAATAGATGAATTTTCTTTCCTAGACTCTATGATGTTACGGTAGAGGTTTCATATTATTTCTTTTCTCTAATAACAATGTCCAGTACCCAGGGACACAATAGATATTTATTAGATAAATCAATCTTTGTTGGCATGATTAAATCTGCCAAATATCTCTTTCATGTTTCTTAAAGTTTTATATGTAAATAAAGTATAAAACAAGATATTCAATCACATGTTTTCAATTTTCCTATCTAGATGATTTGGTTCGGTTTATCAAAATGCTTTTGTATAATGAAATTTATGTGTTAATCTTATGTATTTAATACATCTTTATTAATCTTATGCCTTTTTTTTTGGTTTTGTTTACAGGATGGCGTAGGGGTAGATGAGAAGCTATCTTTGCGGCGGGTAGCTGTGGTTGAAGATTTCTTTGATATTATCTATTCAATGCATGTGGAAACAGGGCCAAATGGAGAACAAATTCGGAAACACGCTGGACAAAAGAGAACTTACAAAGCAGTAAGTTGAGAAATGAAAATAAAAGAGAAAAAAAGGCATGCATTTTGAAATTTGATATTTTATACTTGCTAAAGTTGGGTTAATTATGAATATTCTATCTTCAACATAAATTTTACTGTATCATGGTCATACCCAGCATTTAAACTATTATTATTACTGATTTTATTTTTGTTGTATGTTCACTAAGTTTATTTCATATAGTTCAAATGTGTTTTTAGTGTTATTTTTTTAAAATAAGCATACAATGTGGTTAGTCCCAGTTAAATGCCCACATGGGAAGATTATTTGTATTATATGTTCAATACATAATATATTTTCAAATCATAGAATATAAATTATGTACTGGAACAGATGAATGTTTTACTACTACTATTGTCTTAACTGTCCTTCCCCTTCAAATCATATTAATATGTTCAGGTATTTCTTATTTAATAATTATAATCACATGAATAAGAAAATTTTATGTCCTCTTCTTATATTACCTTGTATTAAATACATTTACCCTGAAGGGTATGCATTTCTTAATTTTCCAGTATAGATTATTTTTAAAATGTATTATTTTTATAGTCTAATGCCCTTGATCAATTAAAAATGAAAATATATAATGTTTTTATTGTAAATTATCTAGAATACAGATTTAATTAACTGTTAGACTTTGAAATATTTACTGTCAAAATGAAGTTATATATTATTTCTAAAGTCTCTAATTATACTTACTGTTCGATCTAAACATTTTATTCTAGTTTTTAATTTAATTAAACATTTTATGAAATCATCTTATTATAGATAATTCATCCTTTCTAGGAAAATTGAACAGTAAATCATTCTTTTCCAATATGAGCAAGTGTACATCAGAAATACTTTATCAGCAATCAGAACAATATCCTTTTTTTATGATTCTTATTGAACTTTGCTTTTGGCTACCTTTATATTAACTGTTTTCAGCTATATTTATACACAATATCAGTCTGGATCCATTTTTTTTTCAGATACAGAAAAATGTGTGAAATGCTCAAAGTTTCAAATACAGGTACATATGTTTGAAAATTAGCTACTGAGCATAAGAAATAGCTTCTTTTCCATAACTATTTTTTGCTATATTTCCAGGATCATATTGAATCTTAGTTGCATAATAACCCCTAATACATGTTGTATTTATCTCTCCTTCTCTATGGTTTTGTTTCTTGGCTGTTTCCAGATTGCATGGTTTGTGGGCAGGCACTTTTGTAAGTTTCCTTACATAATTCTGCCACATAAACTTTCTTTTGACTTACATATCCTAGGAGACATTTTTATCATGACTAATGACAATAATCTAGCTTCTTAAATTTTTTTTGTGCAAATTAATATTACTGAACATACTCATTTTGCCTGTCTCCTAAGCCAGGGCTGTATCTCTAGATACTAATAGGAGAAAAAATTATATATTGATCTACTAATATCACTAACTGTATATTCTTATGGTAATGATAATTCATTTTTACAAAATAGCTACCTGAACTTGATAGGACTTTGTAAGGTAGGAATACATAAGTTCAATTGTATTAAATGAAAGCAAACCAACAAAAAACCCAAGTAGCTTCATTGTCAGTAATCATATGGCAGCCAAATCTGTGTAGGTGCCAAAAGCAATTGAAAGTGATTTAATCTTTGAAGTGCATTTACTAGAGACTTTTAATTAAAATAAAAATAGATCATAGACCCAAATCTCTCATCCTATGTTTTACTAAATGTAGAGACACTGATCTACTGCCATAAAACATGCTAAATCCTTCCAATTAATTGGTAAATACATTTCCAATATATATCATTTTGCATTAACATTTTGGAGACATTTTCTGCATTTTGGAGTAGAGATAGATACCAACTTTGAACATACTAATAGTGTCTGAAGCATCACCCATTCCCTCTTGAGAATGTCCTTTTTGAAGATCCTTCTCTTTGCCAAATTTAATTTTTGTTTTTGCAATTAAAGTATTCTCACCTTTTCCTAATACCACAAAGGTTTCTTCTGGCCTAATCTTTTGCCTTCTGGTATCTCTCGAGTGAATCCTAATTAGAAAACATTTCTATTTTATGGAGTAATAATATATCATAGGGGAAGAAAAAAAAACAAACACTGCTGCATTGCCAGCAAAACTGTACACACGACTCTATAATGAATTTAAGTCTAATGTTAAAAGCTAATATAAGTGTTCAACTAATGGGAATCCCACTAAATGTAATTTGAAATGAAATGGTTTAGTGCTGTTAGGGCCCTAGACTGTTGGGTCAGAATTTAGTTCTCAATGCTAATGCTGGAATTGGCTAGTCATTGGTAAAATTAGCTAGATACCTACTGCAATTATAATGGTTCCCATTAAGATTATTTTCTATTTCTAACACACTGGCTCATAGAACATGCATGATTATGTTTATTGACTTTCTTTTTCTCCCTTATGCTACATAGCCAAGAAACTATACTTATACAACTAATCATTAAAACGTGTCATATTGTCTTAATAATATTACCAATAGATTTAGTGGTCATTTTATTTACTTTGCCTTTTTTGCAAATCTTTTCTGTGTTTTCACTCTGCAGGAAATGGTGGTCCTTTAATATTGGATTAACTTCTGAATGCCATTTGTTTTTACTTATCTGCAGTATATCATTCCTTGAAATATCTAGTCATTATACAACTTAAATTTTATCGCAATCTGATCTGACTAGAGAGAAAATTGGAGGGTGTGTTCTACTACTTATGAGCTCTTTTTAAAAATCCACATAAAATGACACATTTTAGGAATATGTAAAGGCTATCAAAAATAATTTTTTCAGCCATTGTTGAATTCTAGTGTCTTTTAGGTATTTTTTCCCTTTCATTTGTCTCTCTGTATAAACCTTCATTGGTGCATTGAATGTGTTTCCTTCAATATTTTTGAGTTGATTATATACATTAACAGAGTAGAGAAGAAGTGTGAATCATTCAGATATCACTTACATTTGAACTTAAATATATCTTTGTACTGAAGATTGAATGCAAGTATACTTAGCAGGTTGGAAAGTGACTTCAAAATTAATTGTGTAACGTTGTTTAAAAAAATCATGAATGCAGGAAGCTATCTTCCAGTCCTTAACTTTTCTGAAGTCTTTAACTATTGTCTGAATTCCACCTTCAGGAAACAGCTCTTCTCCAGTTGTGTTTTATCTCTTGCATTTTGTCACAGGCTAAAGCACAGTTGGCTTCCCAGAAAGGTGTCTTTAGTTAGGGTCCAATTAAAGGATAAAGTTTCAAAGCTCTTTCTTGCTAAAATAAAATCAAGTGGTGGAAATACAGGAACTAGTGAGAAAAGTCAGTGTTTTCAGTAGACAGAACAGTCTGCATATATACGTGTAAATGTACACATACACATGTAACTTGTGGTGTGAAACAGTAAGTTTACACGTATTACTCACATACAGAGCTGCCAATAATTGCATTCATTTAATTCCGAATGGAAAGCATATGCTACAGCTACCAGAAAGTAGAGCAGAAGCCAGGCAGACTCAGTTTTAAATTTCAGATTTAGTACTTCCTCTCTGTGCCTCTTTGGGCCACTTATTTATTTTTTTATTTTTTTCCCCTCCTGTTTAGATAATGATATACATGGCATGGTAAAATAAATAAATCAGTTAATATTCATGAAGTGCTTGACTTGTGGTCAACTTTTGAATAATGCTATTTCTCCTTTAGCCAATCACTAGTCTTGTACCAGGTAGAAGACAATCAGCATAGCTCCATCATTGTCCTAATTATAATTATGGATGTAATTTCCTCTGCTTGCCCCAATGCTTCCATGTTGGGAAAGAGAGGAAAAGTCATGACTGAGGCATTATTTTGTGTACATCTTATAAATGTCACAGTCTCTGACAGTCCACAGCATAACCAACAGCATATGGTTTGACCAGGCTGAAGGGAAGAACGGAAGTAAGCCAGGATCCCTTTGTTTACAACCTTTCCTGCTAGATGATGTTTCTGAGAATTTCAGTTATTTCTTTGCTTCTTCCCAAGTTCCAGTCTTATGTTAATTTTCAATTACTCTTCTGAAAAATTTTAAAACTGGCTCTCTTTAAATAATTTACTTTCAATATGAATAGAATATTCCTATTCAGGGATATTCATGGGCAGAGAAATCTGGTGGGCTACAGTCCATGGGTTGCAAAGAGTTGGACACGATTGAGTGACTGAACAGCAACATTCAGGGACATACTATAGAAAAATAATATATGAGCCAGAATGTCTGTATCCCTATTCTGACTTTAGAAAGGAAAAGTATTTATTTTTTTCAGGTCCTGTAACACTTAACCTTAAAACCTAGTCAGCATCATTTTTATCCTGTTCTTTTTTTATTAATATCTATAGGTTTGGTGCCTTTACTGCTAAGTGGGATATTTTAACTTGCACTGTTTGGGCTAGTTTGTTATGTCAACATTTTCAGAATTCTTGTCAATTGAGAATAAGAGGAATGACAAAAAGTTGCAACCATTTTTACTGTCCAAAAAAAAAAAAAAAAAACAACAACAACACTAAATTAAAGTTCTGAGAGTTCCTAGCAATTCATCTACCCTCTATTTGGCTTAGGCCACAGTTTTTGAACATGTGAAATGAGCGGGCTATATTTCTATTTTCTTCCAACTCTGAAGGAATTACAGCAATTTTCACAGTACGTGTGGAGCCATTACTGTACTGGGAGACACAAGGAAAATAGTACCAAAGTGAACAAGTTGGCTGGCACAAGAAGTGTTCAAACAGGGAAATGCCTCCTGCTCTTGATAAAGCAGATTGGCTGATGAACATAGCAGAGAGATAGAAGATTTTGGTTTTATTATTATCTAGAGAGCTCTCTTATAAATAATGATAATGATAATAATAATCATGAAAAGTATCTGTAGTCATTAGACTTCTTTTTTCCAAGTTTTTAAAATAGCAATCAAATAAGAAAGGAGATAAATCTCAAGTGTCATCAGATTTTCACTGCTCTCCATTTTGTTAAAATTTTTGCAGTAATCTAAATCATGTGGTGAGCAGGCCATTACTAAATTTATAATGTGATTTGAAGCTGCAATGCAACAGATGTGACCACGCCTCAGATTTCATTGTAAACATAAATGATCCTGTAACCATCAGTCTTGCTTGACTTATAGTCCTGTAGTCTGAGACACTACTGAAATAGCGGGTTATAGTTATTTCTGTGCTTAGTGTCAGGAAGGCCTTGATCTCTGAATATCATTTCCCTTCCCTATCACAATACCTTAAGTTTATAATTAGAATTTAATTTCTTTGGATTAAACCATTGACCTCTATATCTTTATATTGACTTCACATATCCTTGGGCAAGAGAAGCTAGAGAATAAATTAGGCTGCTAGCAGTCATTGACATTTTGAGTGATCATTTTGTAAATGTGTTTGTCTCTCATATGTAGCTGGGTTTAGCTGAAGAACAGGTAGGCAAGAAATGTGTGACATGCCATAGATAAACCTACTAATGTCCCAAGTAGCACAATCACCCTGGTTTTTGTATGAGTCCTAGTGTGGCATCATGGGTAGTAGTCTTTGGCATGTATGGTATAGAAGTTGAGAACTCGTGTTAACAAGTGTGTGTGTGCTCAGTCACTTCAGTCATGTATGACTTTATGTGACCCCCACGGACTGCAGCCTGCCAGGCCCCTCCGTCCCTGGGATTCTCCATGCAAGAATACTGGAGTGGGTTGCCATGCCTTCCTCTAGGGATCGAACCTGTGTCTCTTGAGTCTCCTGCATTGGCAGGTGGGTTCTTTACCACTAGCGCCACCTGGGAAGCCCATGGTATCAAGATGAGGATGAAAAGCCTCTGCAAACCCCACCTGTTTCTTTTTATGAAATATTTGTAAAAGATGAGAGTATTGTTTCAAAATAGAAAGTATTAGATTAAAAACTATGAACATTAAGTAGATTTCTCAGTGGAGGAACTGCCTAGTCATGATTTACGGATAGAATATCAACATGCTGTGTTCCTGTGCCCTCCTCAGACTCCCTTTTACTATCGTGATTTCTTCCTTTTGCTAACACAGATCCAAGTGCATATATAGGGTGTTTCTGAAGCCAAGGATTAAAGAAAATATTCTCTGGGGCTTGGAATTAATTTTATGTCTGTAAACAATCTTCATGGACCTAATGTGAAAAAAAAAAGCAAAATAATACAGCAGTGAAACAGATATAAGTCCCTGTCTTTTTTATGCAGATGACATTGTTTATTTCTCTTTGTTATTACACCCTGAAATGGCTTAAATAAGCAACTGTTTGGGATATCAAATAGAAGTAGGAAAAAATTTTAAATTATTCCAAACTCAAATATATTTTATAGACATTTGTAAATATAGAACTCAGTGATTCTGTTATATATTGTCAGTGATCTAAAAATATATTTTATTATTTTAAAACTTACTCGGTTATAACTATTTTATGGTACTTTTGTGTGATTCCTCTTGTTTATTTTATCCAATTTACTTAATGCAATTTTTAAAGGTTACTTTCCATTTACAGTTACTACAAAATATTGCTTATATTTTCCATATTGTACAATATATCCTGGAGTCCATCTTATACCCAGTAGTTGGTGCCTCCCTTGCCCCTCATTCTCCCGTTTAGTAGCCACTAGTTTTTTTCTCTATATCTATGAGTCTGCTTCTTTTTTGTTATATTCAGTAGTTTGTTGTATATTTTAGATTCCACACATATGTGATATCACACAGTATTTGTCTTTCTCTGTCTGACTTATTTCACTTAATGCCCTCCGAGTCCATCCATGTTGCTGAAAATAGCAAAATTTTCCTTCTTTTTTTCCCCTTTTATTTATACCTAGTGTCAAAGTTAAAAAAAAAATGGTGACGTCCCTAATGGTGAGGGGCCATATCCATCTCTCATATTACTGTATAGTTTCAGCTTAGTAAAAGGACCATCTCATGGTTTTCCATAAACGCTTGTTGAAGGAAAAATTTCATCTTGTCTCTGTGAAGTCCTTGAATTTTTGATACCAACTAAGTAGTATAAAGATGTTGCTATAAATGGAGATAATGAACTAAGATCAGAACTGTGGCCCGTGGCTGTAAAGACCCTGCGCTACTCAGTTGGTGTTGACTTGAACAGCACCCAGGATTTCTGCAGTTTTGCAGGCTCTGAATAAGGTAGCAAAGTTATTTAACCCATGTGCCCCCCTCCCTTTGTTTTTCAGGGAAAGTTTTGATGCTCCATTTAATTATGCTATTGTCTTTGAGGCAAAGTATAAACACATCACTTACATTTTCATACATTGGTTTATTTCTTATCAGATACACAACCATATCCACATATCCCCTCCCCAAGTATAGAGGTTTTATGAAGGTGATTGCTGAGTATTGAAAACAGCTATCAAATTTAAACATGGTACACTTAATATTGGGCTTCCCTGGTGGCTCAGATGGTAAAGAATCCACCTGCGATGTGGGAGACCTGGGTTTGGTCCCTAGGTTGGGAAGATCCCCTGGAGGAGGGCATGTCAACCCACTCCAGTATTCTTGCCTGGAGAGTCCCCATGGACAGAGGAGCATGGCAGGCTACAGTCCATGGGGTCACAAAGAGTCAGACACAACTGAGTGACTAAGCACAGAAGCACAGACACATAACTTTAGAGCTTCCTTGGCAGTTTAGACAGTAAAGAATCTGCCTGCAATGCAGGAGACCTAGGTTCCATCCCTGGGTTGGGAAGATTCTCCTGGAGAAGGGAATGGCAACCCACTCCAGCAGTCTTGCCTGGAGAATCCCCATGGACAGAGGAGCCTGGTGGGCTATAGTCCATGGGGTCACAAAGAGTCAGACACAACTGAGTGACTAAACACACACACCCACAAAATGTTAAACCTAACTTTCATATAGGAATACTCATTATTTTTGATAACTCAAAATTACTCAGACTAAGCATAAGCAGTCAGATGCATAAAACCAACTCAGAAGTAAAAAGTAAATCAGTGGCCTGCAAATTAGAGTTATTAAATAACAATCCTAAAACAGAATAATAATGTTCATTCGTTTGTCAGAATTGATTTATTTCTTATACAGCTCTACTGAGAATTAGCCCAGGTGGGCAGAGTAAGAGTGCAAATCCTTTATACTCAGAAACTTTCTTCTATGTAGTTGAGACCATCAAAATATTTAAGAACTCATCCAAACCAGTTTATCATCAACTAATGTCACAAATTCTGTCATTTATACTTTTTGTGTTATTGTGAATAGATATATTCCTTGAAAAGGAATTAACCCTTTGGGAAAACATCATTAGTTCTTTATGTCCAGCTTGATAAATTGCTACTTCAGTGCACCCTTGTGGTGAAAATGTGTCAATGCAGCTTTTCAAACTGCCCAGGACAAATAATACTTTCTAGTGGATGATTTGGAGAAGGCAATGGCACCCCACTCCAGTACTCTTGCCTGGAAAATCCCATGGATGGAGGAGCCTGGTGGGCTGCAGTCCATGGGGTCGCGAAGAGTCGGACACGACTGAGCGACTTCACTTTCACTTTTCACTTTCATGCATTGGAGAAGGAAATGGCAACCCACTCCACTGTTCTTGCCTGGAGAATCCCAGGGACAGGGAAGCCTGGTGGGCTGCCGTCTATGGGGTCTCACAGAGTCGGACACGACTGAAGTGACTTAGCAGCAGCAGCAGCAGGCAAGTTTTATGCATGCAGTTTTTGCATGTGTTAATTGTAGGGTTGTTTTGAGGCTCATAAGTATTTATGTATGTAAAGGTGTAAATGTAATCATTGGTCCCAACATGATATTTTATGTACACATTTTTATATTTAGAGACATGATATTCTCTAAAAATTCAAAATTGTTTGTGAGGTGACAGATGCCTAAACGCCTTTTTGTCTACTAACTAGATGTTGAGCAGCCTCTTTGTATCATCTATGTCCTCAGTGGCCCGTGGAAAACATCCCCCCGTGTTTTCATTCATGACTTTTCCAGAATTGAAAGTACTATTCACTAACTTCATCTGCAGCAGTTTTAGTCATTTTGTAAGTAACAAGTGTCATCCTTTTCCTGTTTTTTTTTTTTTTTTTCCTTCTGTTCA
>NW_011494858.1:4030643-4045535 GCF_000754665.1 Bison bison bison
TTCTGTTCATCTGCTCTTCTCCTCCCCCGCCCCTCCCCCTCATTTTCTGGGAATGTCCTCTGCCATAACACAGCCATGGTTGAGCATGGCTCTGCTCCTTGGCCCTAGCAATCGGAAAGGAGGTGAATAGTGAAAAAATGGATTCCAAGAATTGGAATTCAGAACAAATTTTTTTTTTAGTATTTGGTGTTCAAATATTTTTAGGCATTCCTGGGCACTGTGATTTGGTATATGAAATGTATCCATTGATTTGCACAGTTATTTGTACAGTCTAAAGCAGCATTTCTCAGTAAGGCACTACAGACTTCGGGACCAGATAGATGGCATTGCCCCAGGTACTCCAAGATTTATCCTTAACCCCTGAGTGCTAAGTTCCAGCAACACAGTTCTAGTTATTCCTTGTTTTCAAAAGTCACCCTGGTGTGCCTGACACACAGTGAGGCCAAAGAAACCAAAATGCTGGAGCAGAGAAAGTTTTATTGCAGGACCACACAAGGAGACGAGTGGTTGGTGCCCTAAATCCTCTGAACTCCTCACAGACTCTGCACATTGCATATGAAGCAGAGATATCACTTTGCTGACAAAGGTCCCTAAAGTCAAAGCTATGGTTTTCCCAGTTGTCATGTGTGGATGTGAGAATTGGACCATCAAGAAGGCTGAGCACCGAAGAATTGATGCTTTTGAACTGTGGTATTGGAGACTCTTGACAGTGCATTGGACTGCAAGGAAATCAAACCAGTCCTAAAGGAAATCAGTCCTGAATATTCATTGGAAGGACTGATGCTGAAGCTGAAGCTCCAATCCTTTGGCCACCTGATGCAAATAACTGACTCATTGGAAAAGACCCTGATGCTGGGAAAGACTGAGGGCGGGAAGAGAAGGGGGTGACAGAGGATGAGATGGAGGGGTGGCATCACTGACTCAATGGACTTGAGTCTGAGCAAAGTCAGGGAGATGGTGAAGGACAGGGAGGCCGGCATGCTGCAGTCCATGGGGTCTCAAAGAGTTGGACACGACTGAGCGACTGAGCAACAACATGAGGGTTGCGTGACTCACAGCTCTCCTTAGTAAAGTGAAGCCTAAGCGTCTCCATTTTTCTTGTTTCTCCTAAGATGGCTAAATCTTGACTGTTTTGGGTGACTGTGGCAGCAATATTCTTGACTACGTGTTTTAAAAGAAGTACTACCGTCCCTCTCCTTTGCGGGGCTTAGTAAGGGTAAACTTAAACCAAGGAAGCTGAAATAGGAACCCATGAGAACTTGACCATGCCACTGAATTCTGGACCAAAAAAAAGTTGAATTCAACTTGTTCTTTCCTAAGCCCCAGCAAAAACACTAATATATCACAGAAGATAGAGGAAGTCAATTTCCCCACACTTCCATGTGTGTAATTCTATATTTAATGAAGCTATTCATGCTGCAAGTCACTGAATAAACATTTGCTGTGTGGAGTCATTTTATTTACATGCAACAGTTAGGGATTCTCTTTATTTTACTTTTAGGAGCCATGTATGGAGAAAAACTTTTTTAGTGTCCATCTGCTCATTTTTTTTTCATCTAATATAAAGATTCTCTGTTATGACAATCTGTTCCTTAATAGCCAGATATTCTAACAGAAGAAGAAACACAAAAACATTACCCACAACTTTGGAAATATAATTCCAGTTTATTGGACTCTCTTTTTGCTGTAGTCACATTTGCGCAGTTCATGGCTATTTTAATTATTGCAAAATACAACTCCAAGTTAAAGCTGTTCATCATTTTCCTAAAGATAAAAATAGAAAATAAAGTTCTTTTCTGCAAAGCAGTATAGCTAAATTTTAAGTGTCATCAGTGAAGCAAAAACTATTTCTTATAAAAATGAATTAGCTATAATTGACTTAGATAATTTCTATTTCTTGTTTGCCTGCATCCTGATTTGCTAATGTACGGTGATGTCATGCTCAGCTCATGCGATGTGGCCCTGGAAGGGTGTTACCTCTCTGTTTTCCTCCTCTGGTTTCTTTTCATCATATAGCATATTTCTGTGCCTCTGCCCAAGTTCACTGCCTTTGCCTCTTTCTTTGCCCTTGTAGCATTTCCCTAGCCCTGGAGGCTAGACTGCACTTGATTCCATTTTTATTCCCCTCGCCCTTCATCTGAAACATTTGCCTCAGAGTTCCAACTTGCTTTTAGCTGTCTACAGTTTGACCTGAACTGTCTAAGAATAGTCTTGCCCGCTTTAGACCTCCTTTGAATTTGCAGCCTTCCTTTTAAACTCGACCACATAACCACCATCTTCTCTCAACACCACAGCAAATGTCTTTGCACCGACAGACTGTATTCCTGTGCTTTAGACCAGTATTTTTCACATTATGTGTCATGACCCATTCGTGGATTTTCAGGTGAATGTAGTGAGTTGTGATAACTTTTAAAAAAAAGAAATAGAGAACATAAATGATATGTTTTACTGTAGAAATGTGTATATGTGCTAGCTTAGCATGTAAAATACATTTCTGCCTGTGTTGTTGGTCTAAAAAGTTGGAAAACATTGCTTTCAGTGAGCACTGTGATTTCAGATTGCCTGCAGATGCCCAGTAATCACTTCCACCTACCCTGCTTCTCACTTCTGCTCTTGATATATTCTTAGATCTTCCTGGCACAACAGTTTGTTCCACATTTAAAATTATCTTCGGGCTCTAACCCATATTTTCATTCATCTCAGTTAAATGTACCCTACAAGGTTTCCAGATTTAACAAATAAAGATACAGAATGCTCAGTTGTATTTGAATTTCAGATTAGCAATAATTTTAATATGTTATTCCCAATATCACATGTTTATCTGGAATTCACATTTAATTGTGAATGTTGTATTTTATCTAGGAACCTTTGTGTGCTAAGTTGCTTCAGTCATGTCTGACTTTGTGCAGCCCTATGGGCTGTAGCCCCCCAGGCTCCTCTGTCCATGGGATTCTCCAGGCAAAGATACTGGAGTGGGTTGCTGTGTCCTCCTCCAGGGGCTCTTCCCAACCCAGGGATTGAACCTGCATCTCTTGTGTCTCCTGTTTTGGCAGGAGGGTTCTTTACCAATAGCACCACCTGGGAAGCCCC
Source organism: Bison bison bison (assembly GCF_000754665.1). Lineage (NCBI taxonomy): Eukaryota > Metazoa > Chordata > Mammalia > Artiodactyla > Bovidae > Bison > Bison bison. The sequence goes on from NW_011494858.1 coordinate 4,033,734, forward strand.
TTGGAATCTTAATCATATTTAAAAATCAACTCAAGATATTCCTGACTGGGGCACCCCTTAACTAAATGAAAAAGACAAGAGGACCTGATAAATGGGTGTGATGACTGAATATAGAAAATGATCAGAGAAGAACAAAGGGAATAGTAGGCACTGATATAAACTGAAAAAGGCATATTGGAGTAATTGATGAATACTGGAGTGGGTAGCCTATCCCTTCTCCAGCAGCTCTTCCCAATTCAGGAATCAAACTGGGGTCTCCTGCATTGCAGGCAGATTCTTTACCAACTGAGCTATCAGGGAAGCCCCAGCAACAGTACCAGAGTGTAGCAAAATCAGTACTATGGGATTGATAAGAACCCAACCAAAAAGTTGAGCACCCACCACCAGGGGGCAGTAGAAAGTTCGAGGGGGCTAAAGTGCAAACCTGGCAGCATCCTAGTTTTGATATTGAAGATGTTAAGGCCCAGGTGTTCAGTTGGTTAACAGATGTATAGAGGTCAAATAGATACAGTGTAACGGGAAGTCTTGCTGAAATGGCAGTTAGGATTTGGAAGCAAAAATTGCCGAGGGTCAGAGTAAATGCAAATTTGATCAGACAACCTAAATGTCTGCCTTTTTGTTTAACTGATTATGTTGCTATGAATACACTTTTTACCTGAGAACATTTATGATGAATCCTGATCAAAGCATTTTTTGGAATCACATTAAAATTAGCCAAAAAATTAACAACAAGTGATTATAATGATTTCCTATTTGTTGTTCAGTAGCTCAGTCCTTTCTGACTCTTTGAGACCCTATGGACTGCAGTACACCAGGCTTCCCTTTCCTTCACTATCTCCCAGAGTTTGCTCAAGCTCATGTCCACTGAGTCAATGATGTCGTCAACCATCTCATCCTCTGTTGCCCCCTTCTCCTCCTGCCCTCAATCTTCCCAACATCAGGGTCTTTTCCAGTGAGTTGACTCTTCATATCAAGTGGCCAAAGTATTGGAGCTTCAGCTTCAGCATCAGTCCTTCCAATGAATATTCAGGACTGATTTCCTTTAGGATTGACTGGTTTGATCTCCTTGCTGTCCAAGGGGCTCTCAAGAGTCTTCTCCACATTGCAGTTCGAAAACATCAATTCTTTGATGCTCAGCCTTCTTGATGGTCAAACTCTCACATCCATACATGACTACTAGAAAAACCATAGCTTTAACTATAGGGACCTTTGTTAACAAAGTGATGTCTCTGCCTTTTACTACACTACCTAGGTTTGGCATAGCTTTTCTTCAAAGGACCAAACATTGTTTGAGTTCATGGAGGCACTCACTGTCCACAGCGATTTTGGAGCCCAGGAAAATAAAGTCTGCTACTGTTTGCATTTTTGCTCCATCTATTTGCCATGAAGTGATGGGACCAGATGCCATGATCTTCAGTTTTTGCATGTTGAGTTTAAAGCCAACTTTTTCATTCTCTTCTTTCACCTTCATCAAGAGGCTCTTTAGTTCCTCTTCACTTTCTTCCATTAGGAATGTGTCATCTGTATATCTTATGTTATTAATATTTCTCCCAGCAATCTTGATTCCAGCTTGAACTTCATGCAGTCTGGCATTTCACATGTTGAACTCTGCAAAAAGTTAAATAAGCAGGGTGACAGTATACAGCCTTGATGTACTACTTTCCCAACTTTGAGCCAGTCCATTGTTCCATGTCCAGTTCTTGACCTGCATACAGGTTTCTCAGGAGACAGGTAAGGTGGTCTGGTATTCCCAATGCTTGAAGAATTTTCCAGTTGGTTGTGATCCATAGAGTCAAAAGTTTTAGCATAGTCAATGAAGCAGAAGTCGATGTTTTTCTGGAATTCCCTTGCTTTTTCTATGATCCAAGGGAATGTTGGCAATTTGATCTCTGGTTCCTCTGCCTTTTATAAATCTAGCTTGTACATCTGGAAGTTCCATCATGTCTGGATTGTGAAACAGTTACCAACAGTTGGTTTCAATTATTTAATATGGCCCAGAGTATTAGTGGTATAGAACCATACCTAGCAGTATTCAGGGATAATTTTAGTGCCTATGCCTTTAATAGATATTTGTTCAAGGTTTAGGTGAAAAATGTCTTCACCTATGTAAGACTGTTTCCATCTGCCACTCCCCTGATTCAGAAGTTCCTCTGTAGAAGTATAATGATGTTCACTGCTTATCTTTTCTCTTGCATGAACTGAGTAAAAGAAAACTCAAATAAATGTAAGAAAACCATTGGTTAGACTTTATACTTTCATACCACATCTGTAAAAGTATCTGGGCCAAAAGCTATAGTGTTGGTAAACTTTATATGTATATGCCATATGTGTGTATATATACATGTATGTTTTTTTTCCTAATTCCCTCTCTTGAGATGTATTCAAAAATATACAGTGTGTAAACCAGATAGAGTGGCCCTTGTTGAACTGGAGATAATGCCCATAAATAAGATTTTCCTTCCTCAGATAGGGATCTCTCTGAACTGTGGTGTCTTTTTGAATCAGGACACATGAGGTCCTGATCCATATGAGTATTTGGATTTATAGACTCTATTCAATTACATTTTAATTTTATTAGTTTTAAAAAATAAATGTTCTGCATCTTCATTATGCAGTTATGTACATTGCAAGTGGTATGTGATAAAACATCATAATGAATGAAGTGAATGAAAGTCACTCAGTCATGTCCGACTCTGTGACTATACAGTCAATGGAATGCTCCAGGCCAGAATACTGGAGTGGGTAGCCTTTCCCTTCTCCAGGGGATCTTCCCAACCCAGGGATCGAACCCAGGTCTCCTGCATTACAGGAGGATTCTTTACCAGCTGAGCCACAAGGGAAGTCTAAGAACACTGGAGTGGGCAGCCTATCCCTTCTCCAGGGGATCTTCCCAACATTGCAGGTGGATTCTTTACCAACCGAGCTATCAGGGAAGCCCAAAATACCACAATATTAAACATTAAATATCACAATAGGGTTATGATAAATGTCATTATGAGACTGTTTCTTTATACGTGATCTCAAGAGTTTCACAGAAGAGAATGTTAAATATTGGGCCCCAAAGGCGAGTTCTTCCATGGGTTTACTGTATGATACTTTGCAAAAAAAAAAAAATTAGTGTTACTATTCCAGTGAAATAAAGGTGTTACTTCTTTTTTTTTAAATTCACTTTATAAAGCTAATGTGGAGAAGGTAATTTCAAAAGTAGTGCGGTTAAACCAACTTTATTTTGCTCTAAAATTCAGTGTCTGAAATGGAGCACACTGTTTACAAAGGCATCAAGCTGTGGAGTACTGTTACTTAACAATGAAATTCAGCACTTGCCTACTATTTTTCCAAATTATTAACATTTAGTAGCAGCAGCAGCAGCACTAATTCTGATTATTTTTGCTAAGACCTTAGTGAACTTAGGACAAAATGGTGTGATTCTGGTTGATAACTCTTATGATTTTAGCATTTTTTGTTTGCTAATGCTCATGATTTACCCATGTCAAGCAATGTCTCTATTTTAGTGCATGTGTTAGGTTCAAATCTTAAACCAACAATAGCTTCTCTGCTGGTGAATGTCTTTGAACAATTACAGTCTTATTCCTTTAGAAATAGGTTATTTACACTCCTTCTTGTGTGTGTGTGTGTTGCTCAGTCATGTCAGACTCTTTGTGACCCCATGAGCTGTAGCCTGCCAGGCTTCTCTGTCCATGAAATTCTCCAGGAAAGAATACTGGAGTGGATTACCATTCCCTTCTCAAGAGGGTCTTCCCGACCCAGGGATCAAACCCTGTCTCTTGCATCGCAGGCAGATTCTTTACCATTTGAGCCACAGGGATGAAGAACTCCTTCTTGTGCATTCTATTAAAAATGGACCTCCTCTGCATTTAGTTGCTGGCTGTTACAATATTCCAGCATTATGACAAAGCCATTACTTTAGCCTCAGTTCTGTTGGAACAGAACAGATGGCCAGTTAATTTCCTCCAGGTGGAGCTCTGTATTGTTACTGCAGTCTGATGTGTTTCTTGTGGAACTCTGTAACCTGAGACAAGGTACAGAGCCCTTGACTGGCCCTTATATTCAAAAGGGTCACCGCAAACCAGTCGGAGCATTTTATACTTTAAAGAACCTCACTCCAGGGAACATTATAAACATTTTAGTATAATTAACCTATGCTGTGAGGTTAATATTCCAACTCTTACGGATGAGACAGTCTCTCTCTTTCATTTTTAATACTGATGACCAGGAGAGGCTGTAAAATGTGGTGATCAAAACTGAATAAAAGGTAGGCTCTGAAACCAGAGCTTGTCTCTTCTTGTTTGATAAATTGTACAACCTCTCTGAAGCTTAGTTTCCTTGTCTGTTAAACAGAGATGATAATGGTGATGATAGGCATCTATCCCTGGGACTGTTGCGAGCATTAAACGATAAAATCCATATAGAATTCTTGCTTAGTATAATTATTATTAAGTACCCAATTAATGGGAAACACACACATAATATAATTTTAGGAAAGCATTTCCTTTTCTGCAAAATAGCCAAAAAAAGTTAAAAGTTGTCACAGAGTTAACAAGAACCCTAATTTAGAGAACTGTCAATTCTCTACCATTTCAGGAGCCAAAGAATTGCAGGTTTAGGGATAAGCTGAGTCAGTTTTGGGGACCTTTCTATTGAAAATGCTTGGAAATTCAACACAGTTAAAATTAGAATTCTTAGGACTGGGCAGGAAGGACAGGACAAACAGTCCCGTTAAAATAATTTTTGTCTGTTATCAATTTTGCTGTTAATTTGCAAAACCTTATGGCTCGAGTTAATGAGATAACCTTGGATCGTGTAACTGTGACTCACGCAATCTGGAAAAGTATAGCAAAACAACAGTTTTTATTCACTTATTGGTTTTCTTTTAAAATGTTTTGACTTTTACTAAGCTCCTATTTTACTTTTTTTAACTTTTTATTTCGTGTTGAAGTATAGCAATGCTGTGACCGTTTCAAGTGCACAGCAGAGTGACTCAGAAATACATATACAAGTGTCCATTCTCCCACAAGCTCACCTGCCGTCCAGGCTGCCACGTAACATTGAGCAAAGTTCCCTGCACTGTACAGAGGTCCTTATCGGTTACCATTTTAAATATAACAGTTTCTTATTCAATTATTTTGAGTAATTAATTTCAAAATTTTTCTAATTTCGTATTACCCACATAGTCAGATCCCAGAAAGAAAGGAGACTTATTTCTGAATATAAAACTGTGCTATTCCAAAGTAAATGTAAGAAGACTTTAGGAATTACGTATATGATCAAATTTATGAGATTTGGACACTCATTTAACTGTGATTGACTTAAAATTTCATTTCTTTTGAATAAGTTACAGTTTTACCTTAATAAGTTTTTGAGGGGAAGGTGAGTGGCACTTGGGAACTGCCATTGGTTTGATACTTTTTGGATTAAAAAACTGTTTCTTCTTCCTTCACAAAGGCAGGGGCATTGGCAAGGTAAAAATGCTCATCCTCCTTTCAACTACAGTATTTGTCAGTAAACATTTCAGAAATAAGTTCCTGATAGTTTTTTTACATTTTATATTTTAACCCACAAGTGTGTAAGATCAATAGCAGTGCCCCTTACAAGGCTTAATAATTAGATACTCTTCAGGTGGATAGGTTTATCATTAGATTACTAATATCATCTTGGTTCTAAATGCTGTCCATTCATAGATGCTACAGTTTAGTTATTTTTATGTAGAAGTATTACCATATTTTTAAATTGGAGAGGTGATTTATACTTCTTAGAATGCTAATACAATTTATTATTTTCAGCATTCCTGATGAGTTCTGGTCCTAACAGATTTAGAATATAATGTGTTCATTGAAGACACTATCAATGTTGTCTAATACACAGATGAATTAAACTCTTTAGAAGTGATAAGCAATGAAAAAGGTGCCATAACATTCCCAGCATTCACAGCTAATTTGATGTTAAAAAAAATAGGAAAAACAGCGTGTGAGGGCTCTCTGTCTATGACACCGGTCACCCCATTGATCGCCAGGGATGATTCGACTGATCTGGCTGACGAGGCGGGTGTATTTTTCCTTCCTCACCACTCCAGGTGCCTCCTCCCAAAACTGCATGCTCAACTGAAGAGCGTGACCTGCCCCACATGCATGCTCTGCCGTGAAAAGCGTGAACGACCCAAGGGACGATCATCCCTTGGCCAAGGGCATATGAGTAGCTGTGCTCCCCTGCCAGAACCTCCCCACACGCTCCCAAGGTCCATATGTAGGAGAATGTAGGATAGTCAAGCTTCCAAGACTCCAGACACACCAAATGAGGCGCCACATGTGGCAGCCTGCCTTTCTTAAAAAGCATCAATGAATCTTACAAATCTTTAGCCACAACTCAAGTTGAAGGAATATTTAAAACAGATATATTTTAAATATATTTAAAATAGATAACTGACAAGGACTTACTGTATGCACAGGGAGTTCTGCTCGATATTCTGTAATAACCTAAATGGGAAAATAATTTGAAAAAAAATAATAGAATTAATTTTAAAAACTTAGTATGTATATCTATAGAGCTTTGTAGCTATAATAATACTTATAATAAAAAAATATAGCAGTGATAGCAGGAAGAAAACAAAAGTTCCCAAGTCCCAACTCTGGTAACACTTTGGGGTTTGGGGTAGGTTGGGCTTTTTCTTTTTTGTACAATATCAAATTTTTGAAAATCTATTTTGAGGTTCCTGCTTTCCTGGGACCCTATGCATTTGTCTAACCTGTCTGTTGGATGAGCCCACCATGGTCCCTTGAGTGTATGGAAATAGACCAGGACCAAGACATCCAGTTTCAAGTTCCAGCTCTTTGCTTTGCCCTCTCTTGTGTAACAGTGGCAGTTTATTTAACCTCTTGTACCAATGGATCCTCTTATCAAGGAATTCCTGTATTTTAGGTATCCACTACCTAAATAATGGATACAAAACTCAGTGAAAAGCAATATACACATCTAAGAAACCAAGTCTGGATTTATAGAAAATAACATTTCTAAGAAAGAGATGCCTCATAATTATTCACATAATGAGGAGTGTGAGTTCATTAGTTTGTAAGATTGAATATGACTACGTTCTAGTCTTTCCTTTGGATGTTTATTGTTGTTACTGGCAATATATATGACTTGTCACATGGCAGTTGTTTTGTTGTTGCTGTTTTTATTGTTTTAGGGTTTCATTCAGAAGGAACGAGGCTAATATCCATTCTAGTGATGTTTTGCTTCTTATTACTAACAAGATGCAGCATTTCTGTGTTGATAAACCAATTCTAAGGAAATATACTCTGTCTTTCCCAGTTATAAAGATATTTCTAAGAATGAATTTTCAAATTAATATCATCCTCACTAGTGTTCTAGAAATGCTCTGTGCCACATATTCAAAGTCTGATTTCTGTCCTAGAAAAAGAGAATTGATTAGATTGGGAAAATGGGTCAAGGAAATAGACATTTATGAATGACATAGTGTTTCATATCATTAATTATAGTTAGTAGAATGGTATTTCACGTATATGAATCAAAATATGTTTCAATTTCTGTCCATTCTAGATTTGATTTGCACCTGTTTTTACATATTTAGGACTTTGATGAATAGACAGCTTGGAAGAACACATCCCTGAGTTTTATCTCTGTCTATGAACATCTGTTTAAAGTTGATTTAACATTTAAACATTCACAGAAGCAGATCCTTTCACCAGGGCAAGGGCCATAGGAGCATTTAGCTCAGGCCTCAAGTTCAAGAGTCTTCGTGTAGACTGTCCATGTAATCTCTGAATGGGGTTATGAAAGGATATTGACAGGACCAAGCGCAGTATTTCATTATGGGCTGTATTTGTAATTATTAAAATGAAAATGTAATTATTCAAATGTACCATAATTTTAGAACTTTTAAAGGACATCTCCTCACTGTTTAAAAATGTTCTGAGAACCGTGGCAGTGGAGGCTGCCTAGGACCCTTAATTTCAAAGAGACTGGAGAGGAAAGATTCTGGAAAAAGGAGAAGGAAGAATTTTCCCTCTTCACCATCATGGCAGGAGAAATATCCCTTCAGAAATGAGTGTGAGACTTGAAGAGCCTATTCTGAGGGTCTCTTCTCCTCCCTGTGCCTCAGAAGACTCCAGGGTCCTTGGGCTCTGGTGAGCATGAGGTGGGGTAGAAAAGGTCTGAGAAGAGTAGGGTGTCTCAGCAGGTCCCCCTATAAAATGGGTTCTGAACATGAAAAAAAGCACCTGCAAAGCAGTGATTTTGTCCACTTACATGACATACAGTGATATGCCCAGAATAATACCAGAGATCAATGTGATACAATACTTACTAAAATATCTTTTCTAAGATATCAGAAGGAATTTTTATTTCATTCACAAATTTACAGATATTTATCCACTTACATAACTTATTTGTGGTCATTACAGATACTTGTTTTTAAGAGTAAAAGTACAAAAGAAATATTAAATATGATTAATGATTAAAACAATTGGAACTAGGTAGTGCTAGGACAAATAATACAATTGAATCAGGTCAATGATAAAACTCTCTGGATGGATTTCTACACAAGGGCTTTATTAACACTGAGAAAAGGGAAAATTGCAGAGCATCAGGACCATGGAAGCAAACACAGCATCTCTTTTACTCCACCAGTGGGCTATTTTTTTCAATTGAAGATTTCTCTTTTATGTAAGAAAAGAAAAGCATTAATAGAAATCTTCTTTGAAAATAAATTAATGGAGCATTCTTCTAAAATCCTGCTTGTTAATGAATTTACTGATTAGATGTATTAGTTCCAGTGGATTATAACTCCATATTGTTAAAATATGAAGTGTCTGGACAGAGCATGCAGCAGAGACTTAACTTCCAAATTATTATAAAATAGATTTTTAGAGTCAGAAAAAAATTATCTCTAATTTGTTAACTAAATCAGGCTAAAATGCTAGTTCCCTTTGTAAAAATAGATGAATAAAAGTCAAATTTGTGTGTGTGTGTGTGTGGAGAGAGAGAATGTGTGAAAATGAATGAACATTTAAATTGTGTATTTGTATTTCTTCACTTTATAATTAACAATATATTTTGATGAAATAGTTTGAAATTTCTCTATTTTTCCTCACAATTCCTATATTACAAGGAAGTTTTTTTTAATCTGAACATCTTAATTTACAAATGATAGTTATATTAAAAATCAGAGTTTCATTGTCTAATCCTAGTAGAGCTGAATATGTATGGATCATCCATGACTTATTTTCAGTTGTAGACTAATTTCTTCTCTTTCATATTCTTATGGCTTCTTTTTCCTGAGCGTCAAAGTGATAGGCTAAGTGATGCAAACTGATTTTCATGTGAAATCCAGGGTAAAATGCACTTTATAATTTTGGATATTAGTATGTGAGGTTTCCTTGATGCCGTGCTCCTTCTGTAGCCTGGATAAGCAAAAGTTTCCCCCAGGAACATGGAAGGGCCTGTGCAGATTTGTACTCAGTTGAACACAAGCTGCATATTTTCCTTCCTTTCCACAAACTTAAAATACATCAGTGTTCATAACAGCTCTACATGCACCTGAGATAGTGTTATGGCACTTATATCTAATTTACAACTCATTTATTCCTCCTGCTTATCTCATATTTCAGGGACCAGTGTCAGTGTTAGTATGGTGGAAAACTAATGCCCTAATCAGACTCCCTAGCATCCCCGTCAGAGTTAGTGCCAGGTTTTATTCAGTGATGTTTAGCAATCTATCAGTTTCACTCCCAGAATTTTTGCTTTGATGAGAGAAATACCTTGATTTTTTAAAAGTCAGTGTTTAAAGAATCACTGATAAGAATTTTGATTTTTAATTTGATTCTAGATCATGGTTCTGAAAAGAGAAGCTCTGGGTAGGGTGCTGGAAAAGTGGCTGTGACTCTCAGTGTTACATAGATTATGAAAAACTGATGTAAAATAACAAATGAAAAATTGGTGGCCAGAATGCATTCCAGGTGTGTCATTTTCTGTGGAAAGGATGATTCACTGCAGTAAATAGATAACATGAGTTCTGTTCAGATTATTTTTTCTTTTTCTGAAAATACTTTGAAAAGCAATCATGAAGACCTGCTTATTACTGCAAAATCTAAAGTTGTTTGTTTCTCCTTGGGGCTAAATTTTTAAAAGCATATGTAAAATTGGATACCATGTTAATGGTGCTAGCAATGAGTTTAATTGCCAAAAACCATGGGGGCCAATTTTAATAAAGAAAATTCACCTGAGTATCTGTACCCTGTGATTATTTTTCCTAAAAGAAATGCAGAAATAGAAACAGATCTCCATCCAGATGTGGCTCCTTTTTGTCCACATCGCGTTCTTAGTGATTATTAAGAGACATGCAATCAAGTTGGATAGATATTTCTTGAAATGATGCATGGTATGCAATGCATGCTTTCATTGTGCTTCCTGCCATTATGGAATAATGCGTCTTATTTGGAAATACAGTGATCACTTCTGTTGAATCATGCCCAGTCCGTTTGTATAATAACACCCCTGTTTTGTGAATCATTTCAGATTTCAGAGAGCTATGCCTTCCTACCAAGAGAAGCGGTGACACGATTTCTAATGAGCTGCTCAGAGTGCCAGAAAAGAATGCATTTAAACCCAGATGGAACAGATCATAAAGGTAGCCGCAGCGTCAAATAGTGAGATTTCAAGTAATTTTATTCATAATGGCAATTTATAGCCCACATTTTTCGAAGAATGTGGTAGAATGAAACAGTTCAACAAGTCAAATCATCTCATTTATTCAAATAGGAGCCAGTAAATCCACTTACAAAGCAATGCAATGATGCCCTTCTTCAAATGAAAGACAGTCTTGACTGTGGCAAATACTTTTTGTCCTATAATAATGTTTTAATTCTCATTCATTGTGTGTATTTTGTAGCGTTTTAACTATCTTCAGCAAGGAAATTTATGTTCCATCTGTGTTCTTTTAAATTTATCATCTTCTTATTTCTAAAAGTATTGAATAATAATTTTCTCTCTGAAAATTTTTATAGAGAAGTTACTATTTGGCTTTGGCTTTCATTAAAAATTATTTGGATTATTTTCCTAATATATGAGTTTCTCAGAGGTTAATCTCAAAGCTATATTGAAGCTAGTCAATTCCATGTGTGGGAGGATCAGAAGAATGGCAAAATATAGAAATAAAAGGCTTCCTTTTTGCCTTCATGTGGTCCACTTAGAAAGTAAGTGTGGGGACTTCCTTTTGCACTCATGTGGTCCACTTAGAAAGTAAGTGTGGGGACTTCCTTTTGCACTCATGTGGTCCACTTAGAAAGTAAGTGTGGGGACTTCCCTGATGGTCCAGTGGTTAAGACTTTGAGCTCCAACTGCAGGTGTGAGAAGCGAAAGTGTTAGTATAGCCCACCAGGCTCCTCTGTCCATGGAATTCTCTAGGCAAGAATACTGAAGTAGGTAGCCATTCCCTTCTCCAGGAGCTCCTCTTGACCCAGGGATCAAACCTGAGTCTCCTGCATTGCAGGCAGATTCTTTACTGTCTGAGCCACCAGAGAAGCCCAGCCTTGGGTTCAATCCCTGGTTAGAGCATTAAGATCCCACATGCTGTGTGGCATGGCCAAAAAAAATTGTGTACAGCAAAGGAGAAAAATACAAAAATACTGATGATTTTGTTTAACCACTATATTAGCTTCACTCATTGTTATCCAGGATACCAAAAAACTCACCTTGTAGTTAGAAATAACCAGTTTATCCATAGTGCTATTTTGTCCCCATACACCATTATTGAACTTTATATATATA
>NW_011494858.1:4045635-4049448 GCF_000754665.1 Bison bison bison
TTTTTTATGCTCCATAAATATATATATATATATATATTTTTATGCTCTCCTAAACACTTGGTATCTTGCCTCTTATTTCAATTTGAACAAACTAGATCATTCTAAAATTACAAGTAGAGTACTGTATCACTTTCATTACCCATTAAAAATGTTTTATTACAGATAATGGAAAACCTCCCACTTTGGTGACCAGCATGATTGACTACAACATGCCAATTACCATGGCCTATATGAAGCACATGAAACTGCAGCTGCTAAACTCACAGCAAGAGGAGGTAAAATGAAAATATCTACCCTTATATCACAAGTCAGAATAAAGCTTGATAAGCATGACTCTCATATTAAGCATGATGCCATTTTGAAGACTAATTTATTTTTTAATAAAAGGAGTGTCAGTAGAACTGCACAGATGGAGAAAGAGGCAGAAATTTTTAGTTGCCAATAGATTCCCTATCTGACCACATCCACCTTAGTGTTATGTGAACATTTGTTCATTCTCCCCAAAGATTCATTTTCCTTCATAGCCTACCATCGAACTAACCTTGATGAAGTGCTAAGAAGTTCAGGAGAAAGTATTCCAAATAAGTGTATATCCAGGGAAATTACAGTATTAAGGCTATTTTACCTGGAAATCAGAAAGTTCAATTTCATAGGTATTTCAAGTATGACCATTTCAAATCATCCAAACCTTTTGTATATTTTAAAGTTGTTTTTCAATTAACCATTATTCTATGTATTTGTCTATGTCTCTGAATCATCTTAACTAGAAACATTTTGATGTTTCAGATTATTTTATTTAATTTGTATAGTAAGATTCTACCAATGAGCTTGTTGGCATATATTAAACACAGAATGAATATTTGTTAAATATTCTTCTCCAAGATACTGATTCACTTACCAGTTTGGTTGAAGTATCTCAAAAGCAGGAACTAAGTTGTATACAAACCCTGTGTATGTTCCCCAAATACTTCTAACAGTGTGGCTTAGTAAATCCTTCTTAATTAGTTAGTAGCCATTAGTTAATATACACACTCAAAGTATCTATCCCATGGACTGTAACCTATCAGGCTCCTCCATCCATGGGATTTTCCAGGCAAGAGTGCTGGGGTGGATTGCCATTTCCTTCTCCAGGGGATCTTCCCGACCCAGGAATCAAACCTGGGTCTCCCACATTGCAGGCAGATGCTTTACCATCTGAGCCACCAGGGAAGCCCCAGTTAATATACACACTCAAAGTATCTATACTAGAAATATTTCTCAGAGAGAATATATTCTCTCCTGTTTGAAATTTCTCTGGAAGAGGAAATGTGGTTAAATACTTATTTTTAAGTATAACATTACTTGGTGAGGTATTAAATTCTTTTACAATTATTTGGTTAACTTTGTTCATAAAGCTCAAATCAAATTTTTTATTTTCCTCTTTATATCAGCAGGTTTAATCTCAAAACTGTATTTATAAAATTATTTTGTCTCAAAAGACTTTATGAAAAGTATATTCTATAACAACATCTGTATTAGTGCTGTGGCGACATCAGATTCCATATTATCAGATAGATATATGTAAGTGATTAACTCATAATAAAGCCATTCAAATACAGGAAAAGCAGTTAAGAAAATATTACTATTTATCCATCCCCAAGAATGAAAATATTATTCCCATGATTCAGCACACAATTGAAAATCATTTTTTAAAAACCTGTAAACTGGTTAGAGCTGTCAAATTATTTGTAGAAAACTCATTTAGATATTGATGTTTATTAATAGGCCAAAAAATAAGGTCAACTTTGAGCCAGCAGAGCCCACATATGCTAAGTCCTTCTGGCTTCTACAAAATCCTGAGTATTTCATATAAAAAATGGATTATTTTAAATGATAATTGGATTAGGAAAATAACTCTTATCCTTACATTTAAAAAATTCTACCTTGGGTATACATTGTCTTAAAAATATTTAGATAAATGATGAATTATATTACTTAAAAAATTTTGGAAATTGTGATCACTGAAAGATAGAAAAGTGGTTAGATAAGTCATGGTAAAAATGGAAATCAAGTGAGATATCCCTTTTGTAGTAAGTTATATTTAAATTTAATAAATGTGTAATCAATTACCTTAACCAATATTTATTGAGTACCTTCTTATGTAATTGTCAGTCTTATAGGCAGTGGAAATAAACACTGAATAAATTGACAAAATCCTTGCCTTTATTAAGCTTATCTTCTAGTGGTGGTGGGAGACAGACCATGAAGGAAATAAATGATGAAAGTCTGTATGTGAGATGATACTAAATGCTAGTAATAGAAATATAGACAGCCAGGAATGGGAGTTCCTTTAAAATTACAAAATACTGTATCCAAAGTAAGATCAGCCTTCTTATAAACTATTGATGAGAATTTAAACCACAACAGACTTTTTGGGAGAGAGTTTGGCAATAATTAATTTAAAACTTTGTCAAGTTATTTATATGCTGTGACTAGAAATTTATACTAAGGAATTTGATATATAAAACAATTTACATATTAGGATGTTTATTCCATTGCTAATGGTAATGATTGGAAATATCTAACAATGAGAAATAGTTGAATCTGCAACATGGTAGCCTCTACCCATACAGGGATATTGAAATTTAACCAAAATTAAATTAGCTAAAATTAAATTTTCAGTTCTTTAGTCACACTAGCTACATTGATCAGCCATAATGTGCAGTTTGTATAAACCATTCTATAGAACAGACACTACAGAGTCACTCTTTGTATCTAGTTTCTCTTTAAACATACACATAACCTCACACACATACTTTTTACATGTAGATACATTTATATATCTTCCCTAATACATTTATACAACTTCCCTGAGAGCTCAGTTGAGTCCACCTGCAATGCAGGAGAAGGCAATGGCACCCCACTCCAGTACTCTTGCCTGGAAAATCCCATGGACAGAGGAGCCTGGTACGCTGCAATCCATGGGGTCGCTAAGAGTCGGACACGACTGAGCGACTTCACTTTCACTTTTCACTTTCCTGCATTGGAGAAGGAAATGGCAGCCCACTCCAGTGTTCTTGCCTGGAGAATCCCAGGGACGGGGGAGCCTGGTGGGCTGCCGTCCATGGGGTCGCACAGAGTCAGACACGACTGAAGTGACTTAGCATAGCATGGCATAGCAATGCAGGAGACCCCAGTTCCATTCCTGGGTGGGGAAGATCCCCTGGAGAAGGAATAGGTTACCCACTCCAGTATTCTGGCCTGGAGAATTCCATGGACTATATGGTCCATGGGGTCGCAAACAGTCAGACACAACTGAGCACTTTTACTTTCACATTTATATAGGGGCTTCCCAAGTGGCCCTAGTGGTAAAGAATCCTCCTGCCAATGCAGGACACACAGGAGACATGGTTTTCATCCCTGGGTCAGGAAGATGCCCTGGAGGAAGAACTGGAAACTCACTCCAGTATTCTTGCCTCGATAATACCTTGGGCCAAAGCCTGGCAGCCTACAGCCCATGGAGTCTCAAAGAATTAGACATGCCTGAGCGATTGAGCACATGTGCACCCCCCCTCCCCCGCGCACACACACACACACGCATATTAAATACAAATCTGTCTCTCACACACATATACACTTATCATGCAAATAATATTTTACTAGACTACATCTAGCTAGCTCTTTGTAGTGGACATAATAAACACTTTTATAAAGATTATAAAGTATCCACAGCTATTTTATAAACACAGATTGATCATCTTTATTATTATATTTAAATTCATTTTTGTGTGTGTTCATGTATAATAAATATAAATCTTCTACACTGTAGAATTT
>NW_011494858.1:4049548-4049958 GCF_000754665.1 Bison bison bison
TAACAGTATCAAACAGCTTTGTGCTTATTATGTATCTCATGTTGTTTTAACTACTTTAAATATAACGTAGCCTCTCAATCATTACACAGCCCTGTGAGGTTGATACTATTTTTATTATTCCCATTTTATAGGTGAGGAAACTGAGGCACAGAAATGTTAGGTAACTTGCTTAAGGTAACACATCTAATAGGTTCAGTTCAGTTCAGTTCAGTTGCTCAGTCGTGTCCTACTCTTTGCGACCCCATTAATCGCACCACGCCAGGCCTCCCTGTCCATCACCAACTCCCGGAGTTCACTCAGACTCACGTCCATTGAGTCAGTGATGCCATCCAGCCATCTCATCCTCTGTCGTCCCCTTCTCCTCCTGCCCCCAATCCCTCCCAGCATCAGAGCCTTTTCCAATGAGTCAG
>NW_011494858.1:4050058-4084369 GCF_000754665.1 Bison bison bison
CTCCTGCCCCCAATCCCTCCCAGCATCAGAGTCTTTTCCAATGAGTCAGCTCTTCGCATGAGGTGGCCAAAGTACTGGAGTTTCAGCTTCAGCATCAGTCCTTCCAATGAATATTCAGGACTGATTTCCTTTAGGATGGACTGGTTGGATCTCCTTGTAGTCCAGGGGACTCTCAAGAGTCTTCTCCAACACCACAGTTCAAAAGCATAAATTCTTCGGTGCTCAGCCTTCTTCACAGTCCAACTCTCACATCATACAGAGCATAAATCTGAATCCAGGCAGTGTGGCTCCAGAGAATGTGCTCTAAAATAATATATTACAGACAATATATATAGTACATATAATGGATATACATATTATCAAGCTATGTGTGTGTACATATGTGCATATATGGTGCACATTGATAATGTGAATGTTTGCACTGAATTCTATTATTTTTTCTTCTTTGAACATAAATATTTATTTCAGATGCTTTGGATTTTTCATAGAATTTAGAATTGGAGAAAACATAGTGTCCTGAGAGAGGGCATGTGGCTGGTAGAAGTCTATGTGGCTGATGGCCTAGAGGCCTCCCAGCGTGGAATTTCCCTGCTGAATTAATGGCTCAGATGGTAAAGCATCTGCCTATAGTGCAGGAGACCTGGGTTGGATCCCTGGGTCGGGAAGATCCTCTGGAGATGGAAATGACAACCCACTCCAGTATTCTTGCCTGGAAAATCCCATGGATGGAGGAGCGTGGTAGGCTACAGGCCATGGGGTCGCAGAGAGTCAGATGCAACTGAGCGACTTCACTTTCACTTTCAGTGCTCCTTGGTAGACCCAGACACTATCAGAACCTTTGATAGAGGAAGAACACCTGGATACCTGGGTCTGACCTAAGGATCAGAATGCCCGTTGTTAGTGTGCTAGAATGCTCCTGTTTCCTGACCATAGCAATTTCTTCACTGATGCCAAGATGTCATTTATGAAGCCAAGAGAATGCTTTCTATTCAAAGAAGCTCTTTCTCAAGCCTGGGTGACATCATAATGAAGCCCAGGTCTGGTAGGTGATAGTGTGATCAGTTATCTAACTGCTCTGTGCCTCAATTTCACAGTGTGTTAACTGGGTAAATGCTGGGTAAATTTCACAACGCATTAACTGGGTAAATGCTGACTCACAGGTTGGATGAAGCTGACATAAGTGAACAACTAAATAACAGAGTCTGTGATATAATTAGCAGTGCTACTGCTGCTGCTACTGGTAATCATCGCATCAATGTTAAACTTTGAGATCAAATATTTATGAGTTGAAGCAAAACCTGGTGGTTTCAGTGAAACATTTTTGGTATTTTACACGAGTTTCTCGGGTCTTCCTGCCTACATAAGCACACAGCTGCTGCTGCTGCTAAGTCACTTCAGTCGTGTCCGACTCTGTGCAACCCCATAGATGGCAGTCCACCAGGCTCCGCCGTCCCTGGGATTCTCCAGGCAAGAACACTGGAGTGGGTTGCCATTTCCTTCTCCAATGCATGAAAGTGAAAAGTGAAAGTGAAGTCGCTCAGTCGTGTCCGACTCTTAGCGACCCCATGGTCTGCAGTCTACCAGGCTCCTCCGTCCATGGGATTTTCCAGGCAAGAGTACTGGAGTGGGGTGCTATTGCCTTCTCCCATAAGCACACAGCATTTGTCCAAAAATCAGTTCTCCCAAAGGAATTTTCTTCAAGAAAATGATTATAGCAAAATAGCATGTATTTGTTTTAACTTAATATTTGATAGATTTTTTGATGAATTGACAATTTGGCAGCTAGCTTTGCCTTTTGGGAATTTAGCCATTTGCTGATTTGGCTTTTGGTTGCTGTTTGGCTTCTGAATCTTTTGTACTTAGAACTTTTTGTGGTAATGGCATTTGTAGTCCCTTGCAAGGAAGAAAGGCTGTACTAAGATTAACTTGTTTTCTGACTAATGAGGACTTTGGATCTAAACATGTAAATTTTTCTTTAAGTAGATTCTATTCTGTATACCAATAAAATTTTTTCAGTTCAGATTTTTTATTACAGTGTCAGATTTTTGCTTATAATATTTTATTGTCATTAAAAATAAAAGTGTGTTTCTTTTTATGCTATATTTTGTGATTGACTCTTAGAAAGCTTTTTAATAATTAAAAAATACATTCCTTCATTATTCAGATAATTCCTCAACTACATCCTTCCTAAATACATTACTTTAAACCTTTTACATCTTCCTGTATACAAAGACACATTGAATCTTCACAAGTCTTCATGTCTTGTTTGTTATTTCAAGCATCTATTCATGTTAACATTTAACTGAGCCCTATAAAAGCTTACTTACTGGCTAAACTTTAATTGATCCTATAGATAAAATAGTCATCTGAATATATTATATTTTATGATACTTGATGATATGTTAAAACCATTTTCAGGATGAAAGTTCAATAGAAAGTGATGAATTTGATATGAGTGATTCAACGCGGATGTCAGCTGTGAACTCTGACCTCAGCTCCAATCTTGAGGAAAGGATGCAAAGTCCCCAGGCTCTTCATGGCCAACAAGATGGTAAGCCTTTCAAACTGAGCAAACAAAACAATAACATAATCCTGGATCAGAATTGATTAAAGCAACCACTTCTTATTCTGGTGGTAATTTTTTATCTGTTTCTATGGAGACTTTTTTCTGTACACTAAGGTTATGTTATCCACTTCATTATTCTTAGACTCAACTACTTGGATTAAAACTGTAAATGCTAGTTATAAAATTCAAGCTTGCCCATGTTTTGCACTCTGAGCTTGAAAATGAGTTACATTAGTGGACTTTGGGTTTCTGTGATGTTTTCTAGGTTTGGTTTCTTGGACCATTATTCTCCTGACTGAATAAAGAGTTTAATAATGGTCAGAGATTAATGAGGATGTTTTGGTGTTACTAAAAGACAAAGGAATAGCCAAAAAAACAATTGCTATAAAAGAACAATTTTTACCATAGTGATTTTGCTGGGTAAGAAGAATTTTGCTGTGATTTTGAGCTGTTTTATTCAGCTCTAAAGGAAAGAATGATCATGATCTTTCATTCCTGGGTCTGTTGATGATTCCTGAGTCATTGCACTGTCCCTGATAGAGCAGTTAAGGTTGAGAAAACTGGACGTGTAGAGAAGGCTTAGCAATTCACACTTCAGGTCTAGTATAGTCAGAGGTTTTTTAAAACTATTTGTGTAGATTTTTGTCTTTGTAAATAAAATATCCTGTATGCAAGGAAATGTTCCTTACTTGGTAATTGTGGATAAAAATTCAGGCTTACAAATAGAAGGAAATTGTCCAATTTTATTCAAAAATAGTTTATTATTCCGGTAATTAACAAATTTACATGAGCTTTTTGACTGTGTATTTTTGTGCCTGCATCTGTTGATAGCAAATAAAACTCTTTACTTGTTTTCTCTGATACTTGATTTAAAAACTGGTTGCACAAGATTGCTGCATTTCTAGCTGCTGTTGGTGTTCTTATGTTGTCAAACGAGAAATCCTTAGTTTTAATCTGAAAGTCTTTAAAAATGTGAGGCGGGACTTGTGTTCCCACTTCAGATGAATATAAAAGATGCTGGTGTCCTTGTTGGCATGAGTACAAAGAAGGAGCAGGACACTGGTCATCAGTGGCTTTAAAATCACATTTTACTCGTTACATAGTATAACAGCTCTTGCAACAGAAATGATGCTTATTTGGGAAATTTCTAAGAATGTAGTTCTTCTGGTATGGATATAAATTGCTTTTTTTCTTCTAAAATATTAGTAGATTTTCAGATTTTGTTTTTTAATGAAAAATGTGTAGCACCAGAATAATGGAATAACCATATATATGTGTGTGTAGTTGGGTGGGTGTGTATCTTAATATTATTAATAATATTATTATTAATAATATGCACATGTTTTGCCTGACCATCATCTTTTTTACTTCTTAATTTTGGGGATCATAAATAATAGGATGTCTCTCATGATGCAAATCCTTTGTTTGCTTGATTGAAGTCTATTATGGATCTTTGGCTAGGAGACAGTTGATGTGACATAAATATATGTTGATTTTAATAAAATGTGGAGGGATAATGTCAAATATTACTTCGTCTTAGGAGAAGGCATTGATGCCTTTCTCATTGTACATTGATGTATGCATCAAGGATAGGGCCATACCTAGCTGTTTCTTCTCCAGCCTAAGCCTTCCCTAACATGTTCAATGCCTTCTCCTCACACTTCTCCTGCAGTTTCCTCTTCTTGCAATTACCTCTTCTTTCTCCTGCATCACAGGTTTTCCCCAGAATCAACATACACACATGATGTAATAAAGGCCCTCCTTAGGAGAACGCCATTAATCCCACGGTGTCCGTGCACTCATTGCCCTTTTCTCTGCCCCACGCCCATGATACTCTTTACTGCAAAACTGAGAACCTGTCTCATCTCCACTTCCTCACTCTACTCCTCCCGGCTCATCTCAGGTAGGCTTTCATCCTCACCATCCCATTCTAGTCAAGGCTATGGTTTTTCCTGTAGTCATGTATGGATGTGAGAGTTGGACTGTGAAGAAGGCTGAGCGCCGAAGAATTGATGTTTTTGAACTGTGGTGTTGGAGAAGACTCTTGAGAGTCCCTTGGACTGCAAGGAGATCCAACCAGTCCATTCTGAAGGAGATCAGCCCTGGGATTTCTTTGGAAGGAATGATGCGAAAGCTGAAACTCCAGTACTTTGGCTACCTCATGCGAAGAGTTGACTCATTGGAAAAGACTCTGATGTTGGGAGGGATTGGGGGCAAGAGGAGAAGGGGACGACAGAGGATGAGATGGCTGGATGGCATCATTGACTCAATGGACGTGAGTCTGAGTGAACTCTGGGAGTTGGTGATGGACAGGGAGGCCTGGTGTGCTGCGATTCATGGGGTCGCAAAGAGTCAGACACGACTGAGCAACTGATCTGATCTGATCTGATCCCATTCTACTTGCTCTTGTGAGTGCTACCAGCAGTCTTCATGTGGCCTGATTCTTTGATGCGACCTTCATCTTTCTCATTACTAATATCAAAGGATTGTACACCATTTGCTTCCTGGTGGGCCTGTCTCTGGGTTCCTTTTTCATTGTCTAGTCAATAGATGGTGGAGTGTGCTGGGGTGCAGCCCTTCTCTGTCTCCTCTTCCGTGCTCACTGCCTAGCTGATCACATCAAATCACATGGCTTTCAGTATGATCTGTACCCTGATGAGTCTCACATTTGCCTCTCCAAGCCCTAATATCTTTCTTCAGCTCGGGACTCTCTCCTCCTCTCTATTACCTAAATTTTAACATTCTTCAGAGGATTTTTCAGGGTATGAAATGATATTATTTTTCTTATCAGCTGTTTTTCTTCTATACTATAAATATTGTATTAATTAGGGAATCTTTTGTGTTTTTGATTTTCTTTCAGTTTCTCCATTCAACATACTTCTTAAATAGTCTATTATAAATAATTATGCCCCATTATGTAAATCTAACTTTTCACCATAATCATGATTTGTCATATACATTTTGCATATTTTTGTGATTTTCTTTTCTCTTTCTCCCTGACAATGGCACTCTCATAGGTAACCCATACTGATGAACTATCATTCCTGAATTTCTCTGTACACACACACACACACTTACACATAGATGTACATACTCAGAAGATTTTGTCATCATTTTATAAAAAATAGATTATATCATTTACAGTAGTCTTTTTCTTGCTTTTTCATCCATATTACCTTTTTTAAGAGCTTCTTGAATACTAAGATGTATATACAGTATGTGTGAGTGCATGCTCAGTCATGTCAGATCTGTGACCCCCATAAACTGTAGCCCACCAGGCTCTTCTCTCCATGAGATTTCTGTAGCAAGAATACAGGAGTGGGTTGCCATTTCCTTCTCCAGGGCATCTTCCCAACCCAGGGATCAAACCCAAATCTCCTGTGTCCCCTGCATTGGCAGGTGGATTCTTTACCACTGTGCTACCTGGGAAGCCTGCTAAGTCGCTTCAGTGGTGTCTGACTCTGTGCGACCCCATAGATGGCAGCCCACCAGGCTCCCCCGTCCCTGGGATTCTCCAGGCAAGAACACTGGAGTGGATTGCCATTTCCTTCTCCAATGCATGAAAGTGAAAAGTGAAAGTGAAGTCGCTCAGTCGTGTCTGACTCTTCACGACCCCATGGACTGCAGCCTACGAGGCTCCTCTGCCCATGGGATTTTCCAGGCAAGAGTACTGGAGTGGGTTGCCATTGCCTTCTTCAGTATATGCAGTCTAATGTTCAGTAAAAAAAAAAAAAAAAAAGATATGGTCCCTATGCCTTTAATTAACACACAATCTAAAGGAATAAAAGTATACATATACCATTTGATTTTGGTTACAGTTCATTGAGCCAATGTGGGAAAAGTCCTGCTTCTGTAAAAATAAGAATCCATGCTACTAAAACTTTTAGTTTGTGTCTCCTTGAAATCAGTCGGGATGTAGAATACTAGGACTACCTTGGGTCTGGGGGTATGTTGCTTTCTGTGGATAATATGCTTTGATCTTTAGTAATCAGTGGGTAAGGACTTATGATGTAACATATCCAATTATGGTAGCAACCTGAACACAGCTTCAATCTAGTCTAGTCCAGGGATTTCAAAGCATCACTGACCTCCACCCACTCCATGCCAGTGTTGCCTACCTCCAACCATTATAGCCAAAAATGTTATAGACACTGAAAATGTCCTGTGCATCCCAAAGTGAAGGACGCTGCATCTCTGGTGTAGGCAGAGAAGGACCATCTCAGTAATAATCCAATAAGATGAATATTAAGAAGGCAATGGAGAGGAGTTTAGAAATGGAAATTGAAGAGACATCTACAAAATATGAACATATGAAACTCCAGTTTAATATTCATAAAATATGAACAATATAAACATTTTAAAGCTAAAGCATTCTATTTTCTTTAGTACTAAGTAATTACTTTAAGGTATTATTGGAAAGAAATTGAAATAGCATATTGTCAGTTTTCAGGACTCTTTCCCATACTTATAACACAGGTAAGTGTAACAGTGTGTTATTGGACATAGTGAAAATAAACTTCTTCGGTTCTCATCTCACATGGTAATGGACGATTTTTAAATCTCTTCAATATCAAGGGAAAGAAAGAATGTAAAATATAAATCAGTTTGTAGATATAACAATATAATGCACATAGGAAAAAGAGAGGAAAAGAAAGGAAATGTCTTGCCATCAGACCAGATAATTAGGTAAAGGTGAAGAAAATACAAACCCGAATGATGAATTTGATAAGAAAAAAGTGTGTCAAAATTGATGTGTAATATTCGATTTCTTTTACTTAAGTTTATAATGCCCTAACTCAATTAAAATACAGAAATGCACAGAAACTTTGAATCTTTGTATAGGAAATATTTTACCCTCATTTAAAAAATTTAGGTATAATTTACATAACACATCATATTAGTTTTGTTTTTTTTAATATTTTAAATTTTATTTTATTATTTTTTTAATTTTATTTTTTAACTTTACAATATTGTATTGGTTTTGCCGTATATCAACATGAATCAGACACAGGTATACATGTGTTCCCCATCCTGAACCCTCCTCCCTCCCCATATTAATTTTGATGTACAATGTAACAATTTTGTGTGTGTAATACGTTACAGAATTACCCCCACAATGAGTCTAGTTAACATCCATCACCTCATATAGTTATAATTTTTCTTTCTTGTGACAAGAACTTTTAAGATCTACTCTTTAAACAACTTCCAAATTACAGTGCAGTATTATTAACTATAGGCCCCATGCTGTACATTAAGTCCCTAGAATTTACATATTTTAAATTGGAACTTTGTTCCTTTTGACCACCTTCACCCATTTTTTCATTAAAATATATTAAACTATGTAAAACTTTTTTGCTATATTCAGTAATGCCTTTAGGATAAAGTTGTTTAACATATTACATAATCATTTGAGTTACTCATGACACTATGAGGTCCTTTAAGCTCTGGTGAAGTATAAGGAGCTTACTGTGCAACAGGTTCTTCTCTGGAGTGGTTGTGGCCCATGAAATTCCAAAGTACTTTCCTGGATCAAAAAGCTTAGAGGTGCTCTGTACTCAAATGTTCATCAATTTGTAAGGATTCTTGTTTTTCCATCTATTTCAATGGATTATAAATAGAAATGTCACTTAAGGCTTATGTTGTCCAATCCCAGATCCTAGAAATTTGTGGGAGTGTGAACTAGCTCAAAATAGTATTTTTTTGTAAATTATTTATTTGGAATTGGTGCCTAAAAACAGCTGATTTATTTTTTGTTCTTATCTCAGGTAATTTATTATTAATAAAGGATATCTGGCAAAAGTGTTGGATTTAGAAACAGACAAAGATTCAGTTCACAGTGTTCAACTTCTGATAGAGAAATACTTTTCTAAGAGACATCTGAATTACTTTTCTGAGTTAATAACATATTGTATAATTTTAATAGCTTTATAAGGGAAAATTTGTGCTTTATGAAACTCAAAAATATTATTAGATTATTACTAGCAAAGGATTTCTGTATTTTTAAGTCACAACAAATTGTATTTTCCCTTTTGCCATTTAAAAAAGACTATAGGAATATAAAGAGAAGTTGAGGCACACCTTTCAAATCTTTGCACATTAGCTTATTTGCCTTTAAAAGTAAGGGATTACAATAGGAAAATTGTATACATTTCTCTCTGGCCCTCATTTTGTTTTATTTTGGTTGTGACATCACAGAATATATTGCTCTAAAAGGTATTGAATGTGCCTTATCTCTCAACTCAATGGAATTATGTAGAGATAATGTTTGCAGTATTTTGGTACTTCATTAATGTATCAAACAATGACTTGTTTATTCATTAAAAATTAACAATGGCCATGTGCCAAGCAAAGTAGTGTAATGTCTAGAAACAATGAAAGAGGGAGAGAGACTTGTGAGGGAAGAATTCCCCTAAAGCGCATTGACATTTATTTCAGCTTTTACCTATGATTCCTGGAGAGGCAGATGGCTCCCCACTGCAGCATCCTTGCCTGGAGAATTCCATGGACAGAGGAGCCGGGTGGGCTACAGTCCATGGAATTGCAAAGAGTCGGACACGACTGTGCAACTTTCACATCACTTACTATGATAGACTTCAAAATAATATATTCAAGGCAACTTTTTCCTTTCTAGTATATGTTTTCTAAGTCTCATAGCATTTAGAAATGCATCATTCATTTGCCGGAATTTGAAAATATTTCCCTTTCCACATATTTGTTTTCTAAAAAGGTTTTAATATGCTTCGAGTGGTCAGGCCATTTTTGATACACAGAAAATAATTAATTGGAATTTAGTGGCTAATATGCATACAGTTATTAGAATATGGTATATATGTATACAAACATAGTGTGCATTTATATATATATATATATATTTATATATCTCTCTCTTATGCATGTATGCTCAGTTATGTCTGACTCTTTGAGACCCCATGGCCCACCAGGCTCCTCTGTCCATGGGATTCTCCAGGCAAGAATACTGGAGTAGGTTGTTGTTTCCTCCTCCAGGGGATCTTCCCCACCCGGGGATTGAAACACCATTGCCTGCATCTCCTAAATTAGCAGGAGGATTCTTTACCACTGAGCCACCTGGGAAGCCCATATACATCTTATAATAATGATTAATGATAATAAACTTCAAAGAACTTTAGGTCTTACTGCTGAGAGCAGGTAATTTTTTTGCATAAATATCAGTTTAATGAAAGTTAAGTAATACTTTACATAGGCTATCACTATATTATAGGTAATTCAGTACATTTTATTAATATTGCTCTTCAGTTTATTGCACTTAGCAGATACTGTGTTTTTTACAACTTGCAGGTTTATGGCAGCCCTATGTCGAGCAAGTATATCAGTGCCAATTTTCCAGCAGCATTTGGTCACTTTTTGTCTCTGTCATATTTTTGTAATTCTTATAATATTGATATTTCTAACTTTTTATTATTATTATTATTATATTTGTTATGGTGACCTGCAATCAGTGATTTCTGATGCAAAAGCTTAGTAATCAATATTACTATTGCAAAAAAATTGACTCATGAAAGGTTCAGATGATGACATTTTTAGTATAAACAATTTTAAGTTATATGCATTATTTTTTGAGATATAATGCTATTGTACACTTAACTGACTGCCATATTGTGTTAAGATAACTTTCATATGCACTGGGAAACCAAAAAGCTCAGATGACTTGTTTTGACTTGTTTTATTACGATACTCATTTTTAACGTGTTCATCTTTAACTGAACCCATGTTATCTGCAAATAATAGGTAAACATTTTGTATTCTAATATCTGAACACGAACATGACATATTACATTGAACCATATTAACTTGCCATATTGATTCAACCTAATAGTTCAAACTCTTGAATAACTTAAAATATTGATAGAACATGGAAATCATTAAAGCAAAAAGTTTTTGAAGTTGGGATATATTTCTGTTTCCGAACAATGATGCATACACATGTACAGCAAGCATGTGTCTTGACTAGTAAATGTATACAATGACCATAGTCTTGTTTTAAGTGTAAACATAGAAGGGAGTAAATGTAAAAATAGCAATTTAGTTGTGAGGTAGATAACTGTGTAAAGCAATATTGCAGTGGCAGTCACATTTTTTATTCTGTCCTTGTTTAGATTATATGCTGGATGGACAGCATAGACTCCTACCTGGGGACCTTATTTTAAAACTACACATTTAGGGGGACCCATCTCAGATAGGATGACTAAGGAAAAAGGATGGTGCCACTACTCCAGATTATAATTTTGAAGATACCACTCACATTTCTATCTGACGGTTTTGGAATCTGAAGGTGGCAACAGAATTGAGTCATGTAGGTATAGTTCATACTCAAATGCTGTTTTTGGTCAGCGGTACCTTCTATGTCAGGCTTCTCCAGTGACTCAGTTGGTAAAGAATCTGCCTGCAATTTGGAGACTACCAAATGCAGGAGACCCGAGTTTGATCCCTGGGTCGGGAACATCCCCTGGAGAAGGGAATGGCTACCCACTCCAGTATTCTTGCCTGGAGAATCCCATGGATGGAGGGGCCTGGCAGGCTATAGTCTATGGGGTCACAAGAATCAGACCTGACTAAGCAACTAAACCAACCACCACCACTTTCTGAGTCACTTCTCTGGTGAGGATCGTGTGAGTTTCTATGCGTTTCAGTTAAAATTGTCTTCTTTGTTTTGAAATTTGTTGCATACTGCATTCTTTATTAGTTTAAAAAAATCTCTCTGCAAGTCTATTATATTTTACAGCCTGCTGTATCTGAATATTGCACACCCTGGATTTAAGAACACACACACACATGCAATTCTTTTTTACAACCCTGTGTACATGTGAATACAATTTTAGTAAAAATATGTTTGTGACTAAAATTGCATCTAATTTAGCTGAACAGAATAGTTTTTGGTAATTATTAAAGTATACAAAGCAGCAATAAAAACAACTACTATTGGCCATTTAATTTAGTTGGAAAATCTAATAAAGCATGTTTTTAATAAAAATGATATATAACAGGGAATGTGATAGGAAATTAAATTTAGTAGTTAATTTTAATGATGGTGACTTTTAAGTACAAAAGCTATTAAAATTTGTTGAGACTTAACACTAAATTCTCTATAGATGTGTTGTCTTGAGTAAGGCATTTCCATTTTTCTACAAACTGTTTTCTTTTAACTGCTTCTAATTGTTTAGGAAATTTTGTACAAAGAAAAAATAGTTAAAAGAATGTCAATATGTTTTCTTTTTACATAAATGGAATAAAGCTTTTGACTTCCAAAATTGAACCTATTCTTAGCTCTGTTATTGTTTTCAGTTGTTAAGCTGAATATGTTTCTGTATTTAAAATACATGAAAATGATACAATGCTGCTTTTTTTTCTTAAAACAAATTCTAATGCCTGATTAAAACATAATTTTTATAGTAAATTTATTGAATTAACTCTGGAATGAGGTAGTTAAGCTAATGACGTTTTTTGAGAGCTTTCTTTTCATTGCAGTTGCTCTATAAGTAATTATATTATAATTTGCAGAAATATAATGTATTATTATAAGCTATATTGAGAAAATCATTAATTAATTGTAAGGAATGTTACTTTGATTTAGAGGACATTTTTGATTGCTAGATTTTTTTGTAACATTATTATGCTTGTGTATGCATCTTGGTGTGAGTGTATTTAATCATTTGAAATAGCTTTGAGGTAGTAATTCTCTATTTCTGAAAGCAGAAGAAGAAATAGCAACTTGACTTATGTATAAAGATTAAGTATGAAAAAAAGATGCTGAGCTGTACACTTATTTAATATGCTTTTGTGGGGAATATTATTTTCTTCTTATATTTAGGATCATATTATTTGAAATTTTACTTTTCTATGAAGTTAAAATTCTGCTTTTTGATTCTTATTTTATATAAGTGATTTTTCATATAAGAGAGTGCTTGATTAAATTTTAGCTTATTGATTTCAATCTCAAGTTTGTACACCCCAGTGACCAGTCCAATTTTAGCTCGATACTGGGCCTCTGGAAAATTGAGGGAGATTGGCTTGATTCTAGGCTTGCCTTCGAGAGTCTAATCTGGTCAGTAGAGGATTAACTTGAAATTTTACCTCTCAGTTAGTTCTTTGTTTTCAATTATTGCTCTTGCATTTTGTCATTTTCTTCATGGTAGTGATTGTTGGTTCACAAATGATTACATGTGTTGACTGAAATCAAATAGACTGCCAGATATTTCTCCATCAAAGATAGGTTTATGCAGGATTATCAGAGAATTACAGTTTGTGGTCTGCAGTAATGGTGAGACACTTGTAAGTTCTCAAGTGGTAAGAGGGGGGAAATAATTCTATAGAGGGGAAAAGAAAGTTGAGAGTGTTAAAGTAAACAAAGAGTCCATGGCTTGTCGTTGGCTGAATCCTTCCAAGGAAACAAGTGAAGTCTGTCTTCTTCCAGTTGGCTTCTGTTGTCATTACAGGGCATGACTTTCCCCTTCTTGTCTCCCAGCTCTATTTAATTCAAGTTTATGTTGATTTTTTTTTTTCATTTTCCCCTTTAGAGCAAGTTCTTTCTCTGAAAGCATCACTGGCCAAGAGTAAGGTTTTATATAGTTTCAATGGCTTTTTGTCCCTCAGTGTCAGAAAGGACCTTTCCTAAGAGTAATGTTTCATGTCAGAGAGAAAATGCACAGATTAGAAAACTATTGAGGTCAGATTTGAATAATGATGAACGGTACTAGGGAGAACTCTCAGGCACTTTTTTTTTTTTTTTTTAGTCTCAGGTCTATATGTTATCAAGATCATAGACACCTGAAGTGTTATGTCATCATCAAAAGTTTGGTCCATATCTATTCCAACAGGCCTGGTCTTGATATCTTGGGAAAGTTATTTTATCAAACTTCACCTGCTTAAATTCTAGGAAATGTTTCCTTTCATATCACCAGACGATACGCATTCAGGGTCTATTCAGGGTTCAGTGCTTTCTGTAGATGCGTCATTTGAATCTAAGAATCTGTTTCTTGGAGTTTGGTGGGGCTAGGGCTAGAAGTACCTAATAGGGACATCTCCGTTGAGTTTGAGGTGTTCTTCTAGAGGTGCTCTTTCCAATTGGTGAAGTTTCCAGGCTACAAGGTGTGGTTCATAAGGTCCTTGTCTCTGATGGCAATCTGTGACAGGGTCACTCCAGAGAAGTTTACTGTAGATCATCGCGAGGTGCCAGGAGGTGCTACATTAGTGCTAAGCAGTTGTGAGGGACTTCCTCAGTGACAGAGCGGAGGAAAGCGGTAGGGTTGAAGATTGCTAAGTGTAAAAGAGTTACATGAGGAGCAATTACTAGGACTTCATGGGAGGTGAGGTGATGAATGAGGAATGAGTATGATGAGAATTCAGGAGTGGTACAAAAATGGTTAAAAGAAATCCCACAACACTTTTCTTGAAGGTCTTAACCAAGTAAACAGTGGTGGTGATGGCTCTAAGACCAGGGGAGTAGCCCTAAGCGGCAGGGTCCGGGTGCTGATTGTAACACTCTATGGGTGATGGTGGTCCTTATGTCTTTGGGCAAATACTCCATTCCTTCCTTTACATTATAGAAAAAGTAAAAAGGTACTCTAATAATTGGGATGCCCAAGGGCAGATGAGTTCATCAGACTCTCCTTTAAGGCCTTAATGGCTAAGCAAGTCACTTATTCCCATATAATTTGATTGGGGTTATTGTTCCCTAGCAAAACATGGAGATTTGGCCATGAGAGAGAAATTTAGAATTCAATTTCGGCCGTGACTAACAAGCCCAAGAAAGCCTTGCGGCTGGCACTTCGTTTTGGGTTTGGGAAAATTTAGGACAGTTTGAAGCCTGTCTGTATCTAGGTGAAGCCCTGGTTCAGATATCATATGCTATGAATACTGAGCCTGGGTTTGGACAAACTGCAAAGTTTGGGGCAACCTTCTGCCCCTTTAAGGCCAAAAGCGCTACCACTTGGACGCAATCTTCCTGTGAGGAGGCTTGAAAAGGAGCAAAGAAGCAAATCATACACATATTGCAACAAAGTTGAACCTCTAGGGAACTTTATATCAGATCAGCTTTTAGGATTTGCAAGAAATAAGGGCTCTCAGTAAAACCCTGAGGCATTACTGTCCAGGTGAATTGTTTTCCTTCCCAAGTGAAGGCAGAAAGGTATTGACCAGTTTCATCAACTGAAATACTAAAGAATGCACTGCGTGGGTCAATTACAGTAAAGAATTTACTTTTGGTAGGAATGAAGACTAGTAACCTATCAGGGTTAGAAACAGAGTGTAGTGATGTTGTTTATTGCTTAAAAGTCCTAGATACACCTCCATTCTCAGACGTTAGATTTTCTCACCAGTAAAATAGGAGTGTTACAGGGGCTTTGACAAGGAATAATGAACCTTTCAGCCTTGAAATCTTCTATTATGGGTTTTATGCCTTGAAGAGCTGCTTTACTTATAGGGTATTGATTGATTCTGGGAAAAGGTTTTGGGGCATCTCTTTGAATTTTGATGGAAGGTGTGCTATGAATTTGGAGGTGTCCAAAAGGATTTTGGTAACTGATTCAGTAGGAGTAAAGAGTGTTTCTAGAGTCTGTTCTACTACTATCAGAGATGGAACAAATTAAAGATGCCAAAGGGTTGTTTAATTCACCTGGTTGGTTACTTTGATGACTACCATGAAATTTTAGAATTATTTACTCCTTTTGAGAGAAATTCCAGCGTGATACTTCTCTAAAAACTCCCAGCCTAATAAATGTATAGGCACTGGAAACTAAATAGGGAAAACCGGGGTGTATATTTCTCAAAGGGCTTAAACAAAAGGGAAAAGTAAGTAGGTTCCAAGACAGGTTCCTTAGCGATTCCCACTAGAACTGTTTTAGTACTCTGTGTCTGTGTTTGAGCACCAAGAATGTGGCTCCAGTGTCAATTAGGATTCAAAGAGGTTCATCCACAGTCTGGAAAAATGCTTCTCCAAGCCAAATAAGAGAGAGACTTGGGAAGAACCCCATAGTTCTTTGGAAACTTGTCATTGAGAGCTGGGAAGGTGTTGGCAAGACTGGTTAGAAAGCACCCCTAAATTTGTAACAGTTTCTTTTCTGATGCCCTGGCTGTTTGAAATAATAGCAGAAACCAAGAGGATTTTGATTTCATTTAGGAGTCTTCATTTGCTGGATGTGAAGATTAAGAATTTCGGTAATCTCCCTTTTAGGTGACTCACCTCCAGTGTGAGAGGACTGGTTTGCCAAATTAACTAAAGCTGAAGTGGACATAGTTCCCATTCCATCCTGGCCCAGTTTACTAGAAGAGAAAGGTCCTAGTTCAGCCCATGAATAAACAGGGAGTTGCAAACTGCCTGGGAGGAACTAACATCTGAAGGAAGATCAGAATTTTCTTGACAATAATCTGAAGTTGATTGTAAAGTCATGAACAGGTTCATCAGATTATTGTTTGCAGGCCAGAATCTTGCTCCAGTTAGCAAGTTTTGGGAAAGCCCTTGGGAAAGCTCAATGAAGTCACCTAGCAAATGCTCAAGCTTGCTCGTGCGTAAGTTAGCAGGCTGGTCTCCTGATTTTAATTCCAGAGACCTTTCAGCATTTTCCCAATTAGTGGTTTTCATCCAGTGCTGGGCCTGACCTTTACCAACAGCCTTATAAGTGAACTGATATAAATCTAAGAAACCAGGTTGGTAAGTTTAAATGACCATATTAAATTCCTCAGCAAGTCTGTCAAGATCTTCAGTTACTTTAGGAAGATCTATAACTATGGCTCACAGTTCAGCTTTAGTCCAGGGAATATAAGTAATTAAGAGTTTAGCCTCTGGATCCTCAGAGGGTTTAATTTTAAAACGGCAGATCCAGGTAACTTCAGGTAAAAAGGGAGAGGGAAGAGTTTCAGAAAAAGGGGGAGTTTGGAGAGAGAATTGGTGTGAAGGAACTGGGGGCATTAGAGGAGGCATAGTTGTAGGAAGGAAGGAGGAAGATGGTGCTGAAGGCCAAGTCTGAAGGGAGAAGTCAAGGGAGAGAGACAGGATGGCACCAGTGGCCAAATCTGAGACAAAGAATTGAAGGAGGAAGAGTCTGGGGCTTTGGGAGCCATTTTTCTTTCTTTAATCATTTGTTTGCCACAATCTTAAAATCTTTCAGAGAGGCAATTTTAGACTCCTCATAAAGTTAGAAAACTTGCAAATACTAGTAAATCAAAATAAACATTGCACTCAGTTCTGGAAATTTTTGAGTTATGTAGTCCAATTCCATTTCCAGGAAATGAAGTTTGGTAATTTCCAAAGTTCTCCATAATGGCCTTTGATATTGTAAATTGCCTTTGGTCAAGTCAGTCCATTTAGTTAGAAATGTACATGAGGAAACGCCATGGTTTTTAAACATAAATTTTAAACAGGCGTCTTGAAGGGGAACCTTCATAATATTTAGATAGTAGGATCTATTTCTCAGGGGTTTTTGTCTAGAGTAAAAGAACAATTTTCAAACAGCTTAAATAACCTACAGCTTTAAACAGCTCAATTTCAAACAGCTTCCAGCTTAAACAGCTTCCAGTGCGAATAGCCTATAGCCCTAATACCAAACAGTCTAAGTATACAGTGTGGTACTGGAGGAGCCAGGCCAAAGGCTTTCCAGCCAGTTGCCATAAAACAGCCCCTCTTCCAAAAGACTGGACCCATGGGATGGCTGAACTTGCACAGATTTAGTGAAGCAGCCTGTGTTCCCAAAGGAATGGGCAGATGGCTTCTCAGCCAGCTTTGGTTGAAACAGTCTGATAGTCCACAGTACTGAGTGAGTGCTCACATACAGACAAGGCCTTAACTAGATAGACAAAACCTTAAAGTAGATCACAAGTCTGGAGAGCTTCAAACACAAACAGGGTGTGAACTCAGATTGAGGGGAAAGATATACCTGCAAACTGCAGGGTTGGCAAGAAAGCAGTGGGGAACAGTGGGCTCAATTGTTGGTCTCACACTTGTTTGCCCACCAGCCCAGGAATCTTCAGGTGTTTTCTCTGGTCTCTATATGGTTTCCAAAATGTTGACATAAAACAAATAGACTGACAAATATTTCTCCAGGAAAGATGGGTTTATTCAGGCTCAGCAGAGTTTTATTTTAGGGTCTTTAATCATGAGGACCTCATAGAAGTCCTCACATACATGAGAAGGAGCCCTCTTTTATAGATGGCAAAAGGGAGTTGGATGATTGTAGTCAATGAAGAGTCCATGGGTTTTTTGTTGGCTGAGTCTGTGCTAGGAAACAAGAGGTATCTTTCTTCCTGTTGGGCTCTGTTATCATTGCAGGGTATGAAACTCTCTTTCTGATCCTCTGACTCTATTTAATTGAGGTTTCTACTTATTATTATTATTTAACATATGAATCCAGTGTTCAATGTTTCTGTTTCCCTAGGTGATGCCAAAATTCTATTGGAAACAAATAGAAAATACTAGACCCTTTAGTCTTTGAATATTGAGTTTTGTCTGTCCAATAATACAAAAATAAGGTCAAGAATTCATGTCACACAGAAGAGCTGTTAGAAAGTACATATCCTTTGTGAATGTATTCAGATAAAACTTGAACCTACAAATCCATGAGTCTGGCCACATTATAGAATCAGAACCCCTTGGATTTTCCTAATTGAAAGTCTTGAGCAAAAATACCTTTTTTCTAATTGTTTTTGTTTCTTCATACTATCACCTAGCTAGCCTTTATGAACTCCCACTGTAAAGCCAATGCCATGCTATGGTTATTACAAATTTCTTGTTGCTACTGTGGGGCAGCTAGCTCTTATATTTTATAAAATGGCTTTATCCTCTAGGCAAAAATAATCTCAATGTTGAGTAGGCTTTGAAGCTGCTGCTGCATGAGAATTGTACAGAGACATAAAGCAGTTACAAAATGAGGCCAAATTGACCATAAGAAATCTTTATTTATTGGGTTTACAAAGATCATAATTAGATTGTGGGTTGATAAAAGGAAAGGATAGTTGGAAGGTATTAAAGAAAAAAGGATATTTAATTATATTATAAATTTATAGTATAATTGCTTTCTTAGCAGTCTCACTTTTTGTGATGGGGAGCACCATAAGGCAGGAAATGAGTGTATCTTGTGCGTCCTTGCATGCTGGTAAAGAATCTGCTCCCTTGTGGCTCAGCTGGTAAAGAATCCACCTGCAATGCGGGCAGATCTGGGTTTGATCCTTGGGTTGGGAAGATCCCCAGAGAAGGGAAAGGCTACCCACTCCAGTATTCTGGCCTGGAGAATTCCATGGACTGTTATAGTCCATGGGGTTGCAAAGAGTTGGACATGACCGGGTGACTTTCACTCACTGACTGTGCATCCTTGCGTCTGGTAAAGAATCTGCCTGTTAATGCAGGAAACGAGAATTTGATCCCTGGTCACACGGATCCCCAGGAGAAGGGAATGGCAACCCCAACTCAGTATTCTTGCCTTGAGAATCCATGGACATGAGGAGCCTGACAGGCTACAGTCCATGGAGTCACAAAAGAAACAGATGTGACTTCGAAACTAAACAACAGCAAGCAGTGTTTGACATACAGTCGAATGTAGATTTTTAATTGAAATGATGTTTTAAAGTTTCTTCTTCATTTGCTTCTGTAGTGAAGATGTATTCAACTCTTAGATCCACTTTTTCTTACCAAATATTAGATAAGTAGTTGATTTTGCTAGCCTGTGAGTTGAGTAGTCAGCTGTCTTCTTTACATCTTAATTTGGAGTTCCTGCTACCTGTCTGTACTGTCTCCATTGTCTGCCTCCCAAATCTTGTCAGGAGCAATGGAATAATAAACTAGCTTTGAGATCTGAAAGTGAATTCACTCACAAGGCAACATACAGCAACTCTCAAATGTTGAGACCTGAATTCTTGTCCCAGCTCTGCCAGTAACTAATTTTGCAGCCTTAAGAATAAACATATTTGGACAACCATTTCTACATTTGAAACTTGAGAAGCCTAGATAACTCCTCTAGGAGTTAAGATTAAGTAAGATTAAGTCCAGCCCCAGAATGCTCTGAGTGTTTCCCCTTTTGGATTCTCTTTTTCCTCTATAACATTTTCTATTACCTTCATCCCGATGAATCATTTTTCTTTAAAAAAATAAACAGGACTCCATTATTTTTTGTGTATCACTGTTGTTGTTCAGTCGCTGAGTCATGTCCAACTCTTTGCCACCCCATGGACTGCAGAACCCCAGGCTTCCCTGTCTTGGACAATCTGCAGACTTTTCTCAAACTCATGTCCATTGAGTTGGTGATGTATGTATCTCTAAACTGGTTTAAATGTTTTCTCATACTAGAGAAAAGGATTAAACAATGATGGAGACATCCCTGTCTTTTTCCCACCAGCCTTTCACATCTTTAAAGTTATTTTAATTCCAAAATATTGCTATGATGAATGCTTAGAAAACCAGGGTGATTGCTGAAGGAACAGACTTCCCACTTTCCCCTTTCTCCCCTCCAGCCTTGACTGCAAGAATCATGCAGAATC
Organism: Bison bison bison; assembly: GCF_000754665.1. Classification (NCBI taxonomy): domain Eukaryota; kingdom Metazoa; phylum Chordata; class Mammalia; order Artiodactyla; family Bovidae; genus Bison; species Bison bison. Next base: position 4,070,124 of record NW_011494858.1, read on the forward strand.
ATCTCTCTCTTCTTTTTGCTGCCAATCTTCCATGCCTTTAGTAAGAAACTATATCGACACAAGGACTCCTGGGTATTGCCAAAATGTGAAAATTAACTTTCTCTTTTTCTTTAAGAACATCATTTATAAAAGCCCTTTTTTCTATTCCTTCCCAAATGCATGTATCTACATAAGTATTTGCATATATATGTATGTGTATATAGAGGGGTGGAAGGGAGGAGGGAGAGAGAATTTTAGTGCTTTCAACAATAATGGTTGTTTTTCTTCAAGTGTTTTTCATAAAATTCATCCTGAGGTCTTCAGGTACTGGAAGGTCTTGGGATTTTCTTCAACAGCAACATTATTAAGGCTTTGACAACCTCAAATATGTATATACATTTCAGAATTTTGGAGTGTTTTGACAGTCAGATATCATCTGCCTATCTTTCAGTGTGCAGATTTATTTCACTAACATATCCACTAACATCTCATTATTGCTATGGTATAACAACGTCTTGGAGAATAGATTCTAGCATTATAGTAATAACAGATACAAATCACGACTGCTTGTGTGTTAGTCACTCGGTCATGTCTGACTCTTTGTGATCCCGTGGACTGTAGCCCACCAGGCTCCTCTGTCCATGGAATTCTCCAGGCAAGAATACTGGAGTGGGCTGCCATTTCCTTCTCCAGGGGATCTTCCCGATCCAGGAACTGAACCTGGGTCTCCTGCATTGCAGGCAGACTCTTTACCGACTGAGCCACAAGGAAGACCTATAACTGCTCAGCTGTGACTTTATTCAGATCTATGATAAAGTGATCAAGAAAAATCATATTAGCACTGTGGGTATGGGGGAGTTTAGTACACTGAACAAAGGCAAGTGTTCTAAATTGGTGTCAAGGAGGACGCGCTAACTCTCAATGAATGTCAACAGCATGAGTGGTTTATCTAACTAAAATGTCATGCTGTTGTTCAGTTGCTAAGTCACGTCTGACTCTTTGCAACCCCATGGACTGCAGTATGCCAGGCTCCTCTGGCCTTCACTATCTCTCAGACATTGCTCAGATACATGTCTCTTGAGTCAGTGATGCTATCTATCTCATCCTCTGTCACCCCCTTCTCCTCTTGCCCTCAATCTTTCCCAGCATCAAGGTCTTTTCCAGTGAGTCTGCTCTTCGCATCAGGTGGCTAAAGTGTTGCAGCTTCAGCTTCATTGTCAGTCCTTCCAATGAATATTCAGGGTTTATTTTCTTTAGGATTGACTGGTTTGATCTCCTTGAAGTCCAAGGGACTCTCAAGTGTCTTCTCTAGCACCATAATTTGAAAGCATCAGTTCTTCAACACTCGGCTTTCTCTATAGTCCAGCTGTCACATCTGTACATGTTGTGTGCATAATTCTATTTTAGAGTTGATGAAAAACATCCAAACTATTATCTGGATTCAACCATATAAAAATCAGATTATTGTTTTACATATTTCCATATGAAAGTGAAGATAGATGATGAGGAGAAATAAAGCATCTCAACTGCTTACAGTATGCCAGGTACTATCCCAAGAATTAACTTCCCATCAATCCTATGAAGTAGTGGAAGCTTTTATTTTCATGGCATAGATGAAGAAGCCGAGGCTAAGTTATTATCTTTATCCAGTTGCTGCTGCTGCTGCTGCTAAGTCACCTCAGTCGTGTCAGACTCTATGTGACCCCATAGACGGCAGCCCACCAGGCTCCCCCATCCCTGGGATTCTCCAGGCAAGAACACTGGAGTGGGTTGCCATTTCCTTCTCCAGTGCATGAAAGTGAAAAGTGAAAGTGAAGTCGCTCAGTTGTGTCCCACTCTTAGCGATCCCATGGACTGTAGCCCACCAGGCTCCTCCATCCATGGGATTTTCCAGGCAAGAGTACTGGAGTGGGGTGCTGTTGCCTTCTCCTATCCAGTTGCTAGGTGCTAGAATTAAGATTGGAACACAGGAATTCTGGATCTGGAGCCTGCATCTTTAAAGATGAGTTTTCACATTGCCCCACACCCAAGTCTGCAATGTTTGCATTATTATATTCTGTAACTGTGCTTACTTACACACATTACTTTATGCCATGCATGCTCAACCATCCCATCAAGTTCTTATTTTCTGAACAAAGCATTAATATTCTAATACTTTACGATTGCCTGTGCTTTTTAATGTGTCTATAATAGCTACTTGTAGATGTGTCCGCATATTTCACTATTTTCATGCATGTATCTTTGTTTCTGCATTGTTATGAAGAAATTAAAATATTATTTCTAGCCATTGAAATCTATTGATTTTGCCTAGCTTTCTAAAGTGGGAGTAGCAAACTTAAATTCTGTGTATTTCAATAGTATTCTTGACAGTAATTGCCCTGTGTTTAAAATTCATATTTCCTTTTACCTGTTAAATATGTAATTGACTTTTGACAATTTCTTTCATTTCCCCCATTCTTCCCTTGTATGGAAAGGACAATGAGAAATTGTAATTTACCTCCTCTCCTGCACTCCTTGTTTTGAATCTTCTCATTTTACTTTACTATGCTTTATTCTAAATAATAAGACCAAAGTTTGGCAGAAGAGGAGAAAAAAAGCACTTGTCATTCATGACCATCTGCTTATGCCAATAATGATTTGTTATGCCAATAAGCTTTAGGGGGATAACATTTCAGCTTTGCTTTGTATGAAATAACAAAAAAAATGTACAACTTTTTGGATAGAGTACCATTTTCCTGCATAAAGCATCTAGATGAATAGGTTATTTTGAAATATCAATCAGACAAGTCACATGTCTTAAAATAGCATACTTTATATAACAATAATAGTCATATTCATGTAATAAAACTTTTTTAAAAATGGTATTAAAGGGTACAGAAAGTGGAAATTATCCAGATTAAGTGAAGTAGACTTATATTTAGTGCTACACAAATGTGAGCAAACATTCGAAATAAAACATCAAACTTCAAAATAAAACTTTTAATACTATAAATTAAAATTACTTGTGTTTACAAAGTAAAGAACAAAAGTAGACCGGTAAAATTTGTTAGATGATTGTGAGAGCCTGTGGTTTTGAGAATTTATATTTGGTAAATTGAGTGGTTAATGATAGAACCATTTACCCCTTGGGCATATTTTTTGTCTAACAATTGTCAGTATCCCTACATGTGTTAGAGGACTTGTCAGCCAGCCAATCTGTAAATGGGCCAACTTCTACATTTACATTTATAGATAAGGGTCTATCCCTGCTTTCTTAAAAAAAGACTACAAAATGTTATTCTGGGTATGAACAGTTTATAAATAAGTTCAATAGACTGGGTATTTTCACTTACTTTTGAAAAATGTTTCTTATCCTATTGTGATGTTATAATAATACTATCATGAAGTTTAATAAACAAGATAGTTTTTTGGATCACATATTATTATTATTGCCAAATTAAACCATGTCTCCTATTTTCTTCCCATTAAACTATGGTTCTGTTGGTTATAAAATAATATTTTACCTTGTTAAGCAAGCATTTACTAAGAATTCTTTATAAACCAGATTTCAACTATTATTAAAAGTGGCAATGCCAATGAACAAGGACATGGCATGATGGACAGCAGTGGACCAGGATGCATAGGACCGAAGTTTCGATCCAGTTTCTATGATGTGGCCTATGTATTCCTGATGCATGCCATTTTACATACTATTAGTCCAAGAGCCCTCCATTTTCAATTAGGAGTAATACTTGCTTTGGAGAAGGCAATGGCAACCCACTCCAGTACTCTTGCCTGGAAAATTCCAGGGACAGAGGAGCCTAGTGGGCTGCCGTCTATGGGGTCACACAGAGTCGGACACAACTGAAGCGACTTAGCAGCAGCAGCAGTCCAAGAACCCTCCATTTTCAATTAGGAGTAATACTTGCTTTACAAAATCATAATCTATGATAGGAACCAATAAGATAATATAGTCATTTACAATAAGAATTTATTGACCATCTACTGTGGTCATCTACTATGTATGAGAACTACTATATAAAGTGTTAGAAGTGTAGTAGTGTGCAAAGCAGAAAAGGGGTCTATACTGCTAACACTGATATAGAGCCTAGTGGGTTGGGGTTACACGACTAGATTTATCCTTATGAATTGTAACAAGCTCTGTGAGAAGAATACGTCCTCATGAGAGAGTAGAGCAGTGGCCTGAATTTAACCTGGCCATGGACAGGCTTCCCTGCTGGCTCAGCTGGTAAAGATTCTGCCTGCAATGCAGGAGACCTGGGTTCAATCCTTGGGTTGGGAAGGTCCCCTGAAGAAGGGAAAGGCCACCCACTCCAGCATTCTGACCTGGAGAATTCCATGGACTGTATAGTCCACGGGGTCACAAAGAGTGGGACACGACTAAGCAACTTTCAGTTTCACTTGGAGGAGCTGAAAATACCACTCAGAAGTGACATAGGTCCAGAAGATGAACATCAGTTCTCAGCTGAAAAAGGACACACACACAAGCACTTCCGGCAGAAACAACAGACTGCAAAAGTTGTGTACTATGGAAACTGTTAAGGTGAAATATTTGATGGAGCAATATTTTGATGTTAAATTGTGTGTGCTTGGTTTTTGAAATCCTTCTACTAGCCACATTGCCTCTCACGCAGAAACTAGGGCTTTCCAGATGAATTGCCCTCAGGCAAAGCATGGTATAGAAAGAATAAAAAATTGATTGCTTCGTTTTTGAGTACTGGATATTTAAAAATTAATAGCATAGATATATACCTTTAAAACCATGGCTTTCAATGGCAAGATCCAAACATAAAATAGAATTCTAAGAAATTGGCTTAAAATAAGAACAAAAGCCTAGAGGTCTGAATGAATAAATTATAGAATGGACAAGAATGCATAATTACATAAGAATTTTTTTCCTCCTTGAAGAAGCTAATGGTCCAACTATATGTCAAATGGGGCAATTTAGAGGGATGAGCAATTTAGAGTTTTCTGGGAAAAGTCCTGTGGCCATGGACAGGGTGGCAGGTAATTGAAATATGCTTGAAGGATAAAAGAACAGAGTGAGTGTGGGTCTCATTACCCACGAGGTATTCAGAAAAACTGCAAACTTCATAGATGCCATGTGTCCAACGTAGCATCTGAAGAGTGCAATAGCAGTAGCATGAGGTACTACGATAACACAGTAGATTAAAGGAAAGCCTTACAAACACGTACCAACCTGGGATGAACTGGCAGGAAGAAGCAGCTGAGAGGTCTGCTTAGCTGGATGAATCTCCATGGTTGGGATGAAAAAGCCCTGAAATTATCACTGGAATCCCTGGCAGGTCATGGTCATCAGCAGATTCAGTAAGGGTAGACATCTGATGAGAAAGCCTTTCATGGGGAACAGTAAAGACAGAAAAAAAGCGCCCTCTCTTTCCTTCTCACTTAAACCTTTCCAAGTTTCATACAACACTGCGTCCTTGAGGCTCCTAGAGAGAGAAGACAGAGAGGGGTGTATGTGGTGGTGGTGGTGGTTTGAACCATGATTAGTTTACCAGAGAGACTGAGCTGTTACACAAAAAAGACTGAGTTTCTGCTGGAAATGACTGAACTACATTCATTTGTTGTAAATTTCCCTCCATGACCAATGGGGCCAATAAACTGAAATCAGTTATAAAGGAAACTGTTCTTTTTTGTACACTTGAGTTGGTGACCATGTCAGTGGTAACCATCATTGAATCTGCAACAAAGCCCTAAGTTAGGTTCCCTTTCTGAGGGAACCTTCACAGTTACCTTAAATTTATCACTTTGATCAACTTCCCTCCTTTTTAAAATACTTTGTAGGAAATTGGATACCAGGTTCATTTTATAACTATATTCTTTTACAAATGATCGCTCGGCATTTTAGAAATTCTCCTCCATATCAAAACAGATGTTTTCAAATTATATACTTTGATCCCGTGTGAGTAATTACTGAATTACCGCTTTTCATATTGGCTTGTCTTTATGTGCACATTAATTATCTTGAACATGACATGCTAAATGTTTTGTCTTCTCCTCCACTTACCTTTCTGAAATGAATTATTTGATAATATGTAGGAAAGGAACGTGTTCTTACTTGTGGAAGGTGGTTGGCTTGTTACAGTGTGGCATTGTCTCCTGGGGTCTGTTCTCTGTCTATAATATATTAATATAATGTCACCCGAAGAGTGCTATTGCAAGTCAAGGCATCTTTTGCATCTTGCCAATCGTCTTTATTAATAAGGGACAAAAGTCATCATTAATAACAATAACTTGAATTTAGAAGAAGGAAATTAACTTCACCTGAGGCATTTTACCTGCAATTAGAATCCTTTTTGTGTCCACCTATTGTGAATTTCTGTGACCTGACCAATGCTGAGCGTTTTATAAACTATCATCCTCAAAAATTGACACTCATTTCATTCTAAAATAAAGAGAAAACACACATTTATTGTCTGCTTTGCAAATAAAAGCATGTATTCATTGGTCATTATTGCTTTGCAAATAAAAGCATGCATTCATTAAACTAAATGTTAAAATTTATATTAAAATATCTTGGCTTCAGGAAAATGGTAGCGTATTTCAACTATCTGAGATGAAAAGAAATAACACAAAAATATGCATTGGATTCCTCTCTTCATGGAAATTATTTTGTGATGGGAAAGATAAATATCTGGATTTTAAAACCTGTAAAGGTATTTTTCAAGCATAGCCAGACTAGAGTGTTCTTATTTGGTGGCTTGTAGCCAACTTACTTTAGAAGTTAGTTTTGTTTTTTATATTGTTTTTCCGAAGACATAAATAGATATTTGCTAATATTTGCACTGTTGCCATGGAAAGTAATATCGTGGTACACTTGAATACTTTTTGTTTTATTCTGTAAGAGGCAGTAATGGAAAATAGTAAAATTATCATTTACTCTAATAACCACTAGAGGTCTACTGATATCAAATTTCTACCAGCATTCATTTCTATAAATATTTAAAATTAAGTATGTCATATGAATTAAAGTGATGTTCCTCTTCTTTGTTACATATCTTTCATTCTATAGGCTTTAATTCCACTTAATTAAAGGTACTTGGCAGGTTTTTTTTTTAGTTTTGATTTGTTTGAATTGTGTTTTGTTTTCTTTTTCTCTTATGCTTAAATACTGTATTGCAACTGTTAACTTTTAGGAAAGCTTAACTTCTAAGCAATTGGTGGGTACTGGGTACTTTAATTATGCGCACAGGAGACCTGGTGTGCTACAGTGTATGAGGTCACAGAGTCGGGCACAGCTGGGGGACTGAACAACAGCAGCATGCAGGGTGGCGGCTCAGATGGTAAAGGATCTACCTGCTGTGCAGGAGACCTGGGTTGGATCCCTGGGTAGGGAAGATCCTCTGGAGAAGGGAATGCTAATGCTACCCACTCCAATATTCTGTCCTGGAGAATTCCATGGACAGAGGCACCTGGCAGGCTATAATCTACAGGGTATCAAAGAGTCAGAGACGGCTGAGTGACTTTCACTTTTCACATGCATATGTGTATATATATGTTATAGCATTAGTTAAAAAGAAATGTGTCTTTTTATTCAGTAGACCATATGCATTGCATTTGATTCTAAAGCAAGAATTTAACTTTCTGGTATAATGCATTTTCATATTGACTTGTGAATGCACCTCCAGGGAGTTTGCAATATACATTCAAATCAAGCACAAGTGGAGTTCAGTATTCAAGGACTCAGGTCATAGTCACATTGCTAAAAATAGATGCTTTCTATTTTGTTAGAAATAGTAAATTGACTCGCCACCATTTTGTACAAAAATTGTGTCTGGGAACCATCAAAGTATTAAATGTTACTATACTATTCAGTGAGATTTTGCCATTTACATTATTTTAAATAAAAGAAGGTAGCAATTCAAATCTGCATGAAAAAAATTAAGAAGCCACTCTTTGAACTCTTGTACTTGAGAGAAGTTAACAGTTAATTCTGTTCAAGTGACTTTTCTGTCTTCCTGTAGTTGAGCACAGGTGACATTTGAAGAACTAAGGAACTCTCATCTGAGAGTCCCCAACACCTACAGTAACTTTAAAGAGTCCCATGGGGTCGCAAAGAGTCGGACACGACTGAAGCGACTTAGCAGCAGGAGCAGCTTGTAGGGCTTAGTAGAAATGTCTTTGCAACCATTGCACTTCAACCCCCAAAGTGAAATTAGAAATATAGTATTATCTTGTTGAAAAAAGGAAGGGAGAACCTATGAGTTCTGTACATCCTTTTCCTACTAGCCAAAATAATGACTATAATCTGCAATAAAGAGAAAATAACCTGAATTTAAGGGCACATCACGTCTACATTTTTAGGGGCCATTAAGCGAACTGAATTTATTCTCAGACATCTCTCTACCTGAGAGACAGAAGCAGTATTATGAAGGCAGCAAAAAGGATGGCTTTCATTCAGTACAGTTAGCGAGCACTGATACTTTTTTTACCACATGTTGCTGGATGTTTTATAGTATGCAGGATAATTTTTTGAGTAAGCAGAATGTGCTACTGTTGATGTTAGTGATTTGGAAGATTCCAGAAATGGCTCCCCTCATCTGATGTGTGGGTGTTTAGTGATGACCTAAGGCTGCTGGCCATGGGTGAGTGAATGCTGATCCCAGGGTGTGTTAATTTCTGTCAGCATAAATGGACTGATGCAAGGCTGCATCTTCCCAGAGGAATGAACATCTTGTTATCAGTCAAGAGGAAGCACCTTTTGCAAGTTGCCAGCCTTTTGTAGTTAGTTCCAGGCACCCCATGTGCATGCTACTGTCTGCCTTCTACTAAAAACTGTCCTTATTCACCTTTCGTGGAGTACACGATTTTATTGTACTTTTGGTTTCTGAAGGTGCTTATATTTTCTTCTTTATCAAAGTTAAAATATATACCCTTCAAAATGAAACTTTTGCAAACATGAAAGAAAAGTGAAAGAAAGTGAAAGTGAAGTCTTTCAGTCGTGTCCGACTCTTTGCGACCCCTTGCACTGTAGCCTACCAGGCTCCTCCGTCCATGGGATTCTCCAGGCAAGAGTACTGGAGTGGGTTGCCATTTCCTTCTCCAGGGGATCTTCCCAACCCAGGGATTGAACCCAGGTCTCCTGCATTGGAGCCAGATGCTTTAACCTCTGAGCCACCAGGAAAACATGAATGGATATTCAAATTTAAATTACCCGCTCATAACTGGGAAGGCTCTATAGGAACTTAAAGACATTTTTTACATATATGTAAAAGTATATATATATGTATATATGTGTGTGTGTGTGTGTGTGTGTGTGTATTGTATATGTGGTGTGTTTCTCAAGTGGTGCTAATGGTAATGAACTTGCCTGCCAGTGCAGAAGATGTAGGAGATACAGGTTTGATCCCTAGGTCAGAAAGATCCACTGGAGTAGGAAATGGCAACCCACTCCAGTATTCTTGCCTGGAGACTCCCATGGACAGAGGAGCCGAGCAAGGCTACAGTCCATGGGGTTGTAAAGAGTCAGACAAGACTGACGTGATTTAGCATGCACGCATTGTATATGTATATATTGTACAGATATATGTGGGCTTCCCAGGTGGCACAATGGTAAAGAATCCTCCTGCAGATGCAAAAGAGTCGAGTTCAGTCCCTGGGTTGGGAAGATCCCCTGGAGTAGGAAATGGCAATCTATTCCAGTATTCTTGCCTGGAGAATTCCATGGACAGAGGAGCCTGGCAGGCTACAGTCTGTCTATGAGTTCACAAAGAGTCAGACATGACTGAGCATGCCTGCCTGCATAAAATATAAAATAAATATACATAATACATAAAATGCATTATATATATAATATATATAATGCATAATATAGAATATAAAATTGCATAAAATATATAAAATGCATAAATATAAGATGAACCAAATATATATAATATATAAAATGCTTAAAATACATATAAAAATTTCAAATGTGTGAAAGTGAAACTGTTAAGGTGCTTAGTCATGTCCGACTCTTTGCAACCCATGGACTGTAGTCCTCTAGGCTCCTCTGTCCATGGAATTCTCCAGGCAAGAATATTGGAGTGGGTTGCCATTCCTTTCACCAGGGGATCTTCCCAACCCAGGGATTGAACTGGAGTCTCCAGCATTGCAGGTGGATGCTTTACTGTCTGAGCCACCATATGCAAATAAAGAAAATAGTAGAGTATGTATATATTCATGGCAAAATGTACTCATCTCCTAACTTCAAAAATTGTTCACTTTTAAACTGTTTAAATTGGGGGGAAGAAGAGAACTGAAAGAAAACATGCTTTTGACTTTTCAGAATTTTGCTTCACTTTGGCCATACCTCTCGTGCCAAGATCATGGTGAAAACTATTTAGAAATTAGTTCATTCTCTTCTTTGGTTCAACTCTAATCAACATGACCTAATGAATAAAAAGGAAAAATTTCCAGAAGTAAACTTCTGGAAGCATTTAATAATTATGATAGAAAAAAACTTATAGTTTTTAATGTACTGGTTTACAAATAATTTACCTATTTCTTAATTATTAAGCCCTTACTGTGAATCAGGTAGTTTTTATGTCTAGGACCGTAGCAATGAATGAGGCAGACAGCATACCTGTTATCCTGGAATTTATACTTGACAGAAGAAAACCTAATTATATTATATAAAATAAAACAGTAAATCCTATATAAGAGAGGAAGTATGTACCATTAAAACTGCTTTTGTTAAAATCAGAAATACAAATTTCTCTTTTAAGAAAGGAAAATGTTTTGTTAAGATTTTTTAAAACCTAAGAGGAAATGTCTTAAAAAGTATCTATATGTTTATTATACTGTATTCCTCTATTCTTGGGCTTCCCAGGTGATGCTACTGGTAAAGAACCCATCTGCCAATGCAGGAGATGTAAGAGGTGTGGGTTCGATCCCTGGATCAGAAAGATCCCCTGGAGAAGGGAATGGCACTATTCTTAAAATTCTTGGTACCTGAGATGAATCAGTCTTTCTTGAGCTATGAAACATGTATTACTTCATCCTTTATTATAAAATACACGTTAATGGCTCTTCATGCTTGAGTTGCTTTTATAATTTATAAAATATTGCTTATAAAGTTAGATAAGCCATAAAAGAATGTCTAATGTAAAAAGTAGTAATTAAAAGTTTTATCAGTCAAGGGAAGTAAACTGTATAAGAACTTGAGTTTCTTAGGTTTCATGGGGTACATTCTTTTCCAAACTATATAAAAAAAAAAAAAAGACACCATACACTTCCCACAGGCAAGAGGACCATGACTCCTTCCTGTTTTCCTGCTTCAAAAATTTAAAGATAACATGATTTTGCCAGTTTTTTTCCACTGAAAGCTAAATATAAAGCTTTATCGTTCATTTCTTATTTTTAAAATATTTTTAGAGTAGCTTTAGGTTTACAGCAAACTCAGGAGGGGAGGCACAGTGATTTGCTACACAAGTCTGCCCCTACACATACATAACCTCAGCATTATCAAAATCATTCACCAGATGGTACATTTTTTTAACCAAAGATGAGCATACATTGACTCATCATAATTACCCAAAGTTCATAATTTACTTCAGGGTTCACTCTTGATGTTATACAATTTATGGGCTTAGATAAATGTGTATTGACATATATATCCATCGTTATATCATACAGTGTATTATCACTCCTGTAAGAATCCTCTGTGCTCTGCTGCTTCTTCTATCTTCCTCTTCACCCCTGGAATTCCTGTTGCTTTTTATTGTCTACCTAGTTTTGTCTTTTCCAGATTGCTGCTTATGGGGGCATCACAGTATGCAGCATTTTCAGACTGGCTTCTTTCACTTAGTAACATATACTTAAGTTTTCTCCATATCTTTTCATGGCTTGATAGCTCCTTTATTTTTTAGCACTGAATAATGTTCCATTGTCTGAATACACCACAGTCTATTTATCCATCCACCTATTGCAGGACCTCTGATTACTTCCAAGTGTTGGCAAGTATGAGCAAAGCTGCTGTAAACATCTGTGTCTAGGTTTTGGTGTGGACAGAAATTTTCCACTCATTTGGGTGAATACTAAGTAGCGTGATTTCTGGATTGTGTGGTAAGTGTGCGTTCACTTTTTAAAAAACAACCAAATTCTCTTCTCAAATGGCTGTACCATTTTGCAATCCCACTAGCAGTGAAGGAGGGTTCTTGTTGTTCCGTATCACTAGCATTTGATGAAGTTGGTGTTCTGGATTTTGACCATTGTAATAGGTATATATAATGGGATCTTATTGTTGTTTTAATTTGCATTTCACTAATAACATAGTTTTTAGTCCATCTTTTCATATGCTTATTTGCCCTTTGTGTATCTTCTTTGCTGAGGCATCATTTAATGTCCTTGGCCCATTTTTTATTTGAGCTACTTTCTTTGTGGTGAGTTTTGAAAGTTCTTTGTATATTTTGGATAACAATGTTTTATCAGATGTGTCTTTTGCAAATATTTTCTCTCAGTCTGTAGCCTGTCTTCTAATTTTCTTGATACCATATTTTGCAGAGAAGAAAAATTTCATTTCAATAAGTTCAGCTGATAATTACTTCTTTTATGGATCATGCTTTTGATATTATATCTAAAAAGTAATTACTACACTTAAGGGCATGTGGGTTGTTCCTAGGTTGTCATCTAGGAATTTTCTAGTTTTTCATTTTAGGTCTCTGATCCACTTTGAGTTAATTTTTATGAAAAGTGTAAGCACTGTATTTAGATTCATTTTTTCTAGGTGTACCATGTTCTTGGATTGAAAGAATCAATATTGCCAAAGTGTCTGCACTACTCAAGGCAGTCTATAGATTCAGTGCAATCCCTATCAAATTACCAAGGGCATTTTTTCCACAGAACTAGAACAAAAATCTTAAAATATATATGGAGACACAGACAACCCTGAAAAACCAAAGCAATCTTGAGAATGAAAAACAGAGCTAGAGGAATCAGGCTCCCTGACTTCAGACTGTACTACAAAGCTATAGTCATCAAAACAGTATGATACTGGCCTATGTTCAATTAATCTATGACAAAGGAGGCAAGACTATACAAGGGAGGAAAGAGAGTCTCTTCAATAAATGATGCTGGGAAAACTGGACAGCTACAGGTAAAAAATTAGAACACTGTCTAAACCATACACAAAAATAAATTCAGAATGGATTAAAGACCTAAATGTAAGGCCAGACACTATAAAATTCTTAGAGGAAAACATAGGAAGAACACTCTCTGACATAAATTGCAACAATATTTTTTTCAGTCCATCTCCTAGAGTATGGAAGTAAAAACAAAAATAAATAAGTGGGAGCTAATTAAACACAAAAACTTCTTACACAGCAAAGGAAACCATAAACAAAAAGAAAGACCAGCATACAGGATGGGAAAAAATATTTGCAAATTGTGAGACTAACAAGGAATTAGTGTCTAAAATATACAAATAGCTCATGTGGCTGATTATATTAATAAATAATTGATTAATATAATTAAATTAAATATATAATTAAATATAATTATATTAAATATGTTCATGACATTATACAGGAGACAGGGATCAAGACCATCCCCATGGAAAAGAAATGCAAAAAAGCAAAATGGCTGTCTGGGGAGGCCTTACAAATAGCTGTGAAAAGAAGAGAAGTGAAAAGCAAAGGAGAAAAGGAAAGATATAAACATCTGAATGCAGAGTTCCAAAGAATAGCAAGAAGAGATAAGAAAGCCTTCTTCAGTGATCAATGCAGAGAAATAGAGGAAAACAACAGAATGGGAAAGACTAGAGATCTCTTCAAGAAAATCAGAGATACCAAAGGAACATTTCATGCAAAGATGGGCTCGATAAAGGACAGAAATGGTGTCTACCTAACAGAAGCAGAAGATATTAAGAAGAGATGGCAAGAATATACAGAAGAACTGTACAAAAAATATCTTCACGACCCAGATAATCACGATGGTGTGATCACTGACCTAGAGCCAGACATCCTTTAATGTGAAGTCAAGTGGGCCTTAGAAAGCATCACTACCAACAAAGCTAGTGGAGGTGATAGAATTCCAGTTGAGCTATTCCAAATCCTGAAAGATGATGCTGTGAAAGTGCTACACTCAATATGCCAGCAAATTTGGAAAACTCAGCAGTGGCCACAGGACTGGAAAAGGTCAGTTTTCATTCCAATCCCAAAGAAAGGCAATGCCAAAGAATGCTCAAACTACCGTGCAATTGCACTCATCTCACATGCTAGTAAAGTAATCCTCAAAATTCTCCAAGCCAGGCTTCAGCAATATGT
>NW_011494858.1:4084469-4088467 GCF_000754665.1 Bison bison bison
ACGAAGATCACGGCATCTGGTCCCATCACTTCATGGGAAATAGATGGGGAAACAGTGGAAACAGTGTCAGACTTTATTTTTCTGGGCTCCAAAATCACTGCAGATGGTGACTGCAGCCATGAAATTAAAAGACGCTTACTCCTTGGAAGTAAAGTTATGACCAACCTAGATAGCATAGTGAAAAGCAGAGACATTACTCTGCCAACAAAGGTTCGTCTAGTCAAGGCTATGGTTTTTCCACTGGTCATGTATGGATGTGAGAGTTGGACTGTGAAGAAGGCTGAGCGCCGAAGAATTGATGCTTTTGAACTGTGGTGTTGGAGAAGACTCTTGAGAGTCCCTTGGACTGCAAGGAGATCCAACCAGTCCATTCTGAAGGAGATCAGCCCTGGGATTTCTTTGGAAGGAATGATGCTAAAGCTGAAACTCCAGTACTTTGGCCACCTCATGCAAAGAGTTGACTCATTGGAGAAGACCCTGATGCTGGGAGGGATTGGGGGCAGGAGGAGAAGGGGACGACAGAGGGTGAGATGGCTGGATGGCATCACTGACTCAATGGACATGAGTCTGAGTGAACTCTGGGAGTTGGTGAGGACAGGGAGGCCTGGTGTGCTGCGATTCATGGGGTCGCAAAGAGTCGGACACGACTGAGCGACTGATCTGATCTGATATTAAATATAATCAAAACAACTTTGTCAACAAATGGGTATAGATAGACATTAATAAATGACTAAATGGACATTTCTCCAATGAAAACATATAGATGGGCAATGGCACATGAGAAGATGCTCAACGTTGCTAATTATTAGTGAATTGGAAATCAAAACTACTATGAGATAGCACCTCACACCAGTCAGAATGGCCATCTTCAAAAAATTCACAAATAAATTCTGGAAATATATTTAACTCCTGTGTGTACTGTGCTAAGTTGCTTTAATCATGTCTGACTCTTTGCGACCTTATGAACTGTAGCCCGACAGGCTTCTCTGTCCATGGGATTCTCCAGGCAAGAGTACTGGAGTGGGATGCCATTCCCATCTTCAAGGGATCTTCCCAATCCAGGGATTGAATCCATGTCTCCTTGTGTCTCCTGCATTGCAAAGAGATTCTTTACCCAGCGAACCACCTGGGAAGCCCTAACTTTAGGTGTACTCTATAGTGATTTGCCTAAGTAACAAAATGATTGCAGGATAAGTCTAATAATTATCTGTTCCAAACAAAGTTATTACAATATCATAAACCATATTCCTTCTGCTTTATATTATATCCCATAGCTTATTTTATAACTGGAGTTTTACATCTCTTATTCCTTTCATCTATTTCACCTAACACCCTATCACCTTCCCTTCTAGTAAACACATACATGTTCTCTGTATCTATGAGTTTATTAACATTTTGTTTTTAGATTCCACATACAACTAAGATTTTACAGTATTTGCCTTTCTCTGTCTGATTTATTTCACTTAGCAAGGTTAACCCTCTAGATATATCCATGTTGTACTTCTCATTTCTGATATTGTTAATTCATGTATTTTTATTATTTTCATTAAGTTATTCCAAAGGGTTATGAATTTTACTAACAGTGTCAAAGACCCACCTTTAGCTGTGGTGCTTCTTCTGTATATTTTGTATTATTTCCCCATTTACATTATTACTCTTCTCAATTTTTAATGATTATTCTGGTTAGTTTGGGTTTTTCCTTTTCTAGCTTCTTAACTTTAGGCTCTTCATTGCCAGTGTAAGCATTGAAAACTATATATTTCTAAGTGAAAGTTTAGCTTCTTCACATTTGTTTTGGTAAATTTTGTTACATTAATGAAAATTAAAATATCTTAAAATTTTCCCTGTGATTTCTTATTTGACTCATGTTTTAATCAGAAGTGAGTATTCAATTTCTGAATCTTTGAGGGAATTTTAGATTTGAATTTATTGAGACTAATTCCATGGTTCAGTGTATTATTTATTTGATGAATGCCATGGTTCAGTATACTGTTTGATTTGATGAAAGGTTCATATGCACCTAAAAATAAAAATATTCTGTAGTTGTTTTCCTGTGGTGTTCTATATATATCAATTAAGTCAACTTGTCGGACATGACTGAGCGACTTCACTTTCACTTTTCACTTTCATGTATTGGAGAAGGAAATGACTACCCACTCCAGTGTTCTTGCCTGGAGAATCCCAGGGATGGGGGAGCCTGGTGGGCTGCCATCTATGGGGTCGCACAGAGTCAGACACGACTGAAGCGACTTAGCAGCAGCAGCAGCAACTGTCATTAAGTGACAATTAGTGAACAGTGTCATTCAAATCTAAATCCTTATTTTTATCTACTTGTTTTCTGTCATTTTACTTTTCACTTCTCTTTTTCTTTATATTTAAAATACAGTTCTGTATGACACCATGCTGTTGAATGTTCCCTACCATCTTTTTCTCTATAGAGTAATGGATGGATGAATAGATAGATAGATAAATAGATAGAAAGATTCATTTAGGTGTTTGACATATATCTCCAGCCAGACAATATCTTTTTTTATTAGAGGATAATTTCTTTACAATGTTATGTTAATTTCTGCCACTTAGCAACATGAATCAACCGTAGGTATACATATATCCCCTCCCTCTAGAACCTCCCTCCCACCTCCCACCCCACCTCACCCCTCTAGTTTGTCACAGAGCGCCAGGTTTAAGCTTCCTGGATCATACAACAAATTCCCACTGGCTTTCTGTTTTACAGATGGTAATGTATATGTTTCAGTGTTACTCTTTAAATTTGTCCCTTCTTCTCCTTCTCACACTGTGTTCACAAGTCTGTTCTCTGTGCATCTCCATCAGGGTTCTGCAAATAAGTTCATCCGTGCCATCCTTCTAAATTCCAAATACATGTTAATGAATGGCATTGGTTTTTCTCTTTCTGACTTACTTCACTCTGTATAATAGGCTCTAGGACTCAAATGCATCCCTTTTATGGCTTAGTAATATTCCATTGAATGCACATACCACAACTTCTTTATCCATTCATCTGTTGATGGACATCTAGGTTGCTTTCATGACCTAGCTATTGTAAACAGTGCTATCATGAACATTGGGGTGCATGTGTCTTTTTCAATATGTTTTCCTCAGGGTATACGCCCAGTAGTGGGATTGTTGGGTCATATAGTGGTTTTAGTCTTGGTGTTTTAAGGAATCTCCATACTGTTCTCCATAGTGGCTGTATCAATTTACATTCCCACCAACAATGCAAGAGGGTTCTCTACACCCTCTCCAGAATTTATTGTTTGTCTGTTTTCTGACAATATCTTTTAATCAGAGGATTTTTAGTTATACTTTTTTCTCTTTTTAGTGGTTATCTAGAAATTTCAGTATGTATCTACCTTAATATACTTTAAATGAACACATTACCATTTTATTTTTAATGTAAGAATTTTAAAATAATAGATTTCCAATTATTCCCTTCCTTTGTGCTATTTCTTTCATCTTTCACTTCATAATTTATAAACTCCATGTTTATAATACTATTTTTGCTTTTAATAGCATTTATAGGAAGTAAGAAATATTTTAATATCATTGTTTGTATTTTTTACATATTTATAACTTCTTTCACTTTTTTTTAGGCTGAGGTTCCATCTGGAATTATTTACCTTTGTACTGAAGGATTTACTATATTATTTTTGTTGTGTAGATGCTAATGACAAATTCTCTCAACTGTTGTTTGTTGTATATATCTGTATTTTGCATTCATTTTCAAGGACAGTTTTACTGATGATGGAATTTTAGGTTATGAGTATTCTTCCCTCAAATTAAAACTGTGTTTTTTGTATTCTGGATTGAATTCTTTTGTGTTTAGTCAGCAATCACTTGTGTTCTGTACATTGCTGCTGCTAAGTCGTTTCAGTCGTATCTGACTCTCTGCGACCCCATAGATGGCAGCCCACCAGGCTCCCCCGTCCCTGGGATTCTCCAGGCAAGAACACTGGAGTGGGTTGCCGTTTCCTTCTCCA
>NW_011494858.1:4088567-4092888 GCF_000754665.1 Bison bison bison
CCAGGCAAGAACACTGGAGTGGGTTGCCGTTTCCTTCTCCAATGCATGAAAGTGAAAAGTGAAAGTGAAGTTGCTCAGTCGTGTCCGGCTCTTAGCGACCCCATGGACTGCAGCCCACCAGGCTCCTCTGTCCGTGGGATTTTCCAGGCAAGAGGACTGGAGTGGGGCGCCATCGTACATTAGGTGGAAATAAATGAAGACCAGCCAAATGATGACAGGCAATGGCTATTTATTCAGAGCTTGTTATTACAAGAGGCAGCCACCATCTCTTATGTTTCACAGAGACGAAGCGACAGAGAGAGGAGAGGAAAAGCTTTATGATGAAAGAAGGAAAGGCTTCAGATGTTCCCTACTGGAAAGCTATTGGCATGTGGAAGCTGGAGTGGGCTAACTAAAAGTGAGAAGTCCTGTGAAGGTAGTTAAGGGTGCCCAGGACTTTGTCTGGGTTAGTCCTAATTTGAGCATAGGGACAAGAATTTAAGCTATCAGTGATTAATCAAATCCTGGTCATTTTAAAGCAATTGTTGCAGGGATTATTGTCTGACATCTTAGGTTGGTTGCTAGAGATAGTTGTCTATAACTTCCTACAAGTCTGACTTAAAGTTGTCTGACTTCTTGGTCTAGTTACCATAGAAAAGCTGTTGGTTTCTTGGGATGGTTGCAGAAGATGTGAGTCAGAGCTCCATTTCTGTGTTTGGCCTAGCCATTGCCCATTTGAATATTCATCCTCTCAGTTATTTATATTTTATCTCTGCCTGCTTTTAAGATTTTCTTGTATACTTGGTTTTTAGCAGTTTGCCTATGATATGACCAGGTGTGTGTGTGTGTGTGTGTGTGTGAGCTTTCACTGGGATCTTGTTGAGCTTCTTAGATTTGTGGGTTGAGATTTTTCACCAGTTTCTTCAATTTTTCATACTTTGGTTTTAAAAAAAAATTTTACTCTCATTTTATCTCGTTCCCCCTTTTGATATTCCAGTTATGATATTGCATATTAAACTCATTCAAAGACATTGTATTCTCCAATACTATAATTTTCATTTGATGCTTTCTTAGTGTGTCCAGTTTTCTGCTGAAATATACTATCACTTTACCTACTATATCAATCTTTTGCTGTAAATTGCTTAACATATTAATTACTAATGATTATTTTATTAAAGTCCAAGATGCTAATTCCAATAACTGAATTTTTGTGGCTCTTATATTTACTTTGCCTTTTTAAAATTATGGATAGGAGAAGGAAATGGCAACCCACTCCAGTATTCTTGCCTGGAAAAGTCCATGGACAGAGGAACCTGGCAGGTGGCAGTCCATGGGGTTATATGACTGTGCATGCGTGCATGAGGGTAGACAGAGATGGGTTGGTAGCAATAAACTGGTAGAACTAAAATAAATAAATAAATTATGGATAAACTTTTCCTTCATATATCATATAAAGTTTTATTGTATTCTGGACCTCATTGGAAATGAATGTTTGAAGTATACCATTTTATTCTTTTATTTCCCAGGTAATATAAGTCCCTTCCATGCCTGGTGGTTAGGGTAAGGGACTAACCATTCCAAATTCCTCTTATTGCTGGGTCATAGTTTTAATTATATTGAGTTCATCTTTAATTTGCCAAACCCCTAACCTCCCAGGAGTTTTTCATCTTGAATATATTTCAACAGAAAGGAGACTGTACTGTAGTCAGAAATATATTTGTTTACTGTTGCATTCCAATTACAGAGGGTTTTGGAGTGCAAATACTGCAAGAATGTTAAGGAACAAGCAATTTTCTTTTTGCATTTTTCCCCTCTACTGCTGCTTTCTTTAGATTTGGGGAGAAGAAGAATTGACATACTAAGGTATTTTTTAAATATTTGGGGCTATTTTCAGTTTTTAAAGTATTCACTCAACCAAATTGTTGTCTTGTCTTGGCTGACTTCGCCTCATCCCTACAGAGCCTCTCCATCTGTATCAGGACTGCTTCTCTGTCCATACACATTCATGTCCACTGTCAGGTATGGAAGCTGCAGAAGCTCTTTGCTCATCTCCTCATTCTCCTATCTCACTGGCTTCTTATTCTCAGTTTGTTTCTTAATTTTTTGTCAGTTGCTCTATTAAATTTGCTGGGCCTTGTGACTCAGTTTTCTACATGTTTTCTTTTCTATGTGCAATCACTCCAGTGGTGATAACATTTAGACTCTTCTTTTCAATGCCATGACTAGTTAAATCTCCAAATCAGACTTCTACCTTTAACTCCAAACTTGTATTCCCAATACCCTATTTGACATTTCCAATTGGGTAAAGAATAAACATCTTAATACATCTAAAATTGAACTTCTCTCCACAAAATAAAATGCAAACAAACAAAACCCTCCACACCTGCAGTCTTTTTTCTCTCAATGATAATTCAACAATCTCAATGATAATTCCATCCTCTAGGTTACTCAGACCAAAATACTTAGTCACTTGTGACTTCTGTCTTTCTATCATACTCAGCGTGCTATCCATCAGAACATTTGCTGGTTCTTTTATCTTTAGAGCATATCCAGAATCTGAACACTTATCTCCACTTCCATATCCACTATCTTGGTCCAAACCACCAGCATCATTTGCCTGGCTTATTAAAGTAGCCTCAGACCTAGTCTCCCTGCCTCCATTCTTGTCTCCTTGCCTATCCTTCATTATACTCTCAACCTGGGTGATCCTTTTGAAACTGCAGTCAGATCATGTCACTCTTGCTCAAAACCTTTCAGAGGATTTCAGCATCTCTCAGTGTAAATTTTAGTCTTTTGTATGGTCTGGCTATAGGGCCCTTGTGCTGTAACATGCCAGGTATACAAGGGCCTCGGGGTTCTCTCTGATTGTTGTTAATTTTGCCTGTTCAGTTCAGTTCAGTCGCTCAGTCATGTCTGACTGTTTGTGACCTCATGAACCACAGCATGCCAGGCCTCCCTGTCCATCACCAACTTCCGGAGTCCACCCAAATCCATGTCCATTGAGTCGGTGATGCCATCCAACCATCTCATCCTCTGTCATCCCCTTCTCCTCCTGCCCTCAATCTATCCTGGCATCAGGGTCTTTTCAAATGAGTCAGCGCTTTGCATCAGGTGGTCAAAATATTGGAGTTTCAGCTTCAACATCAGTCCCTCCAGTGAACACCCAGGATTAATCTCCTTTAGGATGGACTGGTTGGATCTCCTTGCAGTCCAAGGGACTCTCAAGAGTCTTCTCCAACACCACAGTTCAAAAGCATCAATTTTTCAGAGCTCAGTTTTCTTTATATTTCAACTCTCACATCCATATATGACCACTAGAAAAACCATAGCCTTGACTAGACGGACATTTGTTGACAAAGTAATGTCTCTGCTTTTTAATATGCTGTGTAGGTTGGTTATAACTTTCCTTCCAAGGAGTAAGCATCTTTTAATTTCATGAAATTAAATTTCAAATTTAATTTAATCACCGTCTGCAGTGATTTTGGAGCCCAGAAAAATACAGTCGGCCACTGTTTCCACTGTTTCCCCATCTATTTCCCATGAAGTGATGGGACCCGATGCCATGATCTTAGTTTTCTGAATGTTGAGCTTTAAGCCAGCTTTTTCACTTTCCTCTTTCACTTTCACCAAGAGGCCCTTTAGTTCTTCTTCACTTTCTGCCATAAGGGTGGTGTCATCTGCATATCTGAGGTTATTGATATTTCTCCTGGCAATCTTGATTCCAGCTTGTGTTTCTTCCAGTCCAGCGTTTCTCATGATGTACTCTACATATAAGTTAAATAAGCAGGGTGACAATATACAGCCTTAACGTACTCCTTTTCCTATTTGGAACCAGTCTGTTGTTCCATGTCCAGTTCTAACTGTTGCTTCCTGACCTGCATACAGGTTTCAAGAGGCAGGTCAGGTGGTCTGGTATTCCCATCTTTCAGAATTTTCCACAGGTTATTGTGATCCACACAGTCAAAGGCTTTGGCATAGTTCATAAAGCAGAAATAGATGTTTTTCTGGAACTTTCTTGTTTTTTTGATGCTTAAAATTCTCCAAGCCAGGCTTCAGCAATACGTGAACTGTGAACTTCCATATGTTCAAGCTGGTTTTAGAAAAGGCAGAGGAACCAGAGACCAAATTGCCAACATCCGCTGGGTCATCAAAAAAGCAAGAGAGTTCCAGAAAATTTTGCCTGTTAATTGTTGTTAATTCTTATATCTGCATTGCTTGCTCCAGTGTTTCCTTTGAGATTGCTCAAATCTTTCCAGTGAGGTCTTAAACAAAGTTTATTTAAATTGCAAACTATATATACCTCCTCCACTTTATTTTGCCCAATAACACTATTTTCTTCAAC